>NW_026000057.1:25073334-25192523 GCF_001458135.2 Marmota marmota marmota | reverse complement strand
GGAGCCGGAACTCGGCCGCCCCGCGCTCGGTGCTTGCTCCGATAAGAGCAGGCACTAGGAAGCACCCAGGCACTGAGCGCAAGCAATCTGTCTGCAAGCCACAGGCGAATGGCAGCCTGAAATTACCTGTTCTATGGCTGAATGAGCTGCGGTCAGTCGAAAACAGGGATGGTGACGTCAGCTTTCCAACATGGTGGCCGCTGGCCTCCTCTGTGGTCTGACCAGTGTGGAAAACCGAGATGGACCGCTTCCTTCCCCCGTCTCGAACCCAGAATTCAGCCCTGAGTACGGTGCTTGCACAGCTGGCAGAAACTGCAGTGCTGTATCCCTGCGTCGCTATCTCCTCCTTTCCCAGCGCGCGCTGCAGACTCTAGCCGCGGGGCGATTTGCTGAATAAGCAGTGTTACCCTCCGTGCGACACACCTCTCGCGTTTGAGTCCCCGTAGCTGATCCTCGTGGGATGGAAATCCTTCCTCCAGGTTCCGGAGCACCCCACTATTGCTGGAAATTCCTAACAAGATAGCCTTTAGCCGTCCTGACTTGTCATACTCCCACACAGTGAAGCAGCACACGGGGGCAATGCATTCCCCTCGCCGCCATCTTCCCAGTCCTGTTCACGTTGCATTCCAATATATTCTTTATTAATTTCAAAGTAAATAAATCTTCATAGAAACATATGCTCCTCTTTTACTGAAACCTTTGCAATAATCAACTATGGGAAATTTCTATTCATGTAGGAATCCTAAGGATTTATTTTATGATTAGCTCAATAAAAGTCCCTAAATTTTCTCTCTTCCTGGGTGAAGGTGGAAACTGCTTGTCTACTACAACAACCAAACAATAACATCACGTTTTTTTTTTTTTACATGAGCTCTCTTATTATTCTTATTATTATTTTTGCATTACAATTATTAATATACCTTTATACCACAATTTATCATATCTCTGTATATTAGATATGTTGACACCAAATTCACATCTTTATACATGTATTTTGCATAACGATGAGGGTAACATCATGTTTTTTCAGCCAGTGGTCTTAGAGCCTCCTGAGAGCTCAGTTCCAGGGCTCCTCAAGCCTTTGAAATGAAGAAGAGGTAGGTAGCGTCTAGGCCCTTATCTTTTTTATGGTGAAATTTCTTCACATATTTCTGAATTTCGTTTGTAGACTCATTTCACATAAGTAGTTTTTCTTTGTGGGAGGGGGATCTTTGGGAGGCCCTTCTATTCTATTTAATTGTCCTGTCATAGGAATCTATGCTGGTGCTATACCTCTTTAATTACTGTAGTTTTGAGGTGTATTTTAACAATTGGAAGGACTAGTCCTTTATCCTTACTCACTAAAGGGTTATAAGTAAGGGAGTAATATGGCCAAATTTGACTTTCAAATACAGCAGCCCATTTGTATTCAGGGGGATTGGTTCCAGGAATCCTGTGGATTCAAACATCCATAGATACTCAAGTCCTTTATCTGAAATGATGCAGTATTTGCATATAACAAATACCAATTTGCACTTTAATCATCTCTAGATTACTTATAATACCTAACATAATGTAAATGCTATACAAGTCATTGCGATTCTGTATTGTTTAAGGAAAAATGACAAGAAAAAGTCTGAGCATGTTCAGTACAGTTTTCTTAATATTTTTGATCCAAGATTGGTTGAATCTGCAGATGTGGCTCTCACAGATACAAAGAACTAACTGAACTTCATTTTGATAAACTTTAAGATGGTTTTGGAGGATATAAAATTAGAGAGACAGAAATCAGACTGGTATTAAAGTAATCAAAAGTGAGATATGTTAAGGATGGAGCCAAAATAGAGATGGTTAAAAATAAAGCAGGGATTCAAAAAGTAATAAATCAATAGGACTTGATGATTGGTGATATGATGGGATTTTCCATCACATGGAATAGAGAATATAGGGTCAGGTTGTGTAAGAGGAAGACCAAGTAAAGATGAGTTAAGTTTGAATACATTGAATTTGTAATGACTGACAATTAGAAGGAAATGTCCACTAGACAGTTGGAAATATCAAAAACTTGGGAAAGAATTAAACAAGAAACATAGCTTAGGGGCTGGGGTTGTGGCGTAGTAGTAGAGCACTTGCCTAGCATGTGTGAGGCCCTGGGTTCGATTCTCAGCACCACATATGAATAAATAACTAAAATAAAGGTTCGTCAATATCTAAAAAAATTTTTTTAAAAAAGGAATATAGCTTAGAGAGCTGATCTGCTATAGCCATGATGTCACCTAGAAGAATATAAAGACTGCAAAGAGGAAGGATCCAACAATGGAAGAATGCAGAATGCCATTTAATAAAGAAGTTGATGGAGTTAGAGGTCCAACAAATGGGAGAGTGGGAGTGATCAGAGAGGTACAAGGACCACTTAAGTACAAGCTGCCTTGGAAATCAGCAGCAGAAGGAAATACACAGCACTAACAAGTGATGGTGCTCAATGGTTTCATAAGCATTAATCAAAGGACTGAAATATTTCATGGGTTTGGCATTTAATATATAGTGTTATGAGGTCTGAAGCTGGATCTCAGCTGGTTGAGAGTGAATGATTATTCAAGAAATTAAAAACTGAATTGTAGATTGCTCTTTGAAGAATTTGGATGAGAAGAGAATAATGTAAGAAATATCAATAGGAACATTCAGGATGAGGTGAGCATGTTTTAGGGTGGCAGTAATTCAGTTCAGACTAAAGAAAGGAGAGAGAATAGAAGAATTAATTGATGAAACAAATCTGGCAGTGGTGGGGAATAATGAGATCAAGAGGTAAGGGATGGATACACAGCTGTGTTCTACAAGACCTTTAAAGAAGAACTAATACCAATACTATTCAAATTATTTTGTGAAATAGAAAAAGAGGGAACACTTCCAAGCTCATTCTATGGGGCCAATATCACCCTGATTCCAAAACCAGTCAAAGACAAATCAAAGAAAGAAAAATTCAGATCAATATCTCTAATGAACATAGATGCAAAAATTCTCAACAAAGTTCTGGCAAGTCGAATATAAAAACATATAAAAAAGAAAGTGCACCTCTATCAAGTGGGGTTCATCCCAGGGCTGCAAGTCTGGTTCAACATATGGGAATCAATAAATGTCATTCATCACATCGATGGACTTAAAGATAAGAATCATATATGATCATTTCAACAGATACAGAAAAAGCACTAGACAAAATACAGCACTCATTTATGTTCAACACACACACAAAAAAAACTAGGGATAACAGGAACATATCTCAACATCATAAAAACTATCTATGCTAAGCCCCAGGCCAACATCATTCTAAATGTAGAAAAATTTAAAGTATTCCTGTTAAAAACTGGAATAATACAGGGATGCCCCCTTTCACCACTTCTATTTAACATATTTCTTGAAACACTAGCCAGAGCAATTAGACTGATGAAAGAAATTAAGTGATATGGATTAGAAAAGAAGAACTCAAATTAGCACTATCTGCTGACGATATAATTCTATACCTAGAAGACCCAAAAGGTTCCACCAGAAAACTGTAAATGAATTCAGCAAAGTAGCAGGATATAAAATCAACATCCATAAATCAAAGGCATTTCTGTATCTCAGTGACAAATCCTCTGAAAGGGAAATGAGGAAAACTACTCCATTTACAGTAGCCTCAAAGGAAAAACAAACAAAAACAAAAACAAACATAAACTTGGGAATCAACCTAACAAAAGAGGTGAAAGACCTCTACAATGAAAACTACAGAATGCTAAAGAAAGAAATTAAAGAAGACCTTAGAAGATGGAAAGATCTCCTTTGTTCTTGGATAGGCAGAATTATATTATCAAAATGACCATACTACAGAAAACATTATGCAGATTTAATGCAATTCCAGTCAAATTCCCAATGACATTCCTCATAGAAATAGAAAAAGCAGTCATGAAATTCACCTGGAAAAATAAGAGACCCACAATAGCTAAAGCAATTCTTAGCAAGAAGAGTAAAGCAGGTGGTATCACTATACCAGACCTTAAACTATACTACAAAACAATAGTTACAAAAACAGCATGGTATTGGCACCAAAATAGACTGGTAGAGCAATGGTACAGAATAGAGGGCACAGAGACTGACCCACATAAATACAGTTATCTCATACTAGACAAAGGTGCCAAGAATATATATTGGAGAAAAGATAGCCTCTTCAACAAATGGTGCTGGGAAAACTAAAAACTCATATGCAACAAAATGAAATTAAACCCCTATCTCTCACCATGCACAAAACTCAACTCAAAGTCGATCAAGGGCCTAGGAATTAAACCAGAGACTCTATCCCTAATAGAAGAAAAAGTAGGCCGAAATCTCCATCATGTTGAATTAGGCCCTTTCTTAATAAGATTCCTACCACACAAGAATTAAAATAAAAAATCAATAAATGGGATGGATTCAAACTAAAAAGCTTCTTCTTCTCAGCAAAAGAAATAATCAGTGAGGTGAATAGAGAGCTTACATCTTGGGAGCAAATCTTTATCTCTCACACATCAAATAGAGCACTAATCTCTAGGATATATAAAGAACTCAAAAAGCTAAAATAAACAAACAAAATAAACAATCAAAAAACCAAATAGCCCAATCAATAAATGGGCCAAGGAACTGAACTGACACTTCTCAAAAAATGATATACAACTAATCAACAAATATATGAAAAAATGTTCAATATTTCTAGCAGTTAGAGAAATGCAAATCAAAACTACTCTAAGATTTCATCTCACTCCAGTCAGAATGGCAGCTATTAAGAACACAAACAACAATAAGTGTTGGTGAGGATTTAGGGAAAAGGGCACACTTATACATTGCTGGTGGGACTGCAAATTGGTGCAGCCAATATGGAAGGCAGTATGGAGATTCCTCGGAAATCTGGGAATGGAACCACCATTTGACCCAGCTATCCCACTCCTTGGTCTATACCCAAAGGACTTAAAAATAGCATGCTACGGGGATGCAGCCACATCAATGTTTATAGCAGCACAATTCACAATAGCTAAACTGTGGAACCAACCTAGATGCCCTTCAGTAGATGAATGGAAGAAAATGTGATATATATACACAATGGAACATTACTCAACAATAAAATAGAATAATATCATGACATTTGCAGGTAAATGGATGGAGTTGGAGAATATAATGCTAAGTGAAGTAAGCCAATCCCCAAAAACCAAATATTGAATGTTTTCTCTGATATAAGGATGCTGATGCATAATGGGGATGGAGGTAGGCATGGGAGGAATAGATTAACTCTAGATAGGGCAAAGTGGAGGGAGGGAAAGGGAGGGGGCATGGGAGTAGGAAAGACAGTGGAATGAGATGGACATCATTACTCTAAGTACATGTATAAAGACACGAATGGTGTGACTCTATGTTGTATATAACCAGAGATATGAAAAATTGTGCTATGTATGTGTAATATGAACTGAAATGCATCCTGATGTCATACATAACAAATTAGAATAAATTAAAAATAAAAAGAGGCAAGGGAAGGGTGGACTTTGAAAAGACTTTGTAGGGAACTGGATGAGTTGAGGAAGGATGACTATGAATGCAGATGTTCCAGGTCGGAGGTCAGAGAGTTTGGATGGTATTAATTTTCTCAATAAAGTAGGCATAAAAATAAGGTGAGAATAGTATGGGAAGTGTTGAAGCTTGATAAAGTAGTTGATCTGAAAAGATAAAGATGCTACCTAATGATAAATAAGGATGATTGGAAAAGTTGACAACCATGAAATAGCAAGTCAAGATTTAGAAACAAATTAGCTGGGCGAGTGCAGTAAAAAATGAAAATTCTTAACAGATCAAGGCAACCAGTAGAACATTATTTGTCACGCTTAAACAGACATTTCCATCTGTGATGAATAAGAAGCTAGGAAGGGCTGAAAAACTAGAAGAATCAAGGATTGGAGTTCTCTCATTGTAAAAGAGCAGATAGTAGATATTAAAGAAATAAAAAAAAAAGTATGTGCCATTTCAAATATTTGAAGAGGAGCAGAGCAGACAAAATTTAGTTAGTGAAAGGAACAAGTGGAAAGTAAGGTTGCTTTCTGGGTATTTGGGTGAATTATTACTGTAAATGTATAAATCCTTGTAATCGCTTGCTTGAAGTTGCACAGCTAGTAAGTCCAGAGTTAGTGTTCAAACTCAGGTAGTCTGGCTCCACACTTCTATTTCGACTTGTATGGTACTAATAATCTTCACTTAAGGGTAACAGTAATAACTTAATATGAGCAATGGGGAATCAAGAGAAGGAAAAATATCTCCGGATCCTGTTATATTTGTGGAAGATTAAAAAAATGAGTTACTTCCATTGGAGAAAGATGCAATGGAAGAGAGATCCTCTATGCTGAGTCATATTCCAGTTAAGTCATTTTGGAAAAAAAAAATGAGGAAATAGAGGAACTTAGTGGAGAGAGCCTTTAAAATTTCTTTTTAAGGTTGGAGAAAGGTATTTAACAGTTGTAAGAAAGTCTTTGCTTTCTTATAAAATTGAAAAAGATGGAAGGAAGAAGAAGGGATGAGTAAAGGGGAGATGTGGGAACAGGAAGATAAATAGAAAAGAGACTTGGAAGAAGAGTTTTATGAGGTGCGTGTTGTTTGCAGGAACATGGGTGCTGAATAAACTAAAGCACAAAACACATTGTCTGAGTATCCGAATATCTATATTGCCATCTCTGACTTGCCAAAGCCCTCTCAGAACTCTTCCCTTTCTGATCCCTGATTAGTTGGCACATCATCTGGACCACTTTGTGGTCTGACAGCAATACACAATTTATACTTTTGAGATTTTTGCATAAGGCACATGGCCTTTTTGCTGAATATGAATCTAATGCAACTTGATTTAACTCTTTTCTTCTTTTGGGTGTGTGTATGTGGGCACTGAAAGAAGGGATGATATTGGCAAAGGGAGTAGAGAGAGTAAGAGTAAAAGGGAAATCCAAAGCTGATTGTAACCAATTTCCACCTGATTCTGAAGTGCACCCACTTCTACCAAAAGCATGAACACAATTAGACTGAATGAAAGTAAAGACAAAATTAGGCAATAGTGTCATTTGCCATAATGTTCCTTAAGTGAAAATGCTGATTTTTCACAACGAAAATGATGTATTAAGATTGGCATGTTTAATTTGGAAAGCAGTATGGAGATTCCTTGGAAAGCTGGGAATGGAACTACCATTTGACCCAGCTATTCCTCTTCTTGGACTATACCCAAGGGACCTAAAAACAGCATACTACAGGGACACAGCCATATCAATGTTTATAGCAGCACAATTCACATTAGCTAAAGTGTGGAACCAGCCTAGATGTCCTTCAGTGGATGAATGGATAAAAAAAATGTGGCATTTATACACAATGGAATATTTATTACTCAGCAGTAAAAAAGAATAAGATCTTGGCGTTTTCAGGGAAATGGATGGCATTAGAGAAGATTATGCTAAGTGAAGTCAGCCAATCTCCAGAAAACAAATGCTGGATGTTTTATCTGATATAAGGAGGGTGACTAAAAGTGGGGTACAGAGGGAGAGCAGGGGAGGAAGATTACATCTAGATAGGGAATAGGGGTGGGAGGGAAAGGGAGGGGGAAGGGGAATCGCAAGTATGGTGGAAGGAGACGGTCATCATTATACAAAATACATGTATGAAGATGTGAATTTGGTGTCAACATACCTTATATACAAACAGAGATGTGATAAATTGTGGTATAAAGGTGTATTAAGAACTGTAATGCAAAAAAAAAATCAATAAGAGAGCTCATGTATAATGGCATAATTTGCCGTGAACATACTTCATATACAGAGTTATGAAAAATTGTGCTGTGAATGATGATGATTGTAATGCATTCCACTATTATCATGTATGATAATTTTTAAAAAAGATTGGCATGTTGTCCTTACTTCTAATTGAGTGAAAATTTTCTCCCAGTTCTCTCTCTTTTTTAAATTTATTCTTTAGCTATCATGGGCACAACATCTTCACTTTATTATTATTTTATTTTTACATGGTGCTGAGGATTGAACCCAGTGCCTCACACATGCTAGGCGAGCGCTCTACCACTGAGCCACAGCCCCAGCTCCTCTCCCTGTTCTCTACTCAGTGACTGTTTAGATGAGATGTAGAGGGAGAGTGGAGATGCAGTGCTAAGAAATAGTCATGTGCTTCCAGAAAGTACCATCACCTCCTCTCCATTCTCTTCTTTTCTCTGTGGTAGTTGCTTTGCAACCATTTTCTTCCCCTGCTTCTGGTATTGAGACTCCTTTTATTACAAGGGAGCTATTCCATGAAATTCATGTAAAGCAGACTTCTGCCCACGAAGGTGGGCCCCTGATTCAGCCTCTCTAGAGGAATGCATTTCCTGACCTCGGAGATTGGTTCAACAGGCAGCTGACCCACGCTCAGCCACTCAGAACCTCCTCACGATTTTGCTGGGGAAATGAGAGAGAGGGACCTTCTTTTCTGTAGGGTTGCAAATGAACAGCATTTTAATGCAGAGCTCCACATAGTCATTTAGAGAATGGAGAATATCTTAGAGTGGGGAAAGAATAGAGTGAAAATGAGGAGAGACGGAAAATGAAGATGAAAAGATAGGCAAAGGGTCGGATTGATTAATTTTATCAATATGACAATCAAGGATATTGGGTGCTGCCTATAGGCAAGAGGAGGCCAACAATGGTTTAGGCAGGTTTTGTAGCATGGGAGTCTGGAACTGTGGTCTGTCTACCTTTTGTTTTTCTAGAACATAATTGTGTCATTTATGTGGTGACATATGGAGGCATGAAGAAATGGAGGAGACAACCAAGTTAGTGGCTATAGTCATTTTTCCTGCAAATAAATAAATAATAATGTAGACTTGGATACCAACAATGGGGCCGGGTAAAGTCAAAAGCCTCTACATTTATGATAAAATCAATAGGGATTTAGTTATCTCATGAATTTTAAGTTTAGAAGAGAATAAACAAATCAAAGATAACTCACAATTTTCTGTCTTGTAAAGATGCAAACCATCAAAAGAGATTAGAAATAAAAGTCAAGAAGTCTTTCAGGAGAGTTGAGACCAAATAATTAATATGGATGAATTCAATTAGAGAAGTTGATATTATCTAAATAAGTACTGTGAATATTGTGAAATACAGGTCTAAAGCCCAGGAGAAAGTTACTGTGGGATAGTGTAGTGAAACTCACTGGCATATAGATTTCTAAATACATTCATTGATATAAATGAGATTGCCTAGGTAGAATGGGTTAAGTTTGGACCATAATCCCTAAAATGTAATTCTAAATGTCATAATCTCAAATGTTGAAACTCCAAAAGATTAAAATCTAAAATCCTTAAGTATCAAAATCCTGAAATCATAATACAGGACAAAATAATTTCAGAATTATGTGGTGGAGTGTGGTACCACACACCTGGAGCCTACTTGGGAGGCTGAGGCAGAAAGGTCACTGGAGCCCAAGAGTTTGAGGCCAGCTTGGGAGAATGTAGTGACATCTTGCCTCAAAATATTCTTTAAAAAGATATTTATTTTCATTTTTAAAAGGATATTTATAGGCCTTTTTACACAGTGACATGGGCAATAATGACATATATTGCTATAGTTTGAATATTGTGTTCCTCCCCAAAGGTTCACGTATTGGGAGATTGGTCCCTAGTGTGGTAATGTTGGAAGGTGGAACCTTTAAGAGGTGAGGTCTGGTGGGAGGTCCTTAAGCCAGTTGGGCACTTAGAAGACATTGTGGGGCTCTAGTCTCTCTCTGGCTTCTGTTTCCAAATGTGATCTTTTCTTCCCACACATGCTCCTACCATTGCCACCTGCTATGAGGTGATACAGCCAAGAGAGGACCTCAAAACAACCCGTGCCATGCTATTTGAACTTCCAGCATCCAAATTGTGAGCTCAATATACCTCTTTCCTTTATAAAGTTAACCTGCCTCAGGTGTTTTGTTATAGTAATGAAAAACAGACTAACACTCAGGTGTTCTAATGATAATTGTAAGTATAACAGGTGTACATGAACCATATGAATAAATGAATAGGTCAAAAGTGAAATTATAAATGTATATCATTGTTTTTGGTGATTGTGTGAAATCATCTAACTATAGTCATATCAAGTACTTAGGTTTGTGACACCTAAGTCTTTTGATGAGATGGCTCAAAAATCATGGTGAATCACCAGTGCCCATTCAGACAGCCAGGAACTCAAGAAACCTTTTCAGAAATGCCACAATGTGCGAAAATGACATTTCTCCATTTGTTGGGAAAATTTCAGTACTCTTACATACAGGTACAGTGCTTACACACAAAACCAATATTGTGATAATACACTTTCATGGAGTCCATTTTTCAAAAACTGTATGAAGGGCATTAAAACTTTCTAAAAATTTTTACACAATTTATACTTCTACTATTGCAAATGGTGCAAGGATGAAATATATAGCACAACAAATTATAAAAAATAATCCTAACAATTTTAAATAGTAGGTTAAAAAACCTAAGAAAAGAAAAAAGAAAAGAAGGAAGGTAGAAAGGAAGACAAACCTCCTAAAATCCCCCCAAAAAATCTAAAAAGAAAATTCAACCAATGAAAAAGCATAGTATGCAGATAATGAGCAACTGTAGAGCTGGCTGACATTCATGATCATTAACTGTATTTTGAAGTCTTGTATCAAGATGAATAGCTTTTCTTGTTCTTTTAGAGCTTGTGTTTCCTTGGAGAACATATTCCCATTCATTTTCTGTGTGGAATTGTTCTTTTGAAATTCTATGATTTGATCAACATGGACATGATCATTCCCTATGAGGACTTCACATCTTCTATGCCATTATTCCATGTTTTTTGGGGTATGGGGAAATCCATTCCACATTCACTCATATACAGACCATAAGTTTTGTGCAAACAATACTGGTGACTGCACAGCAATGCCACTGCATAAATGTCTTCTTATTCTATTGTGTACATGACTATCTTTGAACCATGCAGTAACTTTTTTTTTTTTACTTCTTCAGGCAAATGAGGCTTTGATTCATTAAATTCCTGGAATTTCATCAGCTGGACAGACAAATGACAAATTTTAACCTGATGTTTTTGTTGTTGCCTTCTCATGTGGCCCATCCTCTCATCTGATTTTTCTGCTAATACATTCAGTTGAATGGAAAAAGAAAAGCTTCATTAATAACATTTTTTGACATTTATTTCTGGAAGTCTTGATTGCACCTAGTTCCAAATCTATCATGGTTTGAGGATTCAATTCCCATGCATTTTCTTCTGCAAAGTCCACCAAGTCTTCAAATAAAGATTTTAATGTCCTTTGCTTTTTCCTGTCATTAATGCATACATAAGCAGGTAAGTTCTGGAATCTTCAGCTCCAACAGAGCATGGATTGCATATATTTGAAAAAAAAAAAAAGCACAAGGTATAGTTTTTGGAAGTGCTATACAGTAGCCGAAGTGAAGGGTCTGCTAGTTTTTCTATGTTAAATTTACTGGTAAATATAAATTCTTCTTCTTTGACAAACTCCTGTTTGTAACACTGAAGGAACTTCTATATCAGAAGATGTCTTTGGTTCAGAAGATCACTGACCTTATGGAATTCTTTTTTATTCTCTGATTTAGGGCATTTTTGAAGGCAAGCATGATGCTATCTATATCTAGATATAGATGCCATCTACATCTAGGCTGGAAGTGGTGCACAATGAATAATTCGGCAGGAGATATTTCTTGTAGTTTTCACTTGCCTTTTTATTTCTTCTATGATTTTTGAAACACTGTGGTTGCACTTGTCTTCAAAAAGTGGTTGTTGTCTACCAATATTATAAGTAAATGCTATCCATTGGAAAGTTTGGTTATTGCTTGCAATCATGACTTTGTGTCTTTACAGCATAAATAATTATTAACTTTTAAACTTTCGTCTTTCACCATTAAATAGCCTTGAACACTTAACTTATCTCAGTCTTTTTCAGAGGGAGAAATTTCACATCTCTTATATTGTGCTATAAGAAATGCAGTGAGAAGGAATGACATTTGTTTTCCCCAATAACAAATGTGTATTCATCTCTACAGAGACAGAACCAATAGGTTAGGTACATAGAGTGGAAAATTTAAAAAGATAAAGACAAATTGAAGTGCCCCCCAAATACTAGGCAGAGCAGATATGAGAGACCAGACTTCAGTCACGTTAACTTCCAAATAAACTTTTGACTTTTGTGCAACTTGCTACATCCCGTAGTTTACTCTGGGAGCTATGGTTTTCAGTAGAGAGGAACATTCACATCCAACAGACTGCCAGCTTTTTGCCTCTAACTCCCTTCCTTTCCCAATAATTTCTTGGTTCTTCTCTTTTCTCCTTTCCCTTTCTGAAAACTGTTTTTACATATATTCAATATTGGGGACTATGATGCTCAGGATTGTGTCTCCTGGTATTGTGATGAGAGCTCCAGAATGAGTTGAGTTGAGCCGATTAACAAAGGAATGAGAAGAGACTGCTGCAGAGGAAGAAGAAAACCAAGGAGAGAGGCCAGGTGATGTGGAAACCTAGATGGGGGAAGTGTCAACAGCTGTCCAGAGGTCAAAGAGTTTAAGGATTGAACAGCATCCACTGACTTTGTCCCCGAGGAGGTTACTTCATCCTTACTTTGAACCTTCAGTGTAGTGATGGCATTGGGTTGAGAAGTGAGTCATAGTCGAGGAAAGTTAGAGGAAGACAATATAACTTGGATCAGGACAAAACTTGAATACCAGGCAGTGTATATTGAAAAAGAATGTAGAAGTGTCTTGTTTATTTGCTTGTTCAGATTTGTAATTTGAAACAAGAAAAGATAATGGGTGGATCAAACTTTCTGAAAAATTGAGATGAGTTCTAGAAAGAATGTAGAAAGTTTCTTAAATTAATTAGGCCTTTACTTCCTTGACCAAATTTAATTTGTTTTCTCCCAATGCCTCTGTCATGTGATTTTAATTTCTAAGAATAGGTAAGTTTTTAAAAGGTCTTTTTATGAAAATCCAATTTTCTGTTGGCATTTTTCTAGATTTTAGACATGACTACTGGATTAAAAAGTATGATATGCATTCCCAATCACTCTCTCTTAGCTTCACGTACACAGAACATAATCTCAGAGACAATATAAGCAATTATTATAGTATTTAATTTTAACCTAAATTGTATAGGTTGCGACTCTGGGGATACTCCGTTTACAGTTTAATTTTGGTTTTGCTTACATTTTACATTTCTTTTAAAGTCAGATCTTCTGCCAAGAAATATTAATAACCTCTATCTTTAATCTCAAGATTTTAATTTTAATGAACTTTTAAAATACTCTGATCATTTTTATCTTGATCAGAGTCAAGAAATCAAAGTGCTTCCCCCTGGAATCTATGGTAGACATTTGGTTGAATTAGTAGGTAGTATTGTTTTGTTTTGTTATTGTTTTGCTAGAGATTAAACCCTAGGCCTTGTACATGTTAAGCTAGTGCTCTAATAGGTAGTGTTTTTTGCTGGGCTTTTTTGATGAGTTGAGATTATAAGCAACATCTGCTTTTGTTACTAATACTTGCTTTAAATTTTTTCTTTTAGTTTAATTTTCATAAATATATATTTGAATGGTATGTAAATTTTCTGCTTCAGGTATAACACATATTATGCAATAAATAGTAGATGAAGTACTTTTATCTACATAATGTACAAATACATTATTCCTGATATTTCCTTTAAATCAAAGTGGAATTTATTGTTGCAGCAACTGAATGCTGAACATATGAATATCCAGTAAATTATGATGTATATAAAGTTTTTACATTATTTATATAAATTAAAGAAAAGTAAGGGACTGGGGCATTAGTTCGGTGGCAGAGCTCTTGGTGAACATCTGTGAGGCTATGGGTTCAATCTCCAGGACAACAAAAAATGTTAAGGAAAAAATAAAAGTTAATATGAAATTAGCACATAAATATGTCTTTAAAGACAGCTTGTACACATTACATGTGTTCAGTTGGGATTTTATTAACCAACTCAAAGGACATTGCTGCACTTAGTTTGTTGGTGTTCAGAAAAGTCAACAGACCTGCCTTTAAAGTTCACCTACTGATACAAACACAAATAATGTTTTGCTCCCGGCATGAAAGCACACGATATGATTCAGATATGATAAATTTATGCCTAATGACAGTCACACAGATCATGGGCCAAAAAGAACAAGTGAAAGAAAGAGAAAATCCAATACTGAAACTGACATCTATTGGAATAATCTTATCTAAATTGCAGAAGCAAAGATTAGTTTACAGTGTGCATTTTTCATACAGGGTTGAAGTCATCCCTAATTTAACCAACAAGGATACAGGTCTCAAGAGAGGGTGTGCTTTGTTCCTTTCTCCCTTCTCTGCTCCTTTAGTGCTTGAATATGTAAAAACTTGTTATTAGAAAGACACAGCTAAAGCACAGAACATTAATGTCCAAGAGACTGAAATGATGACTGAGCACTGGAGAGATCTTCCTTCAGGCTGTTCTCATGCTGGTTGTTTAATCTTAAAAGAGCTTCTGCAAGGACAGGATTAAACAGAAGCACACGTGGTCACACAACCCAAGACCTGAGATGCTTTTATAACTGTTCTTAAAAGCATGAAATCACCAAATTATTCACGTTTTCCTGAAATAAAAATAAATATAAAGAGATTGAATTCAAAGTACACATGAGAATGCTAGAACAACTTGGACTGGTGACCTTAAAAATCCAAGTGTTGTCTTTGTTCTTTAATTGACTTCTTCACGGATGAGGGGAAGCTCAGCCTCTCATCCCTGCTGTTTGACACCTCCGTGAGCTTTTGTGCTGTTTTAGCAATGTTCCTACAATGCTGGCAGAAAAACTGAGCCTCATGCAGCTACAGAAGAGAAAACTGAACTCTGCATCCTCTGTCCCACATATCAGCAATAGACGCTCGCAGGTGATTGCGGCTGGGATTCTAAATCAATGATGCTGCAAGCGACCACTTTTGCTCATTTGTAATACTGAGCTTCATTGAACAACAGATTTAACTTCCTTCTTCTATTTCAGTCCTTACATTTTTGTGTAGGTTCAGGGTCAAGACTCTAAGAAACAGCAGGAAAGAAAGTGCTTGTCCCGCCAGCCAGTGAGTAATGTCCTTTGGCCCTTACAGTCAAAATCCCGGCAGCCTGGAGTTGAGGTTTTCATTTGCATACAGGCTTGTTTTCCTCTACAGCCCTCCACATCTGGCTTGTCCCTTCCTTGGCCTCATTTTTTATATGCCTGCAAGTATAATGGACCTCTAAGACTCAAGATTTGGATACTGAGTCATTAAGGGCTTTAAAGATACCTAGGAGTCTATCATTTTAAAGCAGCATAAAATTCTCATGAAGAATAAAAAGTTTTTCTCCTCAAAGAAACCATTTTGCTTAGTAGAGGAAATCCAATTTAATTGTGATTTACTATAACTAAAATTTGTAAAGTTTATAATTTACAAAGCATTTATATACATAATTCCAGTTAATGTTTATAATAATTCCATAATTTTGTTATTATTAGTAGTATTAGTATTAGTATTCCTATTTTATGAGGAAGAAAGCAGAGGACTTTAGAGGTGAATTTGCAAAGATATGTGGTAAGTCTGTGACACAAATTTAGAAACTCAAACCCAGGTCCTCTGTCTACGTTTCGGTCTGTGCTTTTCCATTATTATAATGTCTACAAAAATGACCTCCTTGGCCTTATTTTAATCAATCTGATTCTCTTTAACCATAAGTAGAAAGTGTAGCAGTTCCTTTAAGGGAAGCAAAACTGTTGTCTACACTTCAGGAAACAAATTTCTCATGTGGAGCTCTATATTGGTGGTACTGAGGGACATAGTATATGATGTCCTCAACTATATCAATATTGTGAATAATTCAGGGTTTGTAAGTTATAAGTTGCTTCAGACTCTTGTATTAAATCTAAGGGCTTGCTACTGAAGTGCAGCTCAATGAAAATAAATCTGAAGAGGAGAGAAGGCAATATTATCCAAGAAGGAGCTTTCTATGGACACCTAGTCTGAGGATAGAGCATGAAACAAATCTGAGATTATGGCTATCCCAGCCTGGTGACATTTGTATATATTAAACTCAAATAGCTTAGGGAGAAAGGGAGTTGGTTGGTGTAAAGGACAGGAACAACTGGAACTGGGGAGGTGTCACAATGCCTCCTTTTCCATTTTGTCTCTGCATCTCTCCACATGTTGGCCTCAATTTCTGGGCCTGAGTTTCTTCTCATAACTGGGGCAGAGTGGCAAACTGTCTTAATGCTCATGCTCTCAAATGCTCCCTTCTGGGAGAAGAGAAGACTCACCCCTCTATTAAAAATAGGGGAAATCCTGATTTCATCCCCGGGATAAATTATTGTGTGGCATTTAATACCACTATTGCTCTAACTTGGGTCCGGCACTCACCCCAGCACCATGAAGTAACGCTAGGGGTGGGAGTTATTATATAAAATGGTGGCAATTCCTGTTTGAATCACAGGGTTTGTGATAGGGGGTGGGCGAAGTTTCCTTCTTCCTCCAAATGGATGAAGGGGTTAAAAAACAATAGACATCAGATGTTCCACTACATGCCTTAACAGTCCCCACTTGTTTTCTTGCAGCTATGTTCACATGGAAAAACTATGCAATTTGTTCCCACATTTTTTTGCTTTATTTTCCATAATTTAGCAACTTGTGTTTATTAACTTATCCTTTCACTAATTTCCCAAAGAACTAAAGTGTATTAGAGGTAGATTATCCTCAGAAAACAGTACATCTTCACAGAGAAGCTGGTTTGTCTTAATAGTTAAATCAATAAACTCCAAGGTGAGACTTCCTGCTTCAAATCCTGGGTATCCACTTGCCAGCTAGATGACCTTGCTCAATCAAGTTCTCTCACCTCTAAGTACTTGAGTCATCTCATTTGTGAGATGGAAAGAATCAAAAATATCTATCTCAGGGTGGTGTTGTGAGGATTATGTGAGATTATTCCACAAAGTAGTTACAATGGCCCACAGTAAATGATAAATAATATTCATCTACTTTTATTAAAATACTCAATATTTTAATTAAAAGACAAAAGATAAAGCTACAACTCTCCTTGGGTCAGAACTTGACCTTGATAAAGGTCTTTGCTTCTTGTGATGCCACACACTCAGGGTTATGATATCTAAGTATTGTTCTCAGATGCTGCAAACAAGGAAAACCATGCTGTGTATTTAGATCTGCACCTCATCTTCAGTACTGTTAGGTAGTTAAAATTATAAATTGAATATAAAATTACAATGGCGTTAAGAGAGACAGAAGAGAAAAAACTCCAACTTCAATCTTGCTAAAATAAAGGTCTCAAAATGGGTTGACTGCATATATATACATCTTTGGAAAAAAAAATTTCCCCTACTGACAGCTCCCAGAATCACTGTTTAGCTGTGTTCAGTGTGATCACCAAGACTATCAGGACTCTAATAACACTTCTTCTCAATAAAATAAATGTGGACTATCAGTAATTATCTTCAAATATAGTTCTGATCCTGTTATTAAACTTGGAACCCAGTAGCTAGTTTAAAATGCTCATTTTATTAAAAAAAATGACTTCCCATGAACTTTAACAAGTGTCCATGATCAGTCAGTATTAGTCAATACCCTCTACTTTCACTTAGTTGTATCTGAATTCTTCTATTCTGCCAGATAAACACCTTTGCTTCTTTTATTATTACTATACTGCTTCCACTTCCACTCTACTCCTACAGGAGATAATGATCTAGCAATCATCTATCTATCTGTTTTACAGACACACACAGAGAGATATATAGATAGATAGATTTAGAAATACCCACTCTGTAATAGATAAAACCAATCTATGTCCCTAAGCACTTTACACACATCTTGTCTAAATCTTACTGCAACACCATACTGCAACACCATGAAGTAAGAATTATTTTTCTATTTATGGAGGTTCAGACAGGTGAAGTGACTTCTCAAAAGTTGTAGATAGAAGTGAAACATTCAGAATTCATATGCAAGTCATTGTTTCCAAAGCCCATGCTAAGAGTATGCACAGTACTGACCACCTGAAGACAGGCCCATCATATTTCCAAGTGAAATGAAGTTAGATGGTCTGGCTAAGTGATTGATGACTAAGGAAAGCTTTATATTGGTGACAATGAAGAACTGAAATACAGTCAATGCTTGAACAACCTTGGAAGTTCAAGACCCAGAACCCTGCTAAATTGACAACTCACCTATAACTTTTGACTCCTCAAAATGGAACTGCTAGTAGTAGCTATTATTGACCAGAAGTTTTACTGATAGCATCAAACAGTTGATGAACACATATTTTCTTTGTTTAAAGTTTGGTGTTATGTGAAAACTATGCGAGAACCTGAGGGAATGCTTTTCACTGTGCCATAGGCAATTGTTGGCATGGAAACTGCCATAGACAGTTGGCATGGAAATGACCAGTGTACAGGGTGTGTGGAACATATATGAGGAACACAGCAATAGCAACAGGAGGTGTAGGGTGCACCATTGTTAATTTTATGCAGTTATGATTTATATGTTTGCATCTATACGTTTGTTTACATTTTTTTTACTGCAAAAGGGACCAAGGGGGACTCATAAGTTTTGCCATAAGTTATGTAAGGTGCTGAAAGTTTTGACATATTTTACATATTTGGGCATTTGGTAGTAAATAGTAAAATGGACTATTATGATAGTAAATGACAAAATAAACTATTATCTACAAATATTTTATGCATTATGATATATCTTTTTCTCAAAATTTACAAGTATATTTCTAGGCTGTACAATTTAAGAGTTTTTTCAAATTATGCTACAGGGACACTGCTACATCGATGTTCATAGCAGCACAATTCACAATAGCAAGACTGTGGAACCAACCTAGATGCCCTTCAATAGACGAATGGATAAAAAAAATGTGGCATTTATACACAATGGAGTATTACTCTGCATTAAAAAATGACAAAATCATAGAATTTGCAGGGAAATGGATGGCATTAGAGCAGATTATGCTAAGTGAAGCTAGCCAATCCCTAAAAAACAAATGCCAAATGTCTTCTTTGATATAAGGAGAGTAACTAAGAACAGAGTAGGGACGAAGAGCATGAGAAGAAGATTAACATTAAACAGGGATGAGAGGTGGGAGGGAAAGGGAGAGAGAAGGGAAATTGCATGGAAATGGAAGGAGACCCTCAGGGTTATACAAAAGTACATACAAGAGGAAGTGAGGGGAAAGGGAAAAATAATACAAGGGGGAGAAATGAATGACAGTAGAGGGGGTAGAGAGAGAAGAGGGGAGGGGAGGGGAGGGGAGAGAGTAGAGGATAGGAAAGGCAGCAGAACACAACAGACACTAGTATGGCAATATGTAAATCAATGGATGTGTAACTGATGTGATTCTGCAATCTGTGTATGGGGTGAAGGTGGGAGTTCATAACCCACTTGAATCAAAGTGTGGAATATGATATGTCAAGAAATTTGTAATGTTTTGAACAACCAACAATAAAAAATTAAAAAAAATTATCACAAATCTCAAAAAAAAAAAAGTGAAAGAAGGAAAGATTAAATAAATAAATAATAACTCCACAATAAGTGTGCTACGATTCAAACCCATGTTGTTCATGTGTCACCTGTGAAAAAATAGGCCTAATTGTGAAGTTCTACAGTGAAGTTCCAAAAAATCAACCACACATTAATAGGATAGAGAAGACCCTGACTTAACATACAAAATGCTTCTTAAAAATGTCCTGATCATTTGATCTGACAGAAAGGTCAATTTTATGTCAATAATGTAACTAAGGTCTTCAGAAAGCCAATGTAAATGTTGACTACTTTAATAGCATATTGCTTAGGTCAATAAAGTCAACACAAATAAAACTACATGGGTCATGAAGAATTATGACTAATTCTAGGTGCTCCACTTTAAGAAGGACACTGATAAATTTAAAATGCATACAAAGAGTCTAGAGTCTAGTAAGGAGTCCTGAAACAATGTCAAATGAGAAATTATTCAGCAAACCGGGACTTAGTCTAGGAAAGAGAAGATTGAGTCCCCTCAATCTATGTAGAGGAGAAGTTTAACAGGTGTCTTCAACCTCTTGAGTAGACTTTTTTGTATTGTTTTATAGAACAGGAAAAATAAAGTCTGATAGGCACAAATTGTAGTACAGTAAATATCAGCTTACTGTGAAGACTAACCTATTCAGATGCTCAAAGGGGAAAATGATACCACGGAGAATAGTGGACTCTATTTGTTTTCACAATAATGCAAAAGAAAAAAAAAACTACTATTTCATAGGATTCTATCCAAGAGATTATTGAAAGCCATCCAGCAAACTGCCTTATACAAGGCAATTGAGCTAATTTCTAAGTAGCCTTTCTAATTTTAAGAAAAGATTTTTTTTCTTTCTTGTCCAACTATATTTATCTTTGATGAATTCTATTAAGAATATTGTACCTAGCTGGATGTGGTGGCACATGCCTATAATCTCAGCAGCTTAGGAGGCTGAGGCAGGAGGAGCACAAGTTGAAAGCCAGCCTCAGCAAATTAGCAAGTTAGCCAGACCCTGTATCAAAATAAAAAATAAAAAGGGCTGGAGATGTTGCTCATTGGTTAAGTGCCTTTCCCTGGGTTCAATCCTGAACCTGAGTACTTAAAAAAAAAAGAATATTATACTAATTCCTGTTCTATCATTCTTTCCCTCCAGTGATACTCTCTAGAGTAATAGTACTATGTAAAATCATTCTAGCTGTCTCCTTTTGAATGTATCCACTACAATCGTTCTCAGATTTTTATCAACCTCACTAAGTCTTTGTTATATAATTTTAACTCCAGGTTATACTTCTTGCTCAAAATGTAATTTGTATTGAAAAAGATTTGAGGATGAGAGTTACCATGTAAACTTTTAAAGTTTTAACCAAGTACAGATGCTAATATTGATGTTTTTGTGTATTTTCATTTATTATTTCTCAATTATTACATGGTGAGTATGAGGGAAGCAACATTTCATTTCAAAGTAAGCCCAACAGTTTATCAAAAGTATTTTATTCATCTTAAAATATTTTTAATAAATAAAAGCCATTAATTTATAAATCAATGAAACATGCCAAGATAACCCCAAATTTTTAGAAAATATTTCCTCTTAGAACTAATTGCCAGATTTATTTTGCCAGTTTAGCAGAAAACATACACTCTTGAGAGTTCTCCTGTGTATTTTTCTTATACATTCTTGCATATTTTGAAGACAGAATTTGTAATGGATGAGAGGTTTGCATGGTAAGGCATTAGATATTAATGAACCACGTCTTGTTCATGGAAAAGATAGAGTTGAACTGTTTTGTGCTTCTGAAAGCTGGAGGTTAATGTTTAAAATTACTGAAGAGAAGGTGGAGCTTTTTTTTTTCCAAAGCCATAAAGAGGAATAATTGCGATGACACACCACAGTATGCATTTTATACTGTTGAATGATGGCAGCTTCACATTTGGCTCTCTGCCTCGGAGGCCTAGCACACCCGGGGAGCATTGTAAAAGCTGCCTCACGCACACCCTGGCGTGTGTGCCCACTTTTATAGCGAGCAATAATTTTAAAGGAACATACAGTACCTAGTAGGAAGCATTTTCAGATGACAAGATATAAATCCCTAGGAATACAAACCTTTTGTATAAAATTTCATTTATAAGTAAATAAATGACAATCCTGGTTTGAAATGCTCAAAAAGATAGGGATTATAAATGATTTTTACTTCTTCACTGAAATGTTCAGATTCCAGATATTTTTTGATGATGGTTGTCATAGGTTTGAGTATCTGGTGTGTGGATGAATATTCTTATGATCTTAAAAAGGGTTTTGCATTACTGTTCAGTCTAGAGTTATTGAATTGCCACATGTGTTATCACATTTTTCAAATAAGAGTAAGTTGCTGTGGTTTGGAGCTATAATACTTTACCAACTACAGTAAATTGCTAATAGTCCTTAGGGTATATATTTTTCCAAATCAGGATACTGAAAACACATTAAAATCCTTAAATTATACCAAAGTAAAGGATTCTTTAAACACGAGTAGTAATTTTGGCTTTCTATTTGACTTCCTAAATAAAGGACAAGAAATCTGATTATCTTAGACAATTTTTTTTCTTTATTATCTGAATCATTCACTACATTCAAGAGAATCAAACATTAATCAGGGACAGATCCAAGTTTGATGCAGTCTTGAGTTTATACAACCTGGCAGAGTTGGGGGTTGTCTCTTTAAAAATATAAACATAAAATTGGATAAGAGAGTGAAACAGATGGTTTCTGATTTAGGATTGTTCAGCTTATAATTTTTCACCTTTACAGTAGTATCAAAACAACATATATTCAGCCTTTTCCTTGGCTAATGATAGGCAGTACAATACTCTCTCTTTTTGTTTTTGGTACTGGGGATTGAACTCAGGGGCACTCAACCACTGAGCCACATTTTATAGCCCTAGTTTATATTTTTTTAGAGACAGGGTCTCACTGAGTTGCTTAGCGCCTCTCCATTGCTAAGGCTGGCTTTGAACTCACAATCCTCCTGCCTTAGCTTCCCAAGCTGCTGGTATTACAGGTATGAGCCACCTCACCCTACTTGTATTACCATACTCTATTGATGCTGGGCAGAGTCAGTTAACAGTTCCTAGTTGTCCATGTGATCAGAAGGTGAACAACCAGTACTCTTGGCTGTACTGTGTTTCTAAGCTATGATGTTTGGTTGGTTAGGTGTATTTAATGTATTTTTGGTTTATGATATGGATTTATCAGGACATAACTCCATTGAAAGTTAAGAGCAACTGCAATGAGAATGAGGGAAAAATAACCCACAGAAAATTACAAGGGACTTGGGAGTCTAGCCTGTTGTCTTCCAAGATGGCCTCAGGCAGTTTTTCAGAAAAGTTTACATAGAAATGCTTCTTGGTTGCAGCCTAGCTTCCCTTCTGCACCTGGAACTCACTCTATCTCCCAGTACCCCCAAGTATTCAAATTGTCTCTGCAAGTAAGGGTCCCTGAAGCTTAGCTTTATGAGTCTCGTAAGCTTTTTACCTCTGCTGACCCTATATAATGTAAGTAGAGAAAAAAGTATGAGGCTTATTATTTCTTATCTACCCCTTTTGGAGTTAATATTTGGAGTTAATTTGGAATTAATTTAAGATTATGGGCAAGAGTTAGATCAAGGTTTAATGCCCATTCTTGGGAGGAAATTAAAAGAATGTTTTATTTTACAATCTTGGCTGTGTATTTTACTCCCTTGTCTGCTATTAACTAGTAGAGATTAATGTGCAGACAGAGAAGGAATCTACCTGTCCAAGGATTCTGACTCTACAGCAAAATGGGAAATAGAAATTTTGGAAGTATTTTTATCCTTAGAAATCAACAATTTGCATATTCATGTGTAACTTCATACTATAATAGCAACACAATACACTAAAGTGATCTGTACTTCCCATCAATGAGTCAGCTAAGAAACCAGATGCCAATTTTGATGCAAAAGACATATTAAGAAGAGATTAAACCTTTGTGAGGATTTTATTACTACAGATGTCCAGGACTGAAGCCTACTCTAAGGTGTCAGAGGACTTAGCTCTACTGCCAGACATGCAAGGCCTCATAAGTCCTCAACTAAGCAACAATACTATCATTTTGCCTAAGAGCCATTGGTCAAAGGAAGTCATGGGCTACGGCTAACATGGATTGGGGGGCCGGGGGTTGTTTGTCTCATGGAGGAGGGATGTGCAGTGGGAGTGAACATTTCCTGAATATAATCTAATCTTTCACAACACCACTGTAACTATCTACCGACTATCCACCCCATCTGTCATGACCCCTTTTTCTTCCTCATACCCCTCAACTAATCTGAAATGCATTTCTAATCTCTTCAAAGTCATCTATTAACTTTATCCTCTGAGTCAAACTGAACTATTTGTTCTCTGTGTCTTCTCATGCTCAATTTTTCAAATCTATGCCAGAAGCAAGATAGATCTTCTCTGCATAGTCCAAAAATATGTTTGAGAATTCTGTTATTCCTCCTTTGGTCCCACACCTCTAGTGAGCGTTCAACAATGCCTGTTTCATCATATTATTATCATCCCATTGGTCTGTGTTACTTGAGTATTCATTATATGCCAGAACCTGCAATGAGCATTTGACTTGTATTTGACATATATTACTCCCACTTAATCTTTACAATTGCCTTAGAAAGTAAGTACTGTTAATTCTGTCCATTCTGTTGATGGGGAAATGAAGACTGAAGAAATATCTTCCCTAAAGTCATCAAGATTAATTGTGGAGGAGACCCAATCAGGTTTTTCTGACTCCAGAATTCTCTCCTAACCATATGTCCTTGTTGCTTTTTCCTATAATTACCTTTCATACCCAGCAGCATAGCATTTTTAGAGCAGATCCGACTAGTTGATGATAGTCTAAATTCACTGAATGATTGCACAAACTTCTACTTGCTTTAATATTTCTCAGATACTTGCGACATCACTTTTTCTTTGTAACAGTTGAGGTAGCTTTATGTATTAAATATTCCATATCAAACTGTTCTGATTATAATTGTTTTCTGTAAAATGAATTTACTCAGAATGATCAATATTTCTTTCCAAACAAATGACAACATCATTGTGAAAGATATATATATATATATATATATATATATATATATATATATCTGTATATCTGTAGTATCTTTCAATCTTTTAAATCAAAGGTAAAAAATGCATAGGGATTAGATTAATATTGGATATTTTCAGTTATCTACCACTGAAATTTGGTTTCAGTGCTTTATTTCACCAATAAAAAAGAGCCAGGAAAGTGGTAATCAATAAGCCACTAAATAGATGTAAAAAAAGAATGAGAAAGAAAGAAAATCTTATTTTGTTTTATTTTCTATTTCAAATGAATACAAAGTAACTCTTTACAAGGAAAATAACAATTTAGTGGATTTATATAAGAAAATATGGAATATTATTAGATGTTTCTGTGTTCTCTCAAACTTAGACTGCCAAATAAATTAAATCAGAGAACTTAGTATTTGAAAAGGCAGTATTAGCTCTGAACACTTCACTCAATTTTATATTCACTTCAGTAAATATAAAACCACTGTGAAACTAATTTATTAATTTTTTAAATCCACTAAAATTTTATAAAATTTAAAGAATTTTAGAAAATTTAAAGTATTTTAACATTATAGTTCAATTGATTATTAGATTGTCTCAAAAGTGAACAATTTTTTTAGCTCAATTGTTTTCATTAGTATCTGTCTGCATCCTGATTCTTTCAGGGAATATTAAAAATGTGAGTACCACAATCCTGAAATGTATTAATGGATGAATTATACATGAATTTTGTCTAAAAAGAGATTTTTATTTGTTGTTAGTATTCACCATTTTTAAGATTTATTCTGGCAAATGAAGTGTTTAAAAGAAAAGTGATTTTTAACCTCCTATGTTCAAGTTGATTATAAGTCTTCCAGATTGAGAATATAATCATAAAGTTTTTAAAAATTGTAAATAGAAAGTATCCAAGATCAGCATGGTTAAATGTTGGAGGGCTTATGCTCATTTCACAGTGGAAGTAAAGATGAACATTCTGGCAGAATTATACCTGGAACTAAAGAGATCTCTTCCTGGGAGGGTTTGGGGGTGATGGTAGTTTACTCAATGCAGTGCATAAGGTCAGCAGAATTTACCAGAAGGGTCTAGACTAGTCTGACAAGTTAAGCTTCTCTGTAGATGTAGAGAACATAACCTTTCATTATTACTTAATGTAGTAATAATATTGCATTATTCTGAGAATGGGGCAAGTTGTGTCCATGTTGTGAGTTTACTGCTAGAAAGGCCAGAGTCTCCTAGTAGAATGTGTGCTTTATGGACATCTTCTCCTCTTTTTTGCTATGGCATCACCAACCCTACCAGTACCTTCCATCTTCAGAACTTGCCTCTAAAATAACTTGGTCAAGTCTACCCTCAGTTAATGTTCCAGGCTAGACCTGTCCATTTGTTAAAATCTATCATGAGGTCTACATAGGGAATACTATAATTGCCTCCCTAGCTTTTAACTCTTCCCATAGTAGCAGAGATGGGCTTTATGCAGTACCATTTCTCAAGATGCAATGATTGCTTTAAGCATAAGTGTATGTCCTATTTTAATTAGAATGGAGCTCAGGACTTCTGTTATATTATTAGATAACATATACATATCTCTCTCTGGATGAGAGTGAGAAGCCCTGTAGTGCTGTCAGCTAAGGAAAGGTAACAAGCTTGGAAAGCCAAGTTAAAAACAAAGTCAACCCCTGGAGGTGGATAGAACTGACAAAACTGCAAATAGATGAGGAACCCTGAAAACACTGTGAAATTTTGGACCAAATCTTGCCTGAACCTTTATAGTCCAAGAGCATCCCAGATAGGTGAGCCAATATGTTCCCTTAATTGGATAATTCACTGGGGGTAGTGGGTTCCACTCCTTGTACACAAAAGCATCTTAACTGATTGAGCCTCTTACACATATAATTTTCAAAACTAATTCATTCACAAATTGGACTTCAGGTGAAATATAATATTTTGTCATAAGATCAAACTTCTCAGGGTATTTGAATTTAAATAGAGAAGTTATCTAAAAACAAAGAGGTTCATTTTAAAAAAATACAGAAGTGAATGCCTCTCAATCTTTTGGGATTGAGATTTAGGATTTGAGAACTCCTCAAATCAACACATCCTTCTGGAGGACTACTGGGCTTCTATTTTGTGTCTAGCAGTTTATGCCTTTCTTTTGATAATTATTTCTGTTATTTCTTTCCCAGTCTCCATTCTTCCAACTTTCAACATTACCCTTAATATCACCATAGAACCTGCGCATTCTTCCTTCATTTCTCTCTGTCCCCTTACAATGTTTTTTTGTATACATATGATCCTCATTGTTGCTCTAAGAACCAGATTTATTTGAGCCTGTCCTTTTGACTCAGAAGGGTCCTAGTGTCATTTTTTAGGGGACCAAATAACTTATAAATAAATTAATCCAAGTTAATGTTCTAATGGTCATATAGACTTACTTAGGTTGCACATTAATTTTTAACAGTGCTTACGATATTTATTGTTTGATCTAAAGATTATTCTTATTGGGTATGATTCAGATGGAGAAATGACAAAAAGGACAAATAGGGTCAGTTTTAAGGGAGATTCTCAGATCTCTTTGTAGAAGCTGACATGACCAGACTGGACCAGGAATTTCTAGAAGAATGGAAGTGTAAGTCTTCCATTTTAAAGGGGACATGTACTTAAATGCCCGGAAGGTGGAATAATGGATAAAGAGAGAATCTATTTCTAAATTGAGTAGGAAGCAGAAAAGATTTTTTTCTTATTGGTGAAGAATGCATTTCACAAAAGAAAATGTGGGTATAGATATTAATGCCCATGGTCTCAGAAAATAAGCAAACTCAAATTCTGCAGAAATTCAACCAACAGTTTGTGTATAACTTTTATGTCTAAACAGAACACACACACACACACACACACGAAAAAGTAGAAGAAAATCTATATTAAAATCAGGGTGCTAGCAGAAGCCATAACTGTGTGTGATATATCAAATATAGACACTAAAAAGAAGGGCAAGAAATAAGTTTAGAAAGGGTAGGTTATTACAAATTTTAACTTTCAAGTTCTCCATCCTTGACTCTCTCTTTGCATAGATATATCTTTTTTTCCCTTCAGACACTAGAATGAAGCAGTTTTATCTTTATACTTTTTATGATGATTTTTAAAACTTTAAATTTCATTCCATGTTAGGGCCACATCCTTGAGAACACCTGCCTTTGCTGTTAACCGATTATTATTAAGCAAGAGCAAATGTCATGAAGTCAGTTACAATAAAGTGTAAATAAAAAAGTTTATGGCAGGGTGTGTAAAGTTAAAAAAAATTGAAATTAATCACCCTGGCAAAGCAATGACAGATCCAAAGGTCATTTTTTGTTCACTTAAATATTTTATTAGATACTTTGATCAAAAATTGTGTTCATGTCTCAAAATCTTCACCACTTTGGTACCATTCTTGAATAACTTTTCATTAAATTCTAGTGAAATCATATGTTCTCAGAATAAAATGTGTTTACTAATATAATTAACTTTTTTCCATGAAGAGTTTGAATAGTAAGTATTAACCCAGACATTTTAATTTCTTGAGATATTGTGCTTCCTTTGCAATTGGAATTTTCCCAAGGATGTTGAAAATTCATCTTTCTGCACTCATCTTCAACAATATATTTGTTTAATTAAGAACCAAACTTTGTTCTAATAATTGAGCACCAGGAATAGAATTATTATGCGAGTGAGCCCTCTACTTAGCATCTTTTGTACTTTATCCCACATGGACTTATTTTCTCTGGAGACTTAAGAGATGACTTAAAATCAGAAAATAGATACTGTTCAATTTCATTTGAACAACTATTTATTAAATGTTTATTATGAGCCAGGAAGTATGCTTAGTGCTGCAGGAATATACACACATGAATGACATATTTCTTGCCATTGATAGTGTCAATGGGTGGCTGGAGGAGGTAGTTAGATCCAACACAATTTCTGGCTTTCACCATTGTCCATCTCAAATAAACACACAATACTAGTACAAGCAATGTACCTAACCTTTTACAGTACCTCTGGACACACTGCTGTTAGGACACTCTACCCACACACCATACCCTAACAAGACTGCCCCTTCTAAACCTCTTCTGGTATGGTTTTTTAATAGAAGAAACATAGGGTCTACTAAGAGAGAAGAAGTGAGTACACACACACACACACACTTCAAACCCTTTGATATATAGGACTATACAATAATGTAGAAAGTAAGTATCTTTTCACCTTTCTTGTCTTTCAAGTATTATCTGGATATTCTTCCTGAGAACTTTTCCTTTGTTCTCCATACCCTTTAACCATGAAACTTGGCCAATTCTATTTTCTTAGAGTGTGTGTGTTAAATAATAATAGCATATGCTCTGGGAAGTTATTATTAAAACCTAGGCTCTTGAGTTGACCCAATTCTACCTCAACATTAAAAGTCATAATTTATAATCAGTCTTGTATCTTTCTATTCTCTCACTGGTTCTTAGATATGCCAAATATCATCATGTGACTTATAATTTCTCTTTAGGACCCATAGTATATACATTCTGAATCATCAAAAAAGTTGACTTCCATCTTTCTTCATTAACCTTCTCTAGTTACAATTTTATTTTTCTGGAATCGTAATTACTGTTTTATTTGAAAAAATTCTAATTTTATTTTAAGTTAACAAATAGTAAGATTGACTTTCAAAAATTGGGGGATGGAGTATATTTTTATGAGTTCTAACATATGTGTGAATTTATATAACCACTATCAGAATCTGGTTGTAAAATAATTTCATCACATGCATTAGTTTAAATTGCTTCTTATTTTATTGTAGAGTTTTAAGAATTCTTTATATATTCTGTATAAACAAACTAGGTTGAATATGTGTTTTGTAGTATTAACTTCCAGGTTTTAATTTGTCATTTTGTTCTTTTATAGTGTCTTTATCAGGGCAAACATTTTAAATTTTCATTAACCACAATTTATTTTTCTTTTATATATCATGATTTTGGTCTTGATTCTAAGAATTATTTGTTTAACATAGGTCACAATTATTTCAGTTTATGTTTTCTTCTAAAAGTTTCATTTGCTAAACTTAGATCTATCATTGACCGTGAGTCAATTTTGATGTCAGATGTAAAGTTTAGGTTGAGGTTCATTCTTTAAAACACACAAGTTTCCAATTATTCCAACATGATTTGCTGAAAATACCATCTTTATCCAGTCAGTTACTTTTGTACCTTTGTCAAAAATCAGTTGACCTCAGGCATGGGCTATAGCTTAATGGCCTAGCATGTACAAGGCCCTGGGTTTGATCCTTAGCACTAGGGGGCGGGGGGTGGGGGGAATCAATTGACCTTAACTGTATGGACCTATTTGTGGATACTCTTATTTTTTTATTGATAAACATGACTATTCTCTTGCCAAAATGAGAATTTGTTGGTTAATGTGGCTTTATAACAGTTCTTAAAATTGAGAAGGTATATTTCTTCTTCTTTTATTCCTCTTAAAAAAATTTTTTTGGGCTATCTCAGTTCCCATTCCTATCATTATAAATTTTAGAATCATTTGTCTATATCCACAAATGTTCCTGCTTGGATTTTGATTGATATTGTGTTAAATTTCTAGATTAATTTAATCAAAGTTACATGTCATCATATTAAGTTTGCAATTCCATGAACAGGCTATATCTATTTATTTAGGTTTTTCTTTGAGTTCTTTAATCATTATTTTGTAGCTGTTAGATTTATTCCTAAATATATTTTTGGAAATATTATAAATACTATATTTAAAAATTTTGGGGTTTTAACTGTTTGCATTAATATATACAAATATGATTGATTTTTGTTTATTGAACTTGTACAACTTTGTTAAATTCACTTACTGATTCTAAGAGTTTTTTTAATCCTGTGAGATTTTCTGCATATTCAAGCATGTCATATGTAAGTAGAGACATATCAGTTCTTACTTTCCAATCCATTTTTCTTGCCTTATTGCACTGGCTAAGCCGACTTCCAGTACAATGTTGGGTATGAAAACTGAGAATGAATAATCTTGCTTTATTCTCAGGGCAGAAAGTGCTCATTCTTTTTTTTTTTTTTTAATATTTTTCAGTTGTCAGTAGATCTTTATTTTATTTATTTATATGTGGTGCTGCAAATAAAACCCAGTGACTCACTCTAGGCAAGTGCTCTAGCACTGAGCCACAACCCAGACCAGCATTCATTCTTTTAGCATGAAATATGATGTTAGCTATAGGCTTTATATATATAATGTATATATAAATATATATTATAAATATTTTTATATATTATATATATTCCCAGATTAGAGAAGTTCCCCTCTATCTCAGTTCACTATGTATTTCTTTATTATGAAGGGATTATGACTTTGTGCAAATATTTTCTTCTGCATCATTTGATACAATCCTATGTTTTTTTCTTTTGTCTGTTAACATGGTGGATTATTTTGATTGATTTTCAAATAATTAATCAACCTTGAATTCTCAGGACACACTTGTCTTGGCCATAGTGTGTGTGTGTGTGTGTGTGTGTGTGTGTACATATATACATTCTTTTTTATATGTTTGTGAGTTTTATTTGTTGGCAATTTTCTTGATTTTTTTTTTTTTGGTCTAAATTCTAAGGGATATTAGTTTGTAGTTTTATTTTCTAGTATTGTCTTTGCCTGGTTTAGGCTTCAAGATAGTGTTGGATATGGTCTGTCTATAAATATTCCTTTTACATTTAATAAAAATAGAATAGGTGAGCTTTCATTGAGTTGCCTGCTCTATAAATGTTATTTAGGTCAACTTTGTTAATAGTGCTGTTCAGTACTTGTATATTCTTTATATTTTTTAAAATACTTATTTTTAGGTGTAGATGGACACAACACAATGCCTTTATTTTTATGTGGTGCTGAGGATCGAACCCGGGTCCCGCCCGTGCTAGGGGAGCACTCTACCACTGAGCCACAATCCCAGCCCTATTCTTTATATTTTCTATGAACTTATTGTGTCAATTACAGAGAGGAAATATTGACATTTCTAATTATAATTTTAGATCCTTAGATTTTGAGGGCCCTTCCTGGCAAGTTCCACCATCATGGTTTTGACTGGGGCCTAGAGCAGGAGGGAAGAGCAACAATTTATAAAAACAGAGAGCTTCCTCTCTCTGATCAATGGGATTCCCCATTCACCTAATCTTTTCTTCAGCCATCTGTACTTTTGGATTTAAAGACTCCCTTGAACTTATGTCCGGTGATTGCTTGGGGGGGACGGGGCGGGGAGTAGGTGGGGTAATGGGAAACTCATTACTGGTTTGGTGTAACTTCAGATTATAGTCTCTTTCTCTAATCTTCCTTTTGAAATTCACTTTTCAGTATCTTCAATTAGTTGTTCAGCATTTGTACTTACATTCAGTGGGGGACATAGGATGGAGTGTGCCTGTTCCACCTTCCTAGAACTGCAAACTTCTTTAGGTCCTCTTAGCCCACAATTGATTGCTTAATTTTTGGGATTTCCATTATATGTTAGTAGTTCTCTGACATTTATAAATAGATTTGAACAATTATTAATAAACTTTTAGTGTGTGTTCTCAATTTATTCTCACAGTAAATTTGTAAGTTTTTTTGGATAAATGTAGGAACTGAGTTTAAGGGGTCTATACTCACTTTTTAATTCTTAGCAGAAAAATGCATAGAAGTATGATTCTTGTTTTGTTTTGTTTTCAATCCAAGATGAGTTCTTCATACCGCAGTCTCCTTTTAGATTACTTCAATTAGTTCACTTTCAGATACCCATCTTGATGGTGCTAATCTAGTGTAATAATACTAATAAGCATTATGGGGCCATAATAGAGATTTTATTGAATGCTAAGGAATCTGGACAGATAATTCATCTTTTCATTTCTATTCTTCCTGTCATCTGACATAACCTACCTTGCAACCCTATAGTCAAAGATCTAAACATTTTTTACTATGCGTATGAAACTGTTCCCATCGTTAACACCTGGATTTAGCTAGCATGATGACTACATTGTCAAGGTTATGGAAGGGCAAGTAGTATTCGAGTCTTTGTAAATTCTGCTCAGCTGTGGGCTCTTAGGAATTTAAAATTACTATATTCTAAATGTTTTGCTAAAGATAGCAAATAAATAAAAATGAGGTAGAGCCTTGTATTTAATGAGCTCTCAGTCCACCAAAAGAGACAAATCCTGTTATCAATACAGATGCTTCTCAACTGATGATGGAGTTACACCTGGATAAATCCACTGTAAGTTGAAAGTATCTTGAGTTAAAAATGAATTTTATATACTCAACCTACCAAACATGATAACTTACCTGCATAGTACACGGCATCAATTGTTTACCCTTACGGGCCTGTGGTTGACTGATCGTTGTACCTTCCTGCCATTGCCCAGGGTTGTGAGCATGTCATAATACACATCACTATCCAGGAAAAACAAAACAACAAAATTCAAAATTGTAAGTATGCACATCATTTTCACACCATGTAGAACTGAGCCTTCATAAGTTAGAGACCATCTGTATTTATTGTCTGATTACTAAGCATAATGTACTATATTAACACCTTAATATGAATAAACATATGAAGCAAAGTAAAATTATTACATCCAGTTGGATAAATGAAACAAAGACTCTGGAGAGGTTAACTAACTTATCCAAAGTCATAGCAGATGGAAAGTGATGAAGACAGAGTTTGAACCCAAGCAGTCTGACCCTAGAGCCAAGATGGTTAAATAGAAAGGGATTAGAATCCAAGTTACCTAGTGGTATTTGCCACTACTACTTCTTTGAAGTTAAACTTCATTCTCTTTTTGATCAAATACATTCATCCTTCTTGATACTTAACTGAAAAGTCTCTAGGAGTTCTTTAAAGAAGACTTACCATGTCCAAAACAGTCTCCCTCCCAGCACGCCCAAGCTGTTTCTTTCCCTGTTTGCACCAGCTCAGTTACTGGCAACTCCTTTCTTCCAGTTGCTCAGATCAAAAATGTTGGTGTGATTCTGTCTGCTTTCTTTCTCTCATATCTTAACTTCTAGTGTATTAGGCTATCACTAGAAATGTTGTGTATACATTTAAATTATATCCAGGATTTGACAAGTTCTCACCATTCATAGTAATTACCTACTATGATTTGTCTCATGGATTAACTGCTTCTACCCTCATCCTTCCACACTGTATTCTCAATAAAACACCCAGAGAAGGATGTTTAAGAGCAAATCTGGTCAGTCATCTGTTCAAAACCCTGAGATGGCTTCTAATTTCAATCAGAGAAAAAGCCACATTCCTCTTAACCTACAAGGCCATAGGAGATGTAACCCCCTTTTACTTCTCTGTCTTACTCTCTCTCTTCTTGCTTACATCAGCCATACTGGACTCCTACCTGGCTGGCCCTTGGACACATCAGGCACAATCCCATCTCAGCATCTCAGCACTTGCTGTTGCCTACCTAAACTATTTCCCATGCGACATCCAGAAAGGAAGCTTAGTTTCATTACTTTTTTTGGTTATTTTCCTAAAAGCACTTTCTCAGCAAGTTTTGCCTTGGCCGCTCAACTTCTTCCTCAATCCTACACAGCTCTAATTTTTTCCCCTTAATGATTACTATTATCTAAATCAATATCTACTTTGTTTACTTATTTTGTTACGTTCTCCTCATAGGATACAAATACACACAGGTAATGATTTCTCTTCTTAAAGCACTAGGAAATGACCTACCCTCACCCACAAATTCAACCCTACCCTCACCCACAAATCTTTTATAATTTAGGTATGCAATGCTATTCTTAGAAAGTACTCAAAAATCGAAAAAAATATTGTTAGATAAACTGATAATCAAGTGCAAACATTGTATAAAGCCTTTTTTGTTCGTTTGTTTTTGGTACTGGGAATTAAACCAAGGGTGCTTTAACACTGAATTTGACCCCCAATCCTTTTTACTTTATATTTTGGGGACAAGATTCTTGCTAAGATGGTGAGGCTGGCCTCAAACTTGTAATTCTCATGCCTTAGTCTCCCAGGTCACGGAGATTATAGGCATACTCCAACATGACTGGTAGACATGTATAAAATATTTTAAATTATTTTTTTCTTATGGAAAAATAATTGCCCTTGTGATAAGGTTAATTAGGTGCAGAATCCTGTTTACCACTTTTGTTAGATCAGCCCATTTTCCAAATAGCCACCTTGACTTAGCCCAGGCCAAAAGTAATAATTGAACCAAACTTTTTTTTTTTAATCAAAGTGATCCAAATAGTAGAGAAAATACAGGACCTAAATAATGTATCATTAATAAGGCATATATTCTGATTCTAATTTAATTTTATTCTTAGGATGTAATTTGAGATTCTTCTTCTTTTAGTGGTTTGATTGAGTCTAGTACAATAGTAAATACACTTTCTGTATTAATCAGAACACATTTAGATTTAAGTGACAGAAACACAATTCAAACTAGCTTAAAGAAAAAAAATGAGGAGAGAGGGACCTATAGCCCCAGAAATTTGGAAAAGGAAACATAACTAGCATATTGAATTTATAGGCTTCAAATGATGAGATTGGAACACCACACACACACACACACACACACACACACACACACACACACACACTTTTCTCTCTCTCCTTTACTGCTCTGCTTTCTGCTGGATTGATAATCTTAGGTAAGTTCTGGTCATACAGTGATAGAGAGAACTGCTCCTAACTCCAGGGATACATCTCACGATTTCCCAAATCTGATGAAAGAGAACCTCTTTTTCCATATAATATCTCTATAAGTCTCAGACTGATTGTTATTGACTTATCCTAGATATGACTGACTTATTCATAAATGATAAAGACAGCAGCTATTTATCACTATTTTTGTTTGGTAAAGAGCATAGAAAGAAATATTGTTGTATCAAGATCTATGTGTTGTTTATTGTAGTTTAAATTATATTTTAATAAATGTTTAAGTATCTCTATGCTAGGAAAACTGTGATCTGTCTTGGAGTCAAGTAAAATCACAAGCTTCATTTTAGGAATCACTGGGTCAGCATTTTTCTAGCTCCAAAGAAATATATCCATACATTTAATTTAAAGACTTTGAAGTCAGTTTTTTTTTTAGAGAGTTAAATCACAAAAGGACACTATGGTTTTGGCTCAATTCATGTCTTCGTAATTTCCAGAAATAACCTGTATATTTTTGGTGGAAACCTCTTTATCTATAAAGCATTTTGTTTGTTATTTGAAATTCCACACCACAAATTGTGGTGGTCATTAATACTATTTATAGCACTTAATTTCTTTCATGATAGGATTGTTGTTTTTGACTTCTTTGTGTTTAAATGAGGCCTTAAAAATAGGCCACTATTTCAAGCCTAAGTGATATATATTAATTCCAAGCAGATTATATAATTGCTTCCAGACCCTTAGCTTGTTCTGCATATTGTAACTAGCAATGTTTAAGATGGTGGTTGCTCTGTCATTCTGGGTCTCTAAATGATCATAGCTAAATCCCAGTTGATCTGTAATTGTTTTGAATCGTGAACAAGAAATAAAACTTTGTTTCTTAGGTTACTGATTTTTTTTTTGTCTGCTTATTACCCCAGCAAAACTTGACCTAACCTGACTGATACATGTATTTTCATTTTAGGTGTGTATATAATATATACAAATATACATATACATACACATATACATATTGCATATATACATATGTACATGAATATGATCTTCACAACAGTGCTCTAAAGTAGAAGGCTTGGATTTAATTGTTCTTCTCTCTTTTATAGGTAATGAAACTGAGGCTTAAAAGAGCTAAATATGTTGCCCTAGAAAAACAGAATTAATAAGTGAGAAAAGTGGGAATAAATCTTAGAATTATTGATTTTGTATCTGTTTCTCTGTTATTATTTATTTATTTGTTTATTTGGTTCTGGGGTTGGACCCAGGGCTTCACACATGCTAAGCACACATTCTAACACTGAGCCCCAGCCCTACCACTCTTTTAAAAGATGTAACTGTAGACACAGAACTTCTAATTCTTGACATAAGGGTATTCAGTTTGAAATGTCCAAATTTGAATGCAATGCATCATTATTATATTTTAAAACACTGTGATTCACCATAATATTTTGTGTTACCCCAAATCTACAGTTTGTTTTTATGATTTATTTGATCAGAATAACCATGAGAGAGAGAGAGAGGGAATTCAAGAAAGGTGGTAAAAGTTACTTTTAAAAGTATACATAGCCATCTGGGTGTTGTGGCACACAGCTGTAATCTCGGAGGCTCAGGATGCTGATGCAGGAGGATTGCAAGTTCAAGGGCAGCCTCAGCAATTTAGTGAGGCCCTAAGCAACTTAGTGAGACCCTGGATCAAAACAAATTATATAAAAAGGGCTGGAGATGTTGCTCAGTAGCTAAGTGCCCCTGGGTTCAATCCCTGGCAACAAACGAACAAACAAACAAACAAAAACATATAGCCAGGTGCATTGGTGCATGCCTGTAATACCAGCTACTCAGGAGCCTCAGGCAGGTGGATCAAAAATTTGAGATCAGTCTGGGCAATGTAGGGCCCTATATCAAAACAAAATAAAAGAGGCTGTGAATGTAGTTTAGTAGTAGAGGCCTTGCCTAGCATGCCCAAGTCCCTGAGTTCAATCCCCAGTACCACCAAAAAAAGAAAAACAAAGTGTATGTACATTTTGTTCTAAAGGCTATGTTTGATTTGCATCAGCTTTTTAAAATGGTGTTTAGTCATACAAGCAGAGTCTCAATAACACAAACACTAAATTCATAATAAAGCCCTGTGACAGTCCTATGTCATGAAGCTCCATGTTCTTGAACATGGAGGCTATATACCAATTCATCTTTTTCAGAAAACTTTCTTTCAGAGATTTCTCAAGGTCAAAGAATCAAAAGCATTTACCTAAAAATAAGTTGGTTAGAACAACAACAATAACCCCATCTGTACCTAATGTCTAGGATTTAGTGTCTATATAGAAGTGAAACAAGTTTTCAGACCTGGATCTTTCAGTGATCCTTGTTTTAGAAAGCCTACACCCTGTAAAACTATTCTAGAGCAATTATTAACCACACAATGACTCTGAGACAGCAGATGCTAGGCTCCCCTTCCCCTCCCTTCTTACCTCCTCCATCAAACATATTTGTAGATCCCTGTTACCTCCCTTCTATCAGGAAGTAAACGGGACTTCTCCTCATAGGCTGTAAAAATATTGACAGTAGATAATGGGCCTACATAAGATACTGGTGGGAAGTGAGTTAATAATCACAGAATCGAACTGCAGGGAGCTTCAGATGCTGCCTAAGACCAGAATGGCAATGAATGCTGTTTTTGTTAATAACTAGCTGGTGACAGAAAGCTCTTTCAACCTGGCTTTCCTGGAATAGGAAAATACAATGCCAGAGAGATATATAGTAATAAGATACACCTATCTTATCTATATCCATGAACTAATTTTGCACAAATATAAGACAGAAGAAATAAGCAGCCTGTCTAGGGGGGTTGAGGGTGCCAGTTCACTAAATTTTTCTAAATTAAAATGTGATTAGCAGGAGTTAGAAATTTCAGAGGATTAAATGTTCTTTTTGAAAAACAGTACAAGAAAGTGGAAACTAATTTAGCCAAATGGTATTACCCAATTTAACAAGGAATTTTCTCTTTGGAAATTATTGCTATAGTCATATATTCTGATAAGCCTTAAACCTTAAAACCTTTTAGAAAACTAAGAATTTTTTTATATAGTTTAAGGTGATGCAGGTGATAAAAGTACTAGGACTGAAGTTCTTTTGGAGGGAGGTAGGGATATTCTATAATGTAGACTATCTGTATCTACATTTCCTCAGAAATTAAACTTTCAAAGGAGCCAACTATACTCTGAAAATAACAGTTCTATCCTCCTGAAGCATAAATCTTTACTGCCCTTCAGTATAAACCAAACTGAAAAGATATGATGCATTATTTTCTGTAATGATTAACCCCCTATTTGCCAGCTGTCCTGGTGAATACCTCTAGACTTGAGCAGACATTGAGTAACCACAATATTGTACAGGTGCAAATCTCTTCTGCAGATTTTGCACTAGCAATCTCTCTCTCTCTCTCTCTCTCTCTCTCTCTCTCTCTCTCTTCCCCCCCCATCTCTACAAGTATTTTTAATTTAATCAAATGCCTTATTTACTTGTTACATTTATGGAGTAAATGTTGAAATAATTTAAAGCTGCTGCTGTCTGTGAAACATATAATAATGTTGAAACTATTGGACATGAGCTAGTTCACTGTTGAAAAATTCAGAAGGGCCCAGCGGAAGGATCAATTACCTTGGTAAACTACAGGGCAGAGTTCTGAATGGGTTATTTCATTTCCTTTATTGTTCTTTGTAAATGTCCTGCCAACCCGTTTACAAGCATGTTGGACCAAACTTGTTCCCATTGTATGAAGATAGCATCTTTGGGGGACATTTTGCTTATTCCCTAGATGGGTGGAGGGTACACCATGAAAAGAAACAGAAAGCACTGAGTATTATTTTAGAGAGCACGTATCCTGAAAAGTCTTTTGCTCAGTAACTGAGAGCAGCAGCATATCCTTTGGCTGGCAGTCAAGGTGAACTGGAAAATGTCCTCCTTGAAGCCCTGCAGACTGTGTAGGCTGGCGCTGGGATCCTTGGGGGAAGGCAGTGTTGATGAGCTCTGATGCTAACGGTAATGGGAGTATTAAATGAAGGTTACTATAGCAGGGTGCCTGCCCCGGGGAAGAATTCTGACCGCAAAGAAATAAAGATCTCTGACTCTTGATCAAACAGATGGGCTGATGCTGACCTGCATCAATGATCCCGAGTTGATTAACGGAGATTAGGAGACGAACGACGACAGTACAGCCTGCGAAACACTGCTGGGTATCATTGTCAGAGGAGGTAGAGAGAGAGGGAAAAAAAGAAGAAAAAGAAAAAGAACGGAGGAGACTTTAGTTCTCATTGACAGGATCCGGTTAGCTTCTCGGGCTCCAGGACGCCCACCCGCACCTCGCCGCTCTGCCCTGTTCCCCCTCCCGTTCAAGGGGCAACGCCCGCAGCTGCTCCTAGGGGAGGCGCTGCAGTTTGGTCCTTGCAAAACTTCAACTCTTGGCAGCTGCCGCCCCAGCTGCTGGAGGAAGTGGGGCACCTTGCTTGCCACGCGAGGAAGAAATGCTGCCCAGGTCTTGCTTCGTGTGTAGGAAGTGAGCGGTGAAAGGGATGCAAAGACCCAAGAAATTGAGACCTCTGGGGTATTGTTAGTAAAGGAGCAAAGACACAAAATAAAACTACTGACAAGGAGGACCAGGGAAATAAAAATCTAGGGAGTGGGGAAAGAAAGTGGGGCAATTGGACTGAGGTAACAAAGACTTAGAGAAAATAATAATAATGAATTGGAAATTGCTAGAAGAGAGTGAGTAAGAAGCATGTGAAAAGGTATAAAGGGAATGTCATGATGGTGCCAAAGGGAATAATGTGCTAGAAAAATGCAGTCAGGTGTTATAAGGTAGCAAGAAAATGGAAGAAGTGAGGCTATATTTGGATCTCTCCCTTCCTAGGCTCATTCTCAGTATGGGCCCTGCAAGGAAAGCAAACTGCCCAAGACTGGCCTGAGGGCATTGGTCTATCTGTCCAGCACAACACTGGAAGGGCATATTGGGAGTCTCTGTGGACTGGAATGCAAAGGTGTATGTGACCTTGCCCTGATTGGAGGGCACATAAATGCACTTTCAAAAATAGTTATAATGTCACTTGTTGAAAAGGACCGTCGGAGCACAGAAGAGAGAGTACTTTCCCCTGCCTGAGGTTTCAAGGGTTAAGATTAGTTTAAAGAATGGAGGAAAAAAGCTGTTGGGGCTTTTGTAGGTATTTTCAGGACAGAGAACATGATTTCAGTTTTGGTTATAATCAATTTAAAAAGCCTATCTAAGTTGGGCATGGTGATGTATGCCTGTAATTTCAGCCTCTAGGAAGGCCAAGGAAGGAGAATCCTAAATTCAAGGCCAGACTCAGCAATTTAGCAAGACCAAGGTCTGGGTTTGTCAATCAGCAGTAGAACAATCCTGGATTCGATCCCCAGTTCTGGGAAGAAAAAGTCTATCTAATCTAAAGAGAAAGCAAGACAAGGAATTCTATGGCTAGCCAAAACATGCCCAGGTCTGAGTGATATCAGTTCTCACATATGTCTTTCTTTGGTATTATCTGCCTGCTTTTGGGCCAATGGCAAGATCAAATTAGACAGGGGTTCCTGACCTCAAAGTTCTGGCTCATTAAAAATAAATCAATATTTATTGTTAACAGCTTAGGAAGCTGAGGCAGGAGGATTAGTTTAAGCCCAGCCTCAACAACTTAGCAAGGCCCTAAGCAATTAGCAAGACCCCATCTCAAAATAAAAAAAATAAAAAGGGCTGGGCGGGGGAGTATCTCAGTAGTAGAATGCCCTTGGGTTCAGTCCCCAGTACCGGCCCTCCATATCAACCATGCTAGTGGAGTATGACAGGTTTTTGTGGGATCCCATAAGAAAAGAAAAAACGAACAAATCTTCACCAGAACTTGGAGGTCGAGGAGGCACCCCAAAGCTGGTGAGCTCCAGAGGAATTATTTTTCTATGTATTCTCCAGTAGCATGAGGATAGAAAGACTTACCCAAGAGGAAAAGGGGGGATGATACATATTAAATACCTGGAACCTGGAAACCTACTCCAGAGAGTCTTCCAAATGAACCCTCCTATGTTATTCCTCTTCTACAGACCCTGAGAAGCCCTAGGCTCTCTTACAAATACTGTTCTAGGCTGAGTAACTATGTTTCCCTCTCTCCACCCCTCTAGTCCTTATGCATTTTGCACCCTATCTTGGCCAATTGGCCAAGATAGGGTGCAAAATGCATAAGATAACATTGGCTCACAGTCAACAGTCTTGGTCTGGGTAAATCAACAACTCTCTATAGCAAAATTGATGTGGTGGAGAAGCAAGGAAAGATACATTCAAAATATTATTGAGAAAGTAGTGTCCTAGCCTAGAACAAACTCTTTTGGATTGTTTTTAGACTAAAGTTAAATAGAAAAGAGCTTCATCCCCCTTTTCTAGAAATAGGAACCATGGGGAAACCCCAATTGAATATATGGAGGGGGGTGGTTGGCCACGTGAGTTGCATGGTACCATATATAGGAAATGTTAGAGTATGCAGGTTTAGCTCTCAGTAAAAACAAAAGAAAACAAAACCAGAACCATCTGAAGTAAATCCTTAGGAGATATCCAGTCATGCAGGTGAGGAGATAGAGCAATGCCGGGGTAACCAGCCCATGAAAAACATCCAGGCAAGTGTAGAATTTATCTCGATCCATCTAGTCTCTTGCTGCTTGCAAACTTTCTTTCCCCTTTGGATTAGAAATATATTCTCCTTTTCAATCATACCCACTGTACACTTCATTCTTTGGGAAGTTGAAAGCATTTAAGTCATAAGCAATACTAAAGAGATTGCCCATAACAAATGGGACATGGTGGTATAAAATGGAGTACTGACTCATGGCAGGTAATGAACAGAACTTTTCAAAACAAGAAAATACCAGGGCAGTGGTAAATGTTTACTTGGAGGGAGGTTTAGAGGAAAAAGCCAAGAGCTCAGAAGACCAGGTGAATTAAAAAAAAAAATGTATTTTATCACTGAATGAACCCACTGGTACAGATGTAGCAGGTAAAAAAAGAGAAACAACAAAGATTATAGCCCTTTTCCCTAGTATCCTTTTAAGCATAAATGAGACAATAGTTCTGGTAATTGACTTTGGGGCCATTAGTCTTCCAGACACTTTCATATAATGTTCTTTAGCCTGATTCTCTAAACTTACGTGCTAATTCATATTTAGTATTTGAATGGATTTTTCTAAATGTGTTAAAAACGAATTTTAATATAGAGTATGAGGCAATCATGTTCAGTATCAGTCAAATCAGAGAAGCAAAACTATATTTTAAATGAAAATTACTCTAACTAGCATGTCCCTTAACTCTGTCACAGAGGAAAGGATCCTATTCCATTGCCATTTTTAAAGAAATATCTTAAACTATTTCCCTCTGGAACAAATGTAAAATGGAAGAATCCAGGGATCTCTGTCACCTCCACATTTGAACTACAATGGGAAGAGCAGGCATGAGGTGGCTGGTTCAAAACAATCACCTGAGGCAGGTAAGTGTGCTGGAAAGAATGATGACCCTGGATCCAGAGCACATTTGGGTTTCTGTGATGGTGAATCTAAGAGGTTATGTCACCTTCAGCAGGTCATTCACTGTCTTCCAGTATCTTTATTTAATCTTTTGTTTTTCCTGGCATGAAATTACTACTGTATTCCAATAAAAACTTCGTAAGAACCAAAATTTTTCCTGAACTCAAAAGAAAGAGATTGGGACTGTGGTTTTTGATTAGTGGTTAAGAGTGGTTCAAACCACTAGGGCTGGGGTTGTGGCTCAGCAGCAGAGCGCTTGCCTAGCACGTGTGAGGTCCTTGGTTTGATCCTCAGCACCACATAAAAATAAATAAATAAAATAAAGATATTATGTCCAACTACAACTAAAAAACAAACTGGTAATTGACTTGCTTTGGGGCCATTAGTCTTCTAGACACACTTTCATATAATGTTCTTTAGCCTGATTTTTTTTTTTAAAGAAATCAGACCACAAAAAATCTGTAGTAATTTTGAGGAAAAAATGAAGGCTATGTACAAAGATACACCTGGAACTGCAAATGAAATCATCTGATGGCAGACAGAAGACTGCAATGCTGTAGCCCATTTGCAGTAAGAATGCCACTATCATCTGGGGAAGAAACCTTCTTTTCCCTGTTTGTTCTGAGATCCCCACCAAGAGACAGAAAAAAGGTCTACCTTATTTTTGTGCATTTCTGGTTGCGGTTACCCCTTTTGCTATACATTGGTATCCAGTAAGTGCCTATTTATTGATGAGAAGAAAGGCAGAGTTGGGAATGAGAGATATAAGTGCAAGAACTTGGGAGAAATAAAAGAATTTAGTCACCAAAGCAAGTTTCTCTGTTTCATGAGATGACTGCCTCCTAAATCATAAAATTGGTTTTCTCTGTATTTTCTGATGACCATTAGCAACATGAAGAACCAGCTACTTCAGGTGAATTATAGGTGGCTGACTCCTCCACTAACATTGATGATCCTCTAAATTCAGGCTGGGATTTTGCAGTCACGTGACTTTGTCCACCTAAGTTCAACCAAGGACTTCCTGATAGCCCTATCCTGTCTTCCTAATTCTCTGAGTTTGTTTAACCTGAGCAAACTCTTTCTCCCTGCAAGTACTCATGGACATGATTTGGCATCTCCCACTGAGCCTCTTATGTTGGACAGTCAGGGACGAATGTCTTATACATCTTGTACTGTTACTCCTCTTCCTCCAAAGACAGCTGGCATCACTTTGGAGTCGAAAGTTTATAGGCCTGGAACACATTGTCCTAGGCCCTACTGCTTGAAAGCAACAAAGTCAGGTCTTGGGATGAGAGAAGCTAAATTGTCTGCTTCTTTTGGGGGGAAAAAATCACTGAATATTGTAAAAGGAGGAAAAGGTAAATTATTGGGCAGTAACTATTTAAATATGAAACTTTAAGAAAAAGTCTAATAGAAAGTTCTTTAGGTTCATGCTTCAGGAATCTTCCATCCATCCCACGTGTACAGATTCACCTAGGAATCCCGAATGCAGATTCCTGGGATTTTTTTTAACTCCCCTCAAACTATGGAGTCAACATCCCTTGGGCTAAAAGACAATTAAAAAAAAAAAATCCCATACACCAAAGCTAGGTTTTTCCAGGAGCAAATGCTATTATGGAAAATAAAAAGACCTAGCCTCCCCCGTTCCAGGTTTACCAGGGGCCCAGGTACTTCACCTAGTTTTGTGGCCTCTAAGATAGAAAGAACATGCCTGGTCTTTCTTCAATTGCCATCTCACATGGGACCCTAGGTAATTAAGGATCCCTTCTAATCCTAGCCTCTCCCTCTCCAACACTGCAGCTAAGAGGCCCAAAGATGGGTGGGATTGCTGAGATCTGTTTCCAGAAGAGACAAATAAGTGTCCAGTGGTCCAAAAGAGCATCCAAAAGAGAATTGACTTCCACATCAATTGGCCTGAAAAATCCCAAGATGTGCCCCAGATCCCAGCTGATACTGTTCTTCATTATGGGGACAGTAGCTGGGCTCTGGAGCCTGGTGAAACAGCTGGCCATTAGGATACCATTTCTTTCATCAGATCTTTTGATTCTCCAATCAGATTTTTTTAAAAAAGTAATAATAATACTTGCACTGGATAGCATTTTGTTTTCATTCTGTGGAGGAACCTTCTGATTTTCCTGGGAAAAAAGTATGAACTTGGTAAAATGGGCCAGGCCTCTCTGTCGATTTGGCAACATAAGCCTCATAATTTGCTTGTTTGGGACCAGAGAAAGCAGAGCTGAAACAGGGAAAGGAACCCTGGGATGTAGAAAGGCCTAAAATCTTTGTACTGAAATTCTTAGCTCTTCCTAAGGAGTCAAAGGAAGCGAGGGCCCTGTGGATTGACATGTGGAAGACAAGGTCTGTGCAGCGACATCTTCTCGATTAACGTTTAAACTCTGAGAATTTTAACAGCATAAATTTTTTTCTCTTTAGAATAACAGAGGGCCCAAGACAATAAATATTTGGTTAGAAGAGGGAACTGGATCTTCAACTTCTTGCTCTGGGCCCGGTAGTCTCCCGGGTTCGTGGGTAGCCTTGCGCGGGAGGATGCACTTGCTTCCCAGTCTTGGTTCACTGCTTCAGGTGCCTCAGCCCCCGGCCCCACTTTTCCTGGACAACCCCACAGCTCTCCCGCCGCCACCGCCGCCTCCAGCTTCCCCTCCCCTTGGCATTGCTTGGCTTTAACTTTGCGCAGCTTCTTTTCTTGCCGGGCTGGTTGCTGGGAGGTGCAGTGGGCAGTGGCGGCTCCCGCTGCGAGGCTGGGGGAGGAGAGGGGCCCCGGCCCAGTGCGGGAGGCGGCGAGAGGCGCTGGCTTCTGTAAGCTCTGCCGGTGGGGGGTCGAGGAAGGCTGTCGACTCGGAGGAGGCCGAGGTTGAGGAGGCCGGGGAGGGGTGATGATGGTGTTAAATGTGGCCGCGCAGCTCCCCGGGGAGCTGCCTGAAAGGAGAGTGCGCTCACCAGCTGACAGCGCGTGCTCCGCTCCAGACGCTCCGCACCGCGGCCAGGAGCCTCTGCCAGCCCCTCTATTGTCAACCGTTCTCTAATTAAGAAACACTCACATTACGGCAAACTACCCCCACGCTTCTGGGTTCCTGTCCTTTTCTTTATCTTCCTCCGACTTCTCTCCTCCCCTGCCTCTCCCCTGCGTCCAAGGATTTAACCCGTTCTCCACTCCCTTTGCCTTTTCTTGTTAGGGGCCTAGAAGAAAGGACGGGAAACTTCTATGGTGTGGGTTCTGCTTGGCCTAGTGGCCAGGGCGGTTGGAAAACGCATACCTCTATTTTATCTCCCCTGCCTGGGGTCCCACCCCCTCTCACAAAATAATTGCAAACATTTCAGCTACTACCGGTCATATTTAACTCTCACCAGAACTTAACTGTTATATATTTTTTTCTTTCCTTCTAGATTGCAGTTGACAAGTTTGTCATTGACAAGTGGGTCCTCTACTTTCCCTTTCCTGTTCTTTTTGGGGTTTGGGGCAGGTCGGATAAAGTTGATAATCTTTTTCTTCAATTTTTCAACTGGACACAGGAGAGAAATATTACAAGATATGCTTTAATAAAAGACTGCTTACTTGGTTCAGGTTTAAATTTCTAAAGTCAATAGAAAGGCCTCATGAAAGTATTGGTCCTGCATTGGTTAAGATTAAGTTAAGATTAAGGAAATTAGTCTCTCTCTCTCTCTCTCTCTCTCTCTCTCTCTCTCTCTCCCCTCCCTCCCGTCTAGACCCCAGTTGGCAATATCCCATAAAGAAGGTGTTAAACTTGCCAGTTGCCAAAAATAATCTTCCGTCAGCTCTCCGTGAAATCAAATAAGTTTCCAAAAGTGTGGCCAGCCAAAACCCTCCACAAATAAGGCAGTGATGGGTTGGAAGGCAAAGGCAGAATATAAAGCAAGCTACTTAAAGTATAGAAAATTCAAGAAAACACCAGCAGTGTGGCAAAGGACTAACCCGATTTATCTATCTTCATTACTTTAAGAAATGCTGCCTCTTTGTTTGTTTGGGTGATATTAAGCATGCTTAACTTGCACACATAGTTGATTCCTTTGCTAGTATCTTGGATACTTGGATCTGACTTTGGAAGGTAGAAGCTAATTGCTAATAATGGAGAGAAAGGAACCAGTCAGCATGGCAGGAGTGGTCTGGCATATGGGGAATGAGCGCTCAGAAATACTCAATATTCAAGTTTCCAAAATATTAATGAGATTATAGCAACCTGCAGCTATATGTTACAGCTTGTTAATGGAGTGTAAGAGAGCGAGCTGCCAAACGTTTGTTATGCAAACTCCATAACAGGACCTTAAAATGGAAATGTGATTGTACGTCTTTTTCAAAGAAATGCCAGCATAAAAAAATAAATAAATAAAAGGGAAAAAAAGAGGTTAAAGTTCTCATTTGAACTTTGAGCACTCAATTTACCACAAAGTAGTTTGACTTTTTGTTCATGTCTGGATGGGTTAGAAGCATTCATGTTAAGCCTTTAATCAGTGTGATATAGAACTTCCAGTCTGATATGGTTGTTTTTCTCTTGAGAAGAAATATAAAGAACTTCCTTAAGTGAAAACGGGGTTATCCCCTATATAATTCCACTAGCATTTAAAAGTATAAATATTTGCTTATGATGACACAGTCCCCACTGCAGCATGTAGATAGCTGTAGCTCCTGTCCATTGATGTTCTTAGAGAAACGTTCTGTGGGAGCATCGATCTGGTGAACAGGAATACTAAGATCTAGTTTTGGATATTGACCCTTTCTGGCTTTGTGATTTGAGGACAAATTATGGGCAGAAATTTCCTCATTTATGAAAAGTGTGAAGGAAGATGTTCCTGATGTCCTCTCTGTTTTGCAATTTCTGAATCCATTAAAAGTAATGATTTTGATGAGATGTTTTCCTTCTGTGGTTGATACAAAATGAGCATAAATGATTTTGAAAAATGAAATACAATTGTTTACTTTGAGAAAAACAGTCACATTTTTTCTTCCTCCGGTCCTTACCACTAACAGGTAGAAGATTTTAGGTTCTCTTCTCTCTGTGTCTCTACACATACAGCAAAACACATCGAACAAAGTAGCTATTAAAATATGTGTTTTCTCATTCTACAAGGTTGCTCTATAGCCATGCCTGTTTGGCTTGTTTATTGAGAGTGAGATGGAAGTGTGTTATAAGCAATTGCTTGATTTATTCAACAGCCCAAAGATTCCTGATGCTTATCATAGCACAGCATACTCGGTGGGTGCAAAAGGTTATCTAAAGGACAGGTGCATTGTTTCTGTCCCTGGAAAGTGTCACCAGCTAGCGTTCACCTCACCCTGAGAGCTTGTGAGGCTCTTGGCTCTGCTTGATCCGCTTCACCTGAAAGCCAAGGATACTCAGGTGGTCAGTCGAAAGTTCCGTGGTTCTCTATGGTTGGTCAGAACCTGTACTTCCTAGCGCATTACATTTTCTACAAACCCAGGTTTTGGAGCCTGTCAATTTTCTTGTGGTGCTCTCCCCTTCTAAAGGTGCTGAGATAGGAGAATACAGGAGCTTGCAAACTCACCTCTGCTAGCTTTTTTCTTTCTCCTTCCTTCCTTTCATATCCTGCAATTTTTAAAAATCCCAATGAAAACACACAACATAAATTATTTTGCTTAAAACCAACCTCTCAAGTTCAGCGATGTTTATCTAGTGGAATGTCGTGATATCCTAGTTCTTCTATGTTTGCCAAACATATATATTTTAAAATCCCACTTTCTAAACACACACCCACATGCACACGCACACACACACCGAGTATTGTCTTTAGAATCTATGATCTTGAAATCTCAAATAGAATTTTCTTTAGTGAGGACACCTGAGGTGACAGTGGTAACACCCTTAAGTTTCTTCAACTGACTTTAAATGTAGTTGAATGTATTCTGCAAAGAAACCAATTCAGAAGGATAAAATAAGAAAAACATTAGTTTCTATATTGGAAGAAGAATTTTTTGAAAAGAAAAACTGAACAGAAGTTAATAATTTCCTACAGCAACCAGCACACTTCTAATTTTTGAATCAATGATCACCAATTTCCCTTATTCCCCGTCTCCTCAATCCTCCTTCCTTCTTAGAAACCCTCTCCCTGGAAAGAAGGGGGGGGGGGTATGGAGGAAGAGGGGGCGGGGAGAAAAAGGGGGGAGAGTTAGCTGGTGCTGTGTATTTGACCTACTTGAAAAGTTTTGGGCTTATCTAGTTTTTGTAAGTGAAAATAGCTCACCCTGATAACTTTAACTACTAACTAGATCCTAGAAGACCTAAAAGACCATGGCTCCCCTCACAAATACTATTAACACTAGGAGTAAGACTGGAAATTCTGGCTATTCAAAAGGCAAAATTGCTGCAAATTTGGAGAGTTTTATCCCACAATTTAAATTATTGACTCAAGTGCTTTTCTATGTATAGATGCTACCCAAAGGCACTAAGTTTACAACATTCTTCTTTTAAAATATTAGGTCCTATAAATTTGGATTTGATAGACTACTTCCTTAAAGTCTTCCAGGCTATTTAGAAATCATTTTCAATAGTATAATGGGATGGAATAAGTAAGTGACAAATAAAAGTTCCTTTTCAAGTTTATTGTTATCATTTGCAAATGTAAATACATAAAACAATGGCAGTTGGCTTTACTAAATTAAAATAAAATTATCTCGAGTAGAAAATGTAAAAAAATGAATCAAGATAAGTAGAAATGGTAGCAAACACTCAATAATAAATAAGTTTTCTAACAATAACAAAGCAAAATAAAATTGACCAAATGCTTTTGACACTACTAGATATGTTTTTATTTTCTTTTTTTTAAACAAACATTTGCAAAGAGCTTAGAGATTTTAAGTGGCCGTGTTTAAAAAAAAAAAAAACTGGTCTGCAATTGGCAGTTGAATTTCTCCTGGAGCCGCAATAGCAGCGACTGATAAAGTGCGTGCGCCAAGTTTCCTAAAGGACGCCAACGTTCTGGCGATCGGATACACATACTGGGTATGTTTATACAATATATAAACCCGCAAAGGTCCCCGTTTTCTAACAATTCCATAGTCAAAAGTTGTTCACTTTGTAAGCATTGACTTTGCGATTCATAATGCATTTGGGGAGACAACTTCAGAAGACTTAACTCTCCCACACGAGTGCGCGCAACACACAGGAATGGACGCCCAGGGCATAAAATAAATTAAACCCAAACCAGTGACAGAAAAGATGCGACGTTTTAGCAGCGTGTTGGCAGAAGGGACTATAATAATGATGCCACATCTGGGTACATATAATTATACCATATCTATCTACAGGGGAGCAGAAGGTGGAAGGACCGGCAAAGCTTTCATCAAACAATATGAGCCATAGGAAGTTTGGAATAGAGGCGGCTTTTGCAAACCATCAAATGTAGCTGCCATCTGAAGCCAAGTCGTTGCTAAACAACGACCATTGCAAAGCAAAAATTAAAGGGTGCGGGGATATTTAACCGCGGGGCTCCCCGCGCACTGGGAAAGGGCAATTTTGTTTCTGTCTCCGTTTTCAGGGTTTTGTCACCTTTCTAACTTGCCTCATCCGAGTCACTGTAATGGGAATGGGGAGAAAACTCCCCGTCGCTTCTGTGGGACCGGGGGGAAGTTTTGCTACTATCCTCCTGCACTGGCTGCAGGATGCCCCCAGGCAGCGAAGGCGACAAGTTTTTTTGCGCCATCATCGCTGTCAGGGCGCTGTCCTCGAAAGTCGAGAAGTGCAAAGCATCTAGCTGCACCGAGTAACCTCCCGCGGAGGTCGGGGCGGAAAAGCGTGTCCGACAACTCCCGGGTGGGGTCGGTCGCTGGCCCCCTCCGGAAGCTGGTTGAGCCCCAGATGCTGTGGCTGTGCCCGAACCGCCTTCGTAGGAGGCTGCAGCACGAAGGTGGTGGTGGTCACTTTTGCAGGAAGCTGGCGGCGGCGATGGCTGCTCCCCGCCGCTGGGGGTTTGTAGCAGTTCCGACAGAGCGTTGATGTAGATCTGGGCCATCTGCAGGGTCTCATATTTGGATAGCTTCTTGTCGTTGTTGAACGACGGGATAACATTGCGCAGCTGGTCAAAGGCATGGTTCAGCCCGTGCATCCTGCGCCGCTCCCTGGCGTTGGCCGCCAACCGTCTTTGCTTCTGCACTCCATTCACCTGTTTGCTGGAAGGGGCTCTCTGGCGGCTGCAGCCCAACTCATCCACCACCACCCCTCCTTTCAGCTTGCACAACTGTTCCCGCACTTTCACCGGTCCTGGACTTTTGCTGACGTTGCCGTCGCTGGTGCTTCTCCTTACCAGATCCCCCCGGCCGTCCGCCTCGTCTTGGGGCGCAGCGGCCTCCGAGGCACCCAGCTCAGGAGAATGCAGCAAATACTGGGCGGCGCGTGCCGTACAGATGCCCTGCAAAGTGGGAGCCAGCCAGGCGCGTGGGTCTGTGCTGTCCAGGAGGGACAGCTCCGCCGGGTAGACTGGATGCTCTCTCGCCTGTAGGGTGGCAGGTGGCTGTGGCGGCGGTTGCGCGAGGTGGTGCGGCTGAGGATGGCGATGGTGGTCCCCCAACTCCTTCACTTCAGCCCACTCTTCAGCATGTAGCAGGCGGGACATTGCACTGCAAAGGCTCGGGGAGGTGCAGTTTCGGAGGCGGCACTGGTAACCCAGCTCAACCAAAACCAAAAACAATAACAAAACCCCCCAAAACCCTGCCTGGGTCTCTTCTGCAACGTCTTATTCTTTTTCCTTCTCTTCGACCCTCCCCCACTCACTCGGAGATCACACACCAGGTCGCGTGCAACGAAGCTTCTCCGGTTGCTGAAGGCGCTGCGCCCCTTTAAAAAGCGGCACGCGCCAGTGTGTCTCCCCCCCGCTCCTCTCCCAACCCCCTCCTCGCGCCAGTCGCGTGTCTGCTCAGCCAATGAAGGGCGCGGGCAGGCGCGTGCGAGCAGCCAATCAAAGAGTTTTTACACCCAGAGAAAAGTTCCAGTGGGCAGAGAACTTGGGCGCCCGCTCATTTCTTTCTTTCTCTTTTCCCCCTTCTTCCCCCTTTTAAGTTCCTGAAATTCATTTGCTGACTGCGGGCTTGTAATTCGACTCTCGCGTGTGTCACCGCCCAAACCGCGGAGTGCGTGAGCTGGTGCGGACCTGGCTTTCAGCTGGTGCCCCAGCCGTCCTAGGTCAGACGTGCGCCGCCACGGGCGGCTCGGGGAGAGGTTGGACTCGCCTGGCGCCGGGAGGGCACTCACAGCTGAGAGCTGGCCCGTCCCGTGCTGCCTCCGAGCTAGGATCACAACTCCCATCGCCCAAACATTTTTAATCTCTCAGATATAATATGGTATGTGTATGTATAAAATTTGTGTATAAATATCTCATTTGTGTGCTCATAGATGAAAAACTACTAAATGATGGCTCTCATTTAAAATTACTTAGACTAAAAGAAGGAGAAGACATTAATGTCTCGGAACATTTCTTAATTTTACTACGCCTTTTCGTGTCTTGCTCCAGAGCTAGTTCGTCTTTGTTATGCAATCTTTTTCTTAATGAAAAGTAAAGCTGTGTACAGTTAGGGTACACCAAATTCCACTCCTTCAATGCTCTCCGAGCCGGTTCCCCAGCACCCTTGCGGCCAGTTGGGATTGTGTTCTTCAGAAAACTCTCTGCGCAGTATAATTTTAGGGCAGAGATATCGTATGTACAGTATTATGCATAGAGTTTACGCACAGGCACACACACACAGCAGGACTCCTTACCAGAGCCAAAAGAGAGTGCCCAAATTAAAAAGAAAGGTGCATGCCTTTCCTGCAATTCTGAACACTTTCAAACTACGGAACCAAAGTAATCTGCCTCGGGAGCCCTGGCTTTACTACAGCTCGTGGCTTCTTCTGCAATTACCCAGAAACCACAGCCTAACCCACTTCTCCCCATGTTTAGTTTAGTTAGGGTGTGTATTCCCCTAGTGCAAAAACCCGGGAGGTCCTTGGCGAGGTTGGGACGCCAACTCCCAGGTGAGCACTCTCCTCTCACCGCTTTAGCTTCTGCCTGGTCTAGTCACAGCAAAGAGCCAATCAGAAGCTCCAGGGCTCGGGCACGCTGTTACTTGCGTCCTGCGCGCCCCAGCTCCGGGCGCTTCCTGCAGGGACCCTGGGGCGCTGGAGTGGGTTGCAACCAGTTGGTGCTGCTGCGGCTTTTGACTTTTGAGGTGGCTGTCATCCCGCAAGCAGTTTCTTCCTCCCGGAAAGGTAGTGAAATGGAGAGCCAGCAGAGTATCCTGGAACAGGTCTTTGCTGGGTTCAGAGGCAACTGAGAGGTGTTGTCTCTAGTATTCCTTGGACAGAAGAATTTCGGCTACTGGATTGGATTGGTGATACATATATATTCCAAACTGTAGTGTTGGATTGGTGATATATATATATATATATATATATATATATATATATATATATATATATATATNATATATATATATATATATATATATATATATATATATATCAGTGTTGGATTATATCATAAGTGTGGAAAGAGAACAGAGTGTGTAAATGATGCTTAATACATCTTCGTCTGTTTTTTACTCATCCTCGTCCATATGCTGGCGTGCAGAAATCGTCCAGGCCTTCTGACCTAAAGAACCAGAAAAGTCGGAGCTGGACTTTTTGAGTGTTTAGGCTTTGTTGAAATAAATATGTTAAATAAAACCCAGAAAAACCAAAAAGCCTAAACCTAGTTGAAAACCATCTATGAGAATAATAATAAAAGGTCATTATGTGTATTTTTTGGAGACAAAATTCTCCAATATTTGAGTGAGTGAGTGGACTGGGTAGTATTGAAATCAACGAATGGTGCTCTTACCACAATTAATGTTAATATGTAAAATGTGCCACTTAAAAATAATTTCTAGTAGCTGTAGGTGCCAAAATTAAACTTTTGGAAAAAATGATTAGTCATTATTTGTATATATATGGCAGTGTAACAGTTAGAGCCCAGAAATACCAAGTCATCTATATTGCATTTTATACCTCATACACTGACTTTCCTCAACTGGATCTGCTGAAAGGTACTGCTGCAATTCTTTCATACACTATCACTACCAAAGGTGTGGGATGTTCAAATGTTCCTTGAGCTTTCATCTTCCAAACTTTCTATCTGTACATTAAATGACTGTGTAACTGCAAAATATTCGTTTTCCTTTGAGCTCAGATTTATGGGTTTCAGCCCAATATTTACTGAATACATAGAATACTGATCCTAATTGGCAGCTTTATAGTTAATTAGCATTATTTCTTTTTTGAAGCCAATCTCAATTTCTAGGTGAGTAATTTAGAGTGCCCCAGTGATATGTGGGACTGTAGGAGTTTCCACAGTTTGTGGTGACATGCATTTCTTTTGCCCTTAAAATAAATAGGGAGCTGTCCGCCTCACCTCCTCCTTTTCTCTTCCTTCTCTTCTGTCAGATTGAGCTGAGGAAGCTAAGCATCGAAGATGGAGAAGGGGACACAGGGCCCTGTGCATAATATCAGAACTTGAGTAATGTAAGCCCTAAGGCAGATTGTGAAAAGGGATGCAAGTAGAGTGAGCATCCAAGGGGGCTGGATGGTGGCAACAGCAGTGCAGCCTGAGGGGTTCTTTGTGTGGGGGCAGCCATTAGTTACTACAAAAGAGTTGTTGAAAAAAGTATATATTTGAGGATAATGAGAATTGGTTACTCACTATCAGAGAAGGGAAGAAACTGTAGTGTTGGGTTAAAATTGGAGATTTTGATATGAAATTATGATTTTACTACATAGGAACAAACACAAATATGTGGTGTGTGCATAAGTGTGTACCTATAGATGTCCTCTTCATTCTCAGAGCTTGACATCAACAATGAGCATGTCTAATTCCAAGATTTCAGTTTCCAAACAAAATTCTTGACCAAAAGGAATCAAGGCCCTTTCAAAAATGGGTTGAGTCCAGAATGGAAGAGAAAAAAAAGCACAAGATGCGCCTGAAACATCTTAGTATGTCAGAAATATGAAGTGCTCAAAGGATGAAGGAGACGTGTCAAAAGACCACAGAAGCCTGCTTGAAGCCCTTTCCACCAACAAGATACAGATAATGTAGATTCCCAAATAAATATCAATAGTGACAGATTTCTTCCCATTTGAAATAAAGGAATCTTATTAATATAAATAGAATAAATAAATACAATGATTTTGATAAATATATATTGGTTACAAAATACATATTGATTACAAATGAAAGAAGACTGACACTCAATGGAAGTGTATGACAAACATCCACTTAATCAAATGATCAAAGTTAACATCACCAGCTTTTAGACAAAATGAATTTATGTGCCACTTATTAGAATGCAGAGGACACAGCCTGATATTCCTGTCAAAGATGCCTACCCTTTTCCTTGATTAGTCAAGATAAAACATTAACCCAATTCAAACTCAGAGACATTCTAGAAAATAACTAGTTTATCATCTTTCAAAGTGTCAGGATTATAAAAGGCAAACAAAACCTCAGGATTCCCAGCTAGAGAAGACTAAGGAAACATGATAAATCTGATGCCTGATTCTGAACAGGGTCCTTTGCTAATAAAGAATATAATTGGAACAATTGTCAAAGTTGTATAGTGTCCGAGAAATAAATGATAAAATTGATTTCCTGATTTTGATGGTTATAACTGGTTATTTAAGAGAATGTCTCATTTTTTTAGGGAATAGTCACTAAGGTATTCAAGGATAAAGGGGCAGGTTGATGGTTTTGTTAAAAGATATTTGCACTATATGTTCAACCTTTCTGTAACTTCAAGATTGCCTCAAAATAAAGAATAAGCAATGCAACAGGCAAATGAAACAGCCAAATTTAGTTTGTTCATTATGTCTAAAGGTACTAACTCAAGTCAATCCAAGAATTTTACCCAGGGTGTTGAGGCCTGTAGTCATTGCAGACACCTTACATTAAATTTTGCTCTGCTCGGCCACAGTAAAGTATGTATCCAATGGGTCTGGGAATTCTCAGCTTTTAATGAATAATTATTATATATTATTCAAGAGGTGCAAAACTTGAATATTAATTTGAAATGCATTGTCTTATGGGTTATTTTAAATAAGAATTTCCAAGTCATGATCAATTCTAACCAGTGTCTAATGAGGTCACAAACATTAACAAACAAATAACAAAGAAGTATTGTTTTTTTACTATTGGGCATAGTCTTATCAGTTGGCAATTATGCTTAAGAATTAAACATTTATTCTATAATTCCTATCTGAACTGTATTTCAGAGTAATTAAAGGGCCTGACTTGATGAAAATGTCTTTTAAAAAATAATTAATATAATAAAGGTAGAAGAAATAAAAGATTTAGAAAAATAAACATTTTGCCATTCTTAAATGAAAACATTTGCTGATTAACACTGATCCCTGAGGTAGCTCAGATCTCTCCATCATGCGACCCTCTTCAGACAATGCCTGGCAGTCAGCACTTCCAAGGTTATTCTGCAAAACCTTGAGACAGCATCAACAAAAATGTGATCAAACATTGGAGAAATGTGGCACAAACAGAAATGAAGTTTCAGAAAACAGTGATGATAGCAGTGCTGTTCAAGGAAGAAAGAAAGATGGGAAATCTTCCTAGGGTAATCTTGGCAGGAGGAATCTTCATTATGAGCATACTGGGTATGAACTGCTTCCTTCAAAACTCCAGGAGGGTGATCAAAATGTGACCCACTCAAGTCACCCACAGTAACAAGAAGAGAGGGAAATGGCATAATGAAGAACAAATCCATATTACCATGTGGAAAGATACAAATCCGGAAGAGAGAGAGAAGAGAGGATACACAAGGAAAAGCCATGTGGAACTGGTTCAAGGTCACAATTCCATATGGGAGAAAGTATGACAAGGCATGGCTAATGAATACATTCCAGAGCCACTGCAGAGTTCCCTTCACCCCGGTTGATTCCCACTACATCAGAAATCAGACCCAGTGCTTTCTCCAGGATATTAAAACTGCTTCTGCATTGAAGGATATCAGCTACAAGATTTGTGATGAGGATAACTGAAAGACATCTGTGCCTGAATCCATGAAAATAAGTTCACGCCAGAACAAGTGGAGCAGCTAAAGCTGTCTATAAGCAAATGATATGATATCTCCTAGCAAGTTCTCAGCCTCCAGAATCTCTATTTTGACTCAGACTTCAATTCATTATCCTGAATTGAAGAAACTGCATTTGCCACCCTGAAGATCATTGAAAGGATTTCCCTGAGTAGTTGTCTTTGAACTTGGAAAACAATAAACTCTACCAGTTGGATGGCCTGTCTGACTTTATAGAGAAGACCCTCAAAGTCAAGATCCTGAACCTTTCCAAAAATGAGCTGAGGACCTCCAAGGAGTTGGATAAGCTGAAAGGGCTGAAGCTGTGCTAAAAGGGAACCCTTTGTGCAGTGCCTTCCCAGACCAGTCTGCATATGTAGTAAGTGCCATCCAGGATTGTTTTCCCAAGTTGTTATATCTGGATGGCCAGGAGTGATCCATACAATTACATCAGCATATCCTGATGCTCCCAAGCTAATAAAATCCTGCACAGAAAGCTATAAAGGATCTGAGACATTAAAAAATCTAGTTCTGTAATTCCTATAGGAGTATTACTTGATCTATGACTATGGAGATTGACAGGGTCTACTCAGCGCTTACCATGATGAGGCCTGTATCTCTCTGACCATTCCCTTCAACCTCAGGGACCCAGCCCCAAATAGCTTGTGCAGGTACTTCAAATACAGTAGAAATATGAAGAAGCCCAAGGATTCCAACATGCAGAGACAGCTGCTGAAACACACAAAACATGACATTGTGGACTACCGCAGTGTGTTGCCAAAACTGAGCATGACTTCAGTTGCCTTCTGGTAGATATGTGGTTCTAGATGGAAATAATGCTCTGCTTCTCTGTGAATGGGGTGTTCAAGGGAGCAGAAGGAAATCCTCAAGGACGTGTCCATGTCTTCACCCGGACCTTCCTTGTTATCCCTACCAACTATCCCAGTATATGCATCATTAATGATGAGCTGATTGGGAGGAATGCCAGCCCTGAGGAGATCCAGAGCTCTTTCTCCATCCCAATGCCTGCACTGTGCTCCACCTCCATGTCTGCGCTCTCCCAGGCAGGTTTTCTCTACATGGTCTGTGATGAAACTTGAATGGTCTCAGAATGCCATGAGGACAAGTGGAACTATACTAGAGCTGTCAGTCTTCATTATGCTCCAGACTGAGGGCAAGATCCCAGAGGAAGCCTTCAAACAGATACCATGAAAGGAGTCCTTGAGTGCCGTCTTCCTCTTCATCCACATCACTTCATCCACATCACTTCCACTTCATTCCACATCATTGTTTCTCTGTCTTAAGCCATGTTCATGATGTGTTGGAGCTCTGGCTGACTAAGAAGCCAAAGTTAACTTGTAGGCTAGGTAACATAGCCTTCCAAAGGGCCAGTTATTCTGTTTTCCCTATTGAAGACGGCTGTTTATTTTCATAATAAAGATTGATATTGCACTTAAAAAGACAATGAATGAAACAGATGAAATTTCATTGGGGAACATTACAATGGAGGGGTCAGCCGGTCTCATTGGAATTACTGATTAATCTTAGCATCATTTAGAGTAAAAGACCCCGATGTTATGTGTCTTGGTTTCATGCATTATACAGTACAAAGACTTTTTTGAAGTATTTTTTAAAAAGAAAAAGATAAATTTGATTGTAATTAAGCCTCAGAGATAATCTATTTACATGATGTACAGGGGATCCTATACTAAATGGTCACACAAGAATGCAAAGAGTAAACTCACATTTTATAATATTCTACAGAACACCATTCAGTTTCAAACAAGTCTGCAACATGAAGGAGAAAGGAGGGAAATGAGAAGCTGATGCCCTGGATTAAGAAAATCTTAAACCATGAAACACAATATGTGAGCCTTGTTTGGATTTGGATTCAAACAAACAATAAAAGAGCTTTTTAAAAAAGACGATTGGTGGGGCTGGGGATGTGGCTCAAGTGGTAGCGCGCTCGCCTGGCATGCAGGAGGCACTGGGTTCGATTCTCAGCACCACATAGAAACAAAATAAAGATATTGTGTTCACCTAAAAAAACTAAAAAATAAATATTAAAAAAAAAGACGATTGGTGAAATGTGAATATATAGATCATACTGTCAAAATTTTAAGGTAAGCTGAGCACAGTGGCACATGCCTATAATCCCAGTGGCAGGAGGATCACAAATTCAAAGACCAACCTCAGAAACTTAGTGAGACCCTGTCTCATGTCTCAAAAAAAAAAAAAATTTAAAAAGGCTGGGGATGTGGCTCAATGGTAAAGTGACCCTGGGTTCAATCTCTATTACTGAAAAAAAAAAGGGGGGGGGGTTGGCTACAAACATTAACACAGTGTGTGTGTGTGTGTGTGTGTGTGTGTGTGTGAGAGAGAGAGAGAGAGAGAGAGAGAGAGAGAGAGAGAGAGAGAGAGAGAGAGAGATTGTTCTGCATAAGGTTCAGATAGTCAAGGTTCCCTTATCACAGAACTATATTTTGAAATAATGTTAAGACAATGTTTGGTCAGAATCATGAACTTGTACTGTTATTTATTCCAGGTGAATGTGAACTGCTTCTTGTTATTCTTCCTGATAAATTTACCAGTCCGATAGCTGCATATAAGTGTAGCAGTAATCTAGCAGCTGAGTTTGAAGCCATCATTTGCCTAAGTTTCCAATAGTCTACTGTCATCTGCCATGGTACATCTAATTTTTGTAGGTGTCAAATTACATGGGCACATGATGGAGACCACTCTTCCTGCATCCTTTAGTGGTTTGCATTTCTGAAAATAATAGTTAGTCTCTGTACTTCCCTACAGTATGTGACATTTTTATAATTTACCATCTCAGAGGGGATGCACTTCCAGAATCCAAAGGTTAGGAGCAAATATGAGGTTTCTATTAACTCCTAAATATATCCATCCATATTAGTAAGTTTTCTGTTATATAATGAAATGCTCAAGGTTGAATACTTTATAAAGAAAAGTACTTTATTTAGCTCATGGTTTTGATGGTTCAGTGGCATAGAGTGGACATTGGCTTGGCTCTAGTGAAGACCTCATGGTATATAGTGTTACAAAAGTGGGAGTGCATGCATGAGAAAAAGATCACACAGTAAGCCAGAGAGCAGGGAGAGGCTCTTTTAAAGCAAATCACTCTGGTAAGAAGTAACCTAGATCTCAGAAGAATTACCTTAATATCTTCTGAGGGCACAACTTCAATGACTGAAAGACCTCTCACTAGGCCCCATCTCTTAAATGCCCCTCTTCCTCTTAAGGTTTCCACACTGAAGACCAAGCTCCTAACCCATGAACTCTTGGGACACGAACCATGTCTAAACCATGGTGCCATCTAACCAATGCACACAGGGAGTGGAAAAATGACCCTAGTCTTTGTGCACAGGCAACCCCATTAGATAAACTTGGTTGGGATTCTATTGATTATGTGGCCTTCACATGCTTTCACTGTAAGGAAAGATTTGTGATAGCATTTTGGTTTTCCTGGCATTGCTGTCAGTTCATGCCCTATATTTAGAAAATGCTTTAAAGTTGCATATTATTATCTCCCAGGTATATTGTGGTAACTATTTATAGGTCAATTTACAAAAGAATTGGAGGAATTCTCAAGGAATCCTGATACCCCTTACCATTAATTAGCTCAAACTTGCTGAAGTATAGAAACTAGGAAAAGATTAGTGAAGTGTTTTGTGTGTGTGTGTGTGTGTGTGTGTGTGTGTGTGTGTGTGATGGCTATCCTATCTACTCTTGGTCTTTTTTGATCATATAGATTTATCAATACCCTTTTTAGCTATCTATATTTGTTTCCTACTGGTACTATAACAAATGTTTCAATCAGAGTATCCAGGGAAACATTCCAAAGGAAAATTTTAATATAGTAGTTCCCCTTTTCCATGATAGATGTATACCAAGACCCCAATAGATGCCTGAAACCATAGGAAGTACTGAATCCTATATATATGATTGTTCCCATTGCCCCACAGTATGGCCACATATCAGAGTTAATCTATCCTTTCGTGATTTATGCCCTGGTTCCTCCCTGGCATCAATAATCTTAATGCTTTGTTGATACATAAAACTATCATAACAGATTACTGTAAACATAGTTTCTTAAAATTACACACAAATTTATTACCTTGGAGTTCTGGAGGTTAGAGCATTCAAATCAGATTCACTGGATCAAAATTGAAAGTTTCACATTTCCACCCATTTAACATTGGTCAGTTCTCTTAAATTTAAGAAATCCACCCCAGCATAATATTAGGACTCATAGGACACCTAAATTTTTGGTAAGTTCCCCTATATCACTAACCTGCCTTTTCCAACTTTCACTGATACCCTTCCTCAGTTCACCCCTCAAGATCCCTACAGCATAAATTTTAGGTTCCTGTAGGTATATGTACAGAATGTTGCAGAATTTTAGGGAATAATTTCCTTGCTTCTAAAATAAGAATAATCCCGCCCCCATGAGCCAGATTGAGATTTGACCCTAGCTTCATGTCTCCAAACTATTGAGAATCACCAAGTGAACCTTGGAGAAAGCAAATGTCAACTTATCAGGCATTTTGTTCCTATGAGTTCTCTGCATGGTGTTGAGGTGAAGGAATTGACTACTCTTGAATGATGGAGAGTGAATCAATTCTAGATGGTTCAGCAGATTAGGACGATCTAAGCACACCCATAATACATCTTCATTTCAGCAGTCAGATTCCCATTTGTTCTCTTTTTAGGGTCTTGAATCTAAATTTCATGGATTTTCTAGAGCTGTGTAATAAAACCTTCTTAGCAATTCTATTATTGGCACAATCAGGCCTGGTTTCCAGCCTGCACTGCCCTCTGGCTGTAGTACACACAGGTGTGATAGATATTTTCTTAAGTTTACATGTGTCTTGGGTTGATTGTTGGCTGACTTGGGTCGACCAAAAAAAACCCACAAATGGTACTTAAGAGCAACCATTCATCTCCACAGGTTTTATGATAACCACTGCCATAAAAATATGGCATATAAATTCACTATACTGTCCCCTGTCTTCCTCCTGTCCCAATTCACCACAGATGAAATTCTTAGTAATAGTGACCCTGCAGCAGGCCAGGGATTATCACAACCCACTTCCCATTAATAATGCAGCCTTTGTTGCTATATGGTCTGTTATGCTCGAATTTGGGACCCCCAAAAGACCACCAGAGACCAAGATCGATGTAAACAGCAAAGAGGTGTTTATTGCGAGCTAGCTCGGTCCTCCGCGCACGCACACACAGCAACTGGTGACGCTGAGAGGCCCCGAGCCCAGGGTTTGCAGCAGTTTTACACAATCTTTGGAGAAGGCAGGGACCCCCACATACATCATAGCATCTCTTAGCAAATCATCACACACTGCGGGAAAATCAAATAATAACTCTAAAACATGATTAGCACATTCACTGGCAGGAACAAGTTGGGTAGGGGTGATTGGTCAGTACAAAAGGGGTATTCATTTGAACTGATTGGTTTAAGCCAAGAGGGGTGTTCTTGCTGAACTACATGGTTTCCCAACATGTTATCAACCACCATAAACTACTGGGAGGGTCATCTGACATCCCAGGTATTTCCCTGTCTCATGCTGATTGGTGGCTGCTAGGGGGTTGCTATGGATCCCCACCTAGTCTGACTGAGTCAGGGACACCTGGCGCAGCAGATCTCTCCTGTTATTTGTAGATAAACAACTTAGCAGGGTGGGAATGTGCCTAGGAGTGCTCTGTGGGTCTTTCCAAGGACAAAGGTGATGTCCCTTCCTTGGATACGCTTTGCTCTGAAGTAGAGGCTGGTTTTTCAGTCAACGAGTGGTTCAGCCCAGAAATTCATCTCAGGGTAAGCATTCTGGACCACTTCTAATATAAGTTAGTTTAGTTTGGATATTCTCAAAAGTCTACCCTTAAACAAGGATTCAGGTTGTGGTAGAATGTGTGTTTGCTTTTAAATTATTTATTAAGCTATAGACTATGATGTGTTTATACTTAAGTGTTTGATGATATACATACACTAACAATTTTAAAAATATTTCAAAATCTCCCTTTATACAATGTGAACAAAATATATTCTGGATGGATCGAAGACTAAATAGTCAAGTGAGTAAGAGACTTTAAGTGATATCAGATTAAATAAGGGCATTGTAGGCATAAAGTTACTGAAAGATTTAATGATTAATTAAGTAATCAAAATGTAGTATTAAGCTGCGTGCAGTGGTAAATGCCTATGATCCCAGTGATATGGGGAGTGAGGCAGGAGCATCACAGGTTCAAGACCAACCTGGACAACTTAGCAAGACCCCATCTCAAAATAAGAAATTAAAAGAACTAGGGATGTAGCACAATAATAGAGTTCTGGTTCAATCCCCAGTATCACAAAAATCAAACAATCAATAATCAATAAAATGAACATAATATTAATAATACTTGTTTATAATAAAAAATTTATAAACTATAGTACATGCATGGTGAAAAAAACGTTTTCATGCATAAAAATCATAAAAATTTAAAGTAATGGCAAATTGGACCAGTTGGTCATAGTAGCTCACAAGTGCAAGGCCAACTCCAACAACTTATTGACACCTTATTGAAAAACCAGCCTCTACCTCAGAGCAAAGCCTGTCCAAGGAAGGAACATCACCTTTGTCCTTGGAAAAACCCACAGAGCACTCCTAGGCACATTCCCACCCTGCTAAGTTGTTTATCTACAAATAGTAGGAGAGATCTGCTGCGCCAGGTATCCCTGACTCAGTCAAGCTAGGTGGGGATCCATAGCAACCCCCTAGCAGCCACCAATCAGCATGAGACAGGGAAATACCTGGGATGTCAGATGACCCTCCCAGTAGTTTATGGTGGTTGATAACATGTTGGGAAACCATGTAGTTCAGCAAGAACACCCCTCTTGGCTTAAACCAATCAGTTCAAATGAATACCCCTTTTGTACTGACCAATCACCCCTACCCAACTTGTTCCTGCCAGTGAATGTGCTAATCATGTTTTAGAGTTATTATTTGATTTTCCCGCAGTGTGTGATGATTTGCTAAGAGATGCTATGATGTATGTGGGGGTCCCTGCCTTCTCCAAAGATTGTGTAAAACTGCTGCAAACCCTGGGCTCGGGGCCTCTCAGCGTCACCAGTTGCTGTGTGTGCGTGCGCGGAGGACCGAGCTAGCTCGCAATAAACACCTCTTTGCTGTTTACATCGATCTTGGTCTCTGGTGGTCTTTTGGGGGTCCCAAATTCGAGCATAACACTTATCTCAAAAGATAAATAAATAAACAAAAAGGGCTGGGAATGTGGCTCAGTGGAGAAATGCCTCTGGGTTCGATCCCAGTACCAAAAAATAAAAATAATCATGTAAATGACACGCTGGAAAAATACAATAATTGCCACAGTCTGGCTGGGCACAAATCATGAGCCACTCAAGCAGGAACAAACTTTATTTCCGAACTCCCCAGTACGCCACCCACGCGGCCCTTCCAGACACCACACACCAACAGGAATTCCCTCCACCAGAACTTCACCAACCAACTGAACTCCCCAGGAATCCCCACTGAGAACTCCAAAGTAGCAGGCAACGGAGGCGGACAGCAGGGGTCTATATACAATTGAATACACAACCTGTTTCAATCCAGCATCATCCAGTCACAGCAATTATAGACAGCTTAACTTAATTATCATCATCTTAATGGCTCGCCTTTCAACCATTACTTCTGGCAAAATGCCAGGGGCCATTCCGACTGTGCTGTGGCTCTCAGCAAACAATTTTTAAATATTATGAGTTAATATACTTTATACAAAAAGAGCAATTAAATTTGATAAGAAAGTGACTAGTCCTGAAAAAACAGACAAGCATAAGAGCAGGTAGCTCATGAAGAAACAGTAAAAATGATCCATAAAGATGAAAAGAAAATTCAACTAGGAAATTCAAATGAAAACTATAAGAAAGTTTCAGATTGAATACACAGGTGCCCCCCTTAAATATCACTTAAATGACAGAAAAAGGACACAAAAGGCAAAAATTTGCAAGACAAAGAAAATGGGTTAAAGAGAAAATAACAAATGAAAGACGTCAACAAATTTTTATAAAATCGAAACCAGGTGGCCAAGTGGTAATTGACTTGGTAAAATTGTGAAAGCCAACACTTTAAAAAAATTATTTACTTATTCTAGTTAGGTATATATGACAGTAGGATGCACTTTGATTTATTGTACACAAATGGAACACAACTTTTCATTTTTCTGGTTGCACATGATGTAGCATTGCAACATATGTGCAGTCATATGTGTACCTAGGGTAATGATGTCCATCTCATTCCGCCATCTTTCCTGCCCCCATGGTCCCTCCTTTCTTCTCCTTCCTCTTTGCTCAATCAAAATTCCTCCATCACTGCCCCCTACACATACACACCCATTATGGATCAGCATTCACTTATCAGAACACCGGGCCTTTGGTTATTTGGGATTGTTTTACTTCGTTTAGCATGATATACTCCAACTCCATCCATTTACCTGCAAATGACTACACTTCGCAGGGAAAGCTAAGGACAAGATCATTTCCTGCCTTCGTACCCTGAAGGTGTTTAGCGCTGGCTGCACCAGTTATATCTGAAGGTGGGGGCAAGGGAATGGTTGATGGAGGACAGATGGCAACCTAGTATTGTTATTGGTGTGGTTGCAAATTGGGGCATCTTTGTATTTCTAAGTCTCCTTTCTTATCGCTCTCCATTCTAAATTGAATCTCTGTACCTGTAGATAATAAATGGTAATGATTCTTTCATTTACTCTCACCAAAGCTTCCAAAATACTTTCATTTATATTGCCTTTATTGGGACAATGTTTAAACTCTGTTTTACAGACAGACTCTCTACAGTATACATGCTATGCCCATTATAAGACTGCAAAAGTTACATTCTTGGTGTCACATGAATGAACATCATAGAATAATAATGCTTCCTCTCCTCCTCCTCCTCCTCCTCTTCCTCCTCCTCCTCCTCCTCCTCCTCCTCCTCCTCCTCCTCCTCCTTCTTCTTCTTTTGGTACTGGGGATTGAACCCAAAGGCACTTAATAACTGAGCCACATTCCAGCCCTTTTTTTATATTTCATTTAGAGACAGGGTTTCCCTAAGTTGCTGAGGCTGGATTTGAACTCACGATACACCTGCCTCAGCCTTCCAAACAGCTGGGATTACAGGTGTGCACCACTGTGCCTGGCCATAGAATAATTATTTAAGTGAAAGTTTCTAAGTAATGATTCTGATAATCAATTCAATTTAGAAAAATATAATAATAGTTCTCCCAGATAGCTTTTATAAAGAATTTTGCAGATTCATTAAATGTATGTATATTGAGCACTCTCCATGTATACAGCATAATACAACCAAACAAATTTCAGACTTGACTCTTGCTAAACTTGCAGCAGTTTCCCAAGTCTGTTAGGCCAAAGACTGTAAACGTCAGTTCCTATGCACCTTGGACGCATAGGATCTACTTTTAGTTGTTGTAGCCACATAAACATCTCGGTTCTCAGATGAGTTTTGGTTGTCCCTCTGTCTAAAACGTTCTATACTCTCCACTTCTATTCCCCAAACTTCTCCTTGTTGTTCTTAGTTTAGCTCAAGCTTTTCTTCTTTTAGTAAGTCCTCAAAACTAGTTCAGTTTTCTTTGTCATATACTGACATTGAAGTTTATTCTTTTCCTCAGGATTTGCCTCAGTTAATGAAATATTTGTAGATATGATTGTTCAATGCCTTTCTCTGACCCCAGAGTGTGAACTCTGTGATTTCACGCTCTGTGATGTAATGGGTGTCTAGGGCATGGTTGGCACTCAACGAACATAAGTTCAAAGAAAAAAAAAATGCCTTCAAGGAGTTTAACTTTGTTTTGTTAGTTAAAAGAATAGCTTACTTGTCACCAAAGTTTGATCTAGTAAAACAAAGCAAAAAACTCTTTTGATTTTCAGCATAGAAAAATTTAGCTTTGAGAGGAAAAAAAATGGAAAATTTGCAAGTATTTTTACACTAGAGACTACTATAATAGAGATGAGATTGTATCTTGCTAATATAATTTGCAGACCTGTACAAGTATATTCAGTTTGAAATAAATTGCATTCAATAAATAATTGCAGACCACTTGATTTGACCTTCCTAAAATATAGATGGTAAGTGTCAGAATCTAGTGGTTTAGATACTAACAGATTCTCTGTTAACATTGAAAAGTTCTATATAAATTCTGGACTTATAAAAACCATGAAAGGATTTAATAGAGAAGAATTGAACTCACACGAAACATTAAAAACCAATTGAAATTTACTCAGCAGTCAACTTAAGCATAACTGTATATACAGCATATTGGAAAGGACATAGGACATAGAGCAATATTCCTCTGTTAGCCACTTTCAGTCTCTCATACGAGGGAGACTGTGGCTCTGTCTCTCCTGGTGCTCTTCAGATTTTCTTCATTTTTAACCCAAGGGCTGTAATCCACTGACTTCTTTTATGTCCCACACTGATTCATGCCATACCGGGTTCACTTAGAACAATCACTTAAAAAAAAAAAAACACACACAACAGTCTTGGTTGCCAATAGTGGAGAGCTCTTAGTCTGTTTGAAAGTGTGCAGAGTTCAGGCTTTAATTACAGAAATGTCCCTACTCTCCCCACCATTGTGTCTACTGGCTGGGTTCCATCTGTGGCTGGAACTTCTAAAGTGAGTTCTCTGAAAAGCGTGGCACTCCCGCCAGCCATGGGCTCTTGCTCAGTTACCTCTTCCTGAAAAAGGCTGGCTGCATTACTCTTTTTTATCCCATGTGTCTGCTTCTCACTGGGCAATCGCTGCATCCTGATGTGGCAATGGGAGAGTTGATTGCCTCTAATTTTGTAAAATTGAGGCCAACCAGGAACGGTCACTGCGTGTCACCATCAAATGTCCCTATGGCTACCCATTCCTGGTGTTTTGCTATAATTGTCTCAGGCTTGCCTACATGTCATCTCTTTTAGAGTGTCCTCTCCCTTTCACATAGCCTTGGGAATGCAAGTGCAAACAATTAATCAAAGTACTTTGTTTTTATTACCAATTTTTAATCGCCAAAGAAGGAATTGGACTTCAACCAGGGAAATTATTTACTGACAAAATTTTATTGATAAAATAATTTATCAAAGATTTATGAACAAATTAAAAATCTCTAAAAAAGAAAAATTATACCAACCAAGAGAGTAAAAAGCACATCCATGGGTAAGGAAGGGTTTTTTAAAATTTTCCATTGGCTATGTTAAGCAACATCATTAATACTGAGGATTTTACTTCTCAAAAAGTAACTAGGATGTAATATTGCAAGTCACAAGAAAGGCTACTGTAAGACAAATGTCATATGGGGGTGGGTGACTCCATCTCCTGCCCAGTCTCATTCACCACAATACCTGTTCTAACATCTTAATTTGTTTCCCAACTTGGATCTGTCTATTCTTCTTTCTCAGCCACCATGACCTGGAGATCATCCTGTTTCATATGCGTGGTCTGTCATTTCAGCAACAGCTTTCCTTCCTGGCTTGGGCCTGCTCTGTGCTGGATCCTTTGGCTCAGTGCCTCTGACCTTGGGTGGTGGTACTCTGAGTCTCTCTGGCTCCCTTCCCACATCAAGTGGTGACTGTAAACTACAATAGAAGACACTGTTTAAACATGTTTAAGTTTATTTTAGGAATTAAAATTTTAATATTATAGTCTTAGGAAAAGCTTTGGGTATTTCTCAGTTCACTGAAGTGCTGTCTTACATCAGTTACATCAGGAGGAGAGTGTAAATTATTGTCCATCCCATGTAAAAATATTTTGTAAACTGATACCAGCATTGAATGAAAATTTTTTCTATATTCCCTTTTCTTTGCTCTAGGAACTTGAGGAATGGATTACAGTGGAAATTTTCTCTTTTAGGCTTACAACCTTATTTGGGAGCTACTGGGATGACAGCTCTATCATATCTTTAGTACAAAATCATCACTATTCACTTGGGAGAACTTTTATAGAAATTTTATGCTATTCCTAGAGGCACAGGCATATATGCTTTTAGTTTTGGAGAAGCTGGTGGATTTTAAGAAGAAAGACTTTGCTTTCCTTAAAGGACTGCTGGTATCATTAGCTCCCCTGGCAGTCTATTGAAGCTTCTGCACAGGACTGAAATGGAGTTAAGAGTTTCAAGCCAGGCTGGATAGGACTGTGCCAAACAGACTGAACTCAGCTTAGTTCAGCCAACCCAGAACCCATACTGAATCATCACAAATGGAAATCCAGGTCAGGGCTTGGCCTTGTGGGTAGATAAGAAAAATTGGTGGCATTCTTTCCTGTTCCACTGCTGTGTGTGTGTGTGTGTGTGTGTGTGTGTGTGTGTGTGTGTTAGAGGGACATATATAATGCTTGTAATCCAGGAGCACATCTTATCATGGGTCTGTTGAACAGACCAGGAGTAGACATATCAAAATAAGAGTGGCAAGAGCCAGGTTGGTCTGAGGGATAAACTGCTAAAAGAAGAAACGTGTCACCAAATCCTTGCTTTAAATGAATGTCTAGGATTTCTCTTGGTAGCCCAACTATAAGACGTTAGGCAGTCAGCGATAGCTTGCATTTTTAAAATTGGGTCACTAGCTCCTTAAGACAGTCTCTCTCTATTCTGGGGGGGGCATGTGCTCAACTGGAATGACTTGTAAGTCCTCCGGAAGCTGGAGCCCAGGTGACTCCTTAAATCTTCACAGTCTGATTAGTTCTCTGGGGCCAAGAATGAGTTTGCTATGATAGGACTTGGGGACAATCTACTATGAAGAAGGCTGGCTGGTGTCCAAGTCTAGTCACTTGGTCCATGAATGGTACAATGTCTGTATGGCAGTATGGCCCCAGCTTTGGCCTCTTATCATATCCTTGTCATTCTGTGAGGCATCGATATCCCTGTACTGAAGCCAGAGAGCCAAGAGGGCATGCACTTGGCCTTCTTACACGGGGTGGGGGTGGGTAAGTATCCTTCTGGCAAATTATCCTATTGAATTTGAGAGGGAGGATGAAGGACAGTGGAAGATGGGTGACTAAAAATGACAGTTTACAAAGCGCTTTCACATACATTTCCACTTGATTCTCACAACAACCCTGTGAGGTAGGTTCAATATATAATGTTTTTAATTTTCATTTTGCAAAGACAGACACCCAAGACCAGAGAGTTTCAATGATTTGCCCATAAACGTAAGAAGTGCCAGGACCCAAACTCAAAGTCCTGTCTTCTGGCTTCACAGCCTGATTTTCGCCCAGGAGCTACAATGTGAAGGTGACCAGTTTGATGACACATTGGGGAAGGCGCTTGGAAGTGAACATCTAACTAGTTTAAAAGTCAGGAGGTTTAGAAGTAACACAGAATCCATTGGATCACCACTGGCAGGGGCTCTGCCAGGGACTGTTGCTTGTTGGCTTTAATCTTGTGGGTTGCTTTGGCATATTAGAAGATCATCTGTGAGTCAGCCCAGGCTCCCTGGGTGGTCGAGGGGCAGAGAGGGAATTCCCATGGCAGACATCACACTGCGCTCATTAGGTTGTTGAATCATTTGACTTCCCCCTTGGAATGTAAACTTCTTAGGGCGAGGACTGCGACTTATTCATTATATTTCCAGAATTTAATACGGTTCTGGGCACATAGTAGGTCTTCAATAAAAATTGGAGTTCACGAGAGATTTGGATGTTCCATGTGATGCTTCCCTATTTTATTTGTAAGCGATTATTTGTAGGGAACAAGTATTCAGGTGAATGTGGGAGTGGGCATAGGGAAGACTCAGTTATCTTGGTGGTGGGTAGGATACACAGGCACTGCAGTTCCAGGGTGTAATAACATCATTCAAATGATCTTGTGTACAGTGACAAACCGGCTAGGTGTGGGTTCAAACTGAAGGCTCCACATTAGCCAAGAATCCATGCAATATGTACGTGTTTAGTGAGCACTGGGGGGTGAAGGCAATGTCCCTCGGCATGGAGGGAGGTGGACCATTTTGACAAATATGAAGATAATATTGTTTTAGTAATATAGAGAACTCTGTGACAAAAATCTCCAAAAATGACTGAACACAATCACAATTGATTCCACAAGCATTGAAAGAGGCCTCTCTTTTTCTGATTAAGTTCTACCAAGGCACATTCTCCTTGGTCCTCCACATTCCCTGGATCCTTAAGCCATCAGAAGCCCCAAGACCCAGACTTGAGATTGTGGCGAATCTTGAACAGGTAGAAGCTGAGGACAGAACTACCGTGGTGCCAACTTGGACTTCGGTGTGAGTTTTCTTGAACAGGATGCACAGGCCAAAAGTCTGCTGCACAGTATCCCTCTCAGGCTAATGGGCTGGCTAAGGCAAGGCCCATGACCTATTTCTGAAAGCAGCAGTTCCCACTGTACTCTTCTGAGTGAATTGTAACAAAGATTTCTGGGTGTCACAACCTGGTGAGTCCAGCTCCCTTGAACTGAAGAAGAGTTTTTAATTTAGGAGATAGTGTATCAGCTCACCAGTTGGGGGTACTCAGGATCTAATGGGTCCTGAAGTCAAAGGTGGGAAAGAGATCAGCAGCTCTGGTGCTTGTGGAGGTTATGGGTCATCCAGAGGTCCTCCTCGTTGTGCTGATTGGTGCAAGCCGTGGCTGGATGCCTGGCTTCTCCAAGTATTGCTGCCAAGTTTCAAACATGGCTTTAGGGGCCAAGCATTCCTTCTTTCAGATATTGTCGTTTCATTCTGCAGGGATGAAGCCTGTGAGAAAATAAAGCATAAAGTCACTTCAGGACTGAGTGTAGACAGCTTTCCATATAAAGCTGTTACTACTTATAAGATACTAGCTTCACCTTAAATATCCACTGTGAGCCAGGTGGAGCATGGGGCCAGCTGTTTCAATCTTCCCAATTAGACCTTCATAGGTTTTCTGGAGCCCAGACAGCCATCAGAAAGCAGAGCATATTGGCTGCTGGTTCTCTAGAATCTGTCTGAGAGAGGACTTTGGAGTTCATCTAGGTCAGGATTAGATGCCTGAAAGCCTTAGATACCTTTACCTGTTCACATGGAGAGTCCATAGAGTGCTCTCTCATAGTTGGTCTTGATTTAAAGTTACACACAAAATCCTGGAGCCTGTTTTCTTAGATCTTGCCTCTCTGATCTTGATTTTAGTAAATGGTTCAAGCCCCTGAATAAACTTTAAAACACTAATAATAAATATAAATATTTATTATTAAATTTATTATCACTAATTTATTAAAACACTAATAATAAATATAAATATAAATCTTACCAAAGTTATCAATCAAATTGGATATTGTTAAGTGTATTTTTGACTACCCATTTCTATTTGCCCTTACTTCAGCTATTAAGTAACAAAATCATGAGACTTTAGATCAGCAATAGTAATCTTGGGCATGGGTGTAAATTTTAAGTCTGGCCAGCCTCAGATGGGATCAGTGTGGTTCTTACCTGTGTCCTTGTTAGGGGAGTTTGTGCCTAGATTTCATGCTTATCAAAATCTTTGTTATTGCTATAAAATTTAGAAAAGACTCAGTGTTTCTAATAGTGTTAGTGGACTGAGAACTTACCAGTTAATTGATTTAGGTATCCCGTTAATTTAGCAGTGTTAATGATTTGATTGAGCTAAACGTAGAAATCAGCTCTAAAGACCTTAGAGGGTGTCAGCATTTCCTGGTGAGCTCTGTAATCCCTAATTCCAAAAACTGGATTTAGTCATTAAGTAGATTTAGGAAATACTGAGTAACATCTACCTCTCATGAAGATTTAAATTATACAATTTTTAAAGTTTCTGAGAAGTCCTGAATTAAGTAATCTTATCTAACTCAATATGTCCCCAGCATTTCCATGTATTGGTTAGCATCTTATAAAACTGGTGCTACATTGAACAAGTTTTAAGAATTCTGGACTAGCAAGTAATGTGGAGAAATACTCATTTAAAAATTTGACATGTTTTCTTCAGTGAATTTCCCTCTTGGAATGTAAACTTCTTGGGGCGAGGACTGTGACTTATTCATTATATTTTCAGAATTCATAAAATAAAACGTGGGGCTGGGGTTGTGGCTCAATGGTAGAGTGCTTGCCTAGCATGTATGAGGCACTGGGTTTGATCCTCAGCACCACATAATAAATAAATAAATAAATAAAATATTGTGTCCACCTACAACTTTAAAAAATTCTAAAAAAAAACTTTATTAGTTAAGTGATTATTAATTATTTATTATTACCGTTGTCAGAGTTAAGCTAGGTACTTTGGAAAATAGGAAATGCACTTGTGTAAGACCTGACTTCTCCCCTTGATAGGCTCATAATCTAGTTATGGAATACTGCTATCATACATAACAATATAAAACATAAGTAAGTTTAATTTAATCTTCCCTGATATCCTCTTTTCAAGTACGAAGCTAAATAATGCAGGCTAGTAGATACAGTAGTTGCAGAGAGGAAGAGCAAATGCTGGAAAAATGAAAGGTCAAATCATGGGTGAGGTAGGACTGTTTTTTTGTGGGGTGGTTAGAATTTTGAAAAGTTTGAGTGAATTTTTAATTGAGGACAACAATATACACAGTTTTCCAGCCCTATGTCTCCTAGGAGCAGGAAGTCAGGTGACAAACAGCACTTTGGTATGTTGCAATCATTTAATACTAATATATCTTTTGAGACCTTCAAAGCCAAAATCAGAATGTTACAGAAATATGATTCTCTTTTGTTTGTCCTATACTTCTACTAGAGTTCTTCCTACTTGGTGTATTATAATGAGTTGTGTTTCTTTATCTGTTGTCTGTGATAGCCTTGTTGATGGCAAGGAAAATATTTTATTTCTTTTCACATCCTTGGAAACTAGTATCTTTGCATCCATAGCATCTAGGCCATCGTAGTCCCTCAATAAGTATTATTGTTGATTATGTGACAATCAATGAAAAATAATGTAAAGAAGAAAATTGTGTACACCAAAGTGGATTTTACATCAGGAAATAATGCATGGATTGGGCAGAATTAGAATGTGTAGGCTCTTTAAACTAGATTGAAGAGTAGGAAAGAGGAAATCAGTGAAGATTTTTGAAAGCTTTAAAAAGAACTGCTGAAAGTCCTAATTATGAAAAAATCAAGCTGGCAGTGATGCGCATAGGTTGACTTGAAGTAAAGCTGTGTCAGGGATCAATTGAAAGTATTATAGATCTCATTGCAAGGAGACGAGGTTCTAGAACCAAGTTTGGGGCACTAAGAATGCCAGGTGGATTGGTCTCTACATCTGGTTGATTATAAATGATCAAGGAGAAGTATGAGTTGAGGATTATTTTAAGTTTAATGATAATAGCTAAAATTCATTGAATGAGTATTACAAGTTGCATCCCATTCTTTGGTTTAGTCTCTCATTTAATCTCATTTATTCTCCACAATTCTAGGGATGATCATGATTATCAGCTCCATTTCAGTGATAAGGAAGTAGGCTAGAGGTTCAGAAATGTGCTACAAGTCTCACCTATAGGAAGCAGCAGTCAGGATTGGAACTAACTTGATCCAAATTCAGAGACTATGTTCTTAATCACAGTTAGCCCCTAGAGACAGAATTGTATGTTTGTTCTTTTGATAGATAGAAACATTAGAGGAAGAGTTGGTTTTGGATATCTGAATTCCAAGAGAATGAAATAACTCATTGGAAAGATGAGCATCATCTCTCCAATTGATGGGAGTCTGGTGTAGGAAATGATTAGCTTTTCCGAAAGTCCAGTGATGTGTTACTTAAAATTATAGCCACACCAGTGTCTGTTAAGTTAGCACTTGGTGGGAAGCCAGGAAATGCCTATTGAGAGCACACCCCTGACCAGGGTCCAGGTGGACACCAGGGACCAGGGCAAGATGCTGCCTGCTGAGATCGTCAGAACACTCCAGAGCACCTTGGTAGAGGAGACTGACCTTGGGCTTGCAAGCCTGCAAAGTCTGTGATGTGTTTTTTCTTTCTCCCTGACTCACTGAGGACAGAGGAGCTGGGGGGGCCTGGAAACAACACACCCACCTGTGCAAATTGGATGCACTGTAATGGTTGTTTTGGTTTTTAACCTTTAAAAAAAGACTTTGTCTATGTTTCCCACTGTTACATTCACACTTTGTGGTAGTTTAAATGCTAGTCAGAAAAAAAAGCATTTAAAAAATAAAGAAAAACACAACCAAATAAAAGCATACAATGAATTTGCATGGCATATTTAAAAAAGAACTAGCTTTGAAGGAAGAGAAGAACTGGACCAGGACTATCAGCATTCAGAATAATTACACATTCTTGAATTTTCTTCATCACCTCTCTCTCTCCTCTCTCTCTCTCTCTCTCTCAAGGCAGGTTTTGGGATAATACATTGTAGAAATAATAGTGAAAAGATATAATTTTATTTTTCCATTATTGATATGCCATGGTATATCAGAGGTGAATGTGTTTTCCTCCAAATTTGAAATTGTTTAAAATTGTTATTTTATGCTTAAGAAAATGAAAGAAAACAAAAATAGAGGGAAAGCATATAAATGTGCTTAAAGATCACTATAGTTCCTCAACACTGCAAAATCCCTCTGCACCTAAGCAGGACCTGGGATTCCACCTTTCACAGCAGTCGCTGGCTGAATAGAGCACTTTGTTCCGCAAGGCCAGGGGAGCAGTGCTTGGCACAGTCTACCAAGAAAAGCTGACATGCTCCCAGACATGTACTGATGACCTTTCGCATAATTCCTAAGTTTAATTTTTATGTTGAATGCCAGTTAACGAAAGTAACATGAAACTAATGAATGCATACCAGTAATCTCAAGAGGTAAAAACAAAACAATTACAGTAAAGCAAAAAGGTGAAGGTCTGAGGTAATCAAATATGAAAATAAGGCAGGTATGATGATGACACTGCCTGTAATCCTAGTGATCAGGGAGGCTGAAATAGGAGGGTTGCAAGCTTTAGGCCAGCCTATGCAACTTAGTGAGACCCTCTGCAACTTAGCAAAATGCTGTCTTGAAATAAAAAATAAAAATAAAAAGGACTGTGAATCTAGCTCAGTTTTAAAGTGCCTGTGGTTTTAATCCCCAGTACTAAAAAACAAAACAAAACACACACACACAAAAACAAATCAATAAGCTTAAAAAAGCACAGTGTTTGTGTATAATGCATTATATAAGCATTACATGTAATGCATATATATACACTATATATTGTATATAATGCTTTATATATAGTACATATAATACTATATACACATACTACTATTAATTTGTTTTGTTAGGAAATCAATATTAGCACATTAGATTACAACTTCTTATGCACTAGAAAAAAATTTAACCTACTTTTTAATGATAATCATTCCTGATAACAAAAACTTGCATTGAAGTTCTAAATGTGCTTTTATATAATGTTTCTAAATCCAACAAGAAAACTCTATTTTATAGCTTTTTTCTTTCTCTCTTCAAGTTCATCTCTTCACGTTCATCACTATTTTACTTACCTCCAAACAACAATTTAAAGGAAAATCCAATGCAGGACTATATTAGGGTCAGGTTTGACATTACCCTTTTTGTCTCTAGAAAGTTTGTGCAGACATTTAGGACTTTAATCCCAGTGGGACAATACAATTTGTCAGAGGGATTTATCAGTTTGAATATATTTTTAAAGAACACATAGAGTGAGAATTTGTGGGCATCACTTTCAAAGATGGAATTAGCATAGATTTAGGAAATGTTTCTTTTATTCCTTTAGTTATTTGGACTATTTACATTATAATTACATTTTTTAAATTTATCGTACAGAATCTAATTTGTTGTAGAAATTTAGCCACGAGTTTTGTCTTGAAATATATTAAACATGCATAAAACATCACAAGTAGAAATTGAAAATCTCACATGCTTTGTCAGTGTAGAAGGTTCAGTATAAATACTGCAGTAAAGATGTTAAAGCAATGCACAATTAGAAGATTTTGACATAAACACTATACATTAATTAAATGAAAACTATGCTAAATTTATTTACTTGGGACGTTAGTGTTTTTTAAATGTTTTCCTTTTAATTCTTTTGAGGTAATAGTGATACTTCAAGAAATCTGTTTTTTTTTAAATGTACCATGCACATCACACACACACACACACACACACACACACACACACACACTCAGGCATAGAGTCAAAGTCAATGGCGGTGGGTGGTTTATGTCAGGGCTGGGTTTGACGCCCCTGTCCTAGAATAAGATAAATGTAAGTGATGAAGAGCTCCTGGGGTTGGGTGAACTCATTTTGTATTCAACACTGCCTGCCCCCTTTCTCATCTCTTTCTCCCTCTCTTTGTATGTTCAAGCCTACTTGAGTTTCTTTTTTCTTTTATAGAACTTGGTTCTTTTGATGTGTTTCAGGGCACGCCCTGCAGCAAAGAGAACTTCCCAGGAATCGGAAACATAAGCACACAGGTCTGAAACGGCTACTGTACAATAGCAGAAAGCTCCCGGCTCAGGGGCTAGAGGTTGCCCCTCTCCAAAACATCAAATCACTTAGGAGGGGGCAAACATGCAAAATATTCTACATGCATGATTTTAAAGGGATATGCCCTTTACAATTTAATTGTGAAATAGGCCTTTGGTGAGTCTTTTAATCTGGGTTGAGCCCATAATAGTAATTTAACCTGAGATATGTCTATTTGCATTTATACATTTATAAATTCATTAATTTAACCACATTTTCCCTGTAATAATAAATTAGTTTTTTTTTTTTTAACTGCTGTTACAGAGTTAACACATCTAAGATTCTTGGTAGTACCTGGTCCTCAGCAATCCTATTTCTCATCATTATTTCCATTAAAAAATGTGATAAAGTGCAATGCTTTAACTCTTTATTTTTATCAAATTTAAAGAAATACTAGCATGAAAAGCCATTGTTAGAGTTACTATCTATATTATTAAGATAAAGCCTAGACAGAAAGAGGAGTTAATTATTTTATACCCAATTATCAGTATGTCTAGTTTCATGAATTAAAAAAATTTAATGAGTTATATTTTATTTAAAAATCTTTGTTTACTCACATATAATACTTTATGTGACAAATCTGTCAGGACTATGTCATTGAATTAGAACTTGAAACTGAAAATTAAAAAAACAACAACACAAAATAAGGAAAACAGTGCAGTTTAAGTTTATATACATGCATAAATTATTCACCTTAAAACTTTTCAATCAAAACCAGATTTTAAGTAATAGTTAAACTTAATTTTTGCAATTGTGTACAATGAATCAAAATGCATTCTGCTGCCATATATACCTAATTAAAATTAATTAATTAATTAAAAAAACTCAATTTCGCCCAGGTCTTTTAAAAAACTTTTTATTTTTAAAACCAAAACAATGGGAAAAGTAAACTTAACTAGAAATTTGGTAATTATCACATCTGATTGACTTAGAAAGCTAACTATATAAATTAGACATTATTTACTATTGTCTAAATAATTGAGTTCACTCTCATGGCCAAACTTACTGAAAAAAATTGTTTTTTATTAGCTGAATTAAAAAAATAGAACTTTGACCTGCAAACAATTGATTATTTACAACAAGATTTGATTCAGTTTATGAAGTCTGTTGAATACTTATTGTATATTTGTGCTAATTACATCACTATTAGTGTACTTAATTTACATCAATTTACACTAGCTATTAAGGAAATAATTAGTGGTATCACTGAATTAATTCAGCATTTTTCAACTTACTTTATGATTAAGTAACAAATCTGATATCTATGGCCTCAGCTTTAAAGGAAAGTGGGAAAATGATTCAATTACTCAAATATTGGTAAAATACACATTTTTAACAATATCATAGAAGGATAATTTTAATAAACATGCAGTAATTATAAAATAACCTTTGTTACTACAATATGTTTTGAATTCCCTCAACATGTAACTGAGTTACTATATATGAATATTAGTGCAAATACCTGTAAATGACATGAAAAATTTCCCTGATAACAACGAAAGTTGAAAATACACAAAATTCACTGTCATTTGAAAAGTTTTTAATGAAGGTCACTGTACTTAAACACAAACTAAAACTTTAATATAATACAAATGCACCTAGGAGTCCACAAGTTTATTTTTTGTCTCTCGGATGAATCATAAACTAATTCTCTTTCTTTCCTCAAGTTACATAACATTTCTAAAATTGGAAGTTTTCTAAATTGAGCCTAAATTTGATAAGACACACAGGCACATGTCAGATTTTGCAATATTTTTCAGTTTTTTGATAGTGGCTGACCACAAAAGTTCATATAATTTTCCCATCCATGTTTATGGGTGCCTGTGAAGGTCATGTTTCTGAAAGAGTGATCCACAGGGTCTTCCAGTTTACACTATTGACTGTCATGTCATGTATTTTAATTGTACTAGAAACCTGTCTTGCTATGCTTATAATTGTTTTCTTCCTCTTATTTTCTATGGAGGTGTTATTTTTGACCTATACAATTACATAGAGTCAGGTATCAGACTTAATAACTGTTCTACGTGTTAACCCCAACCCAGGAAACACAGTGTTTTTTAATTTTAGAAATGCAAAATTTAAGAGAAATTCAGTTTTTTGAAATAGATTGGTGAGAGCTAGACTTAGCAATGTTTCCATTTATTTAACCAGTGATTAAAATATAATTTCCTCAGAGTTCCACTGAACTCTGAACTTTAGCCATGTTTACAGAAATCAGAGAAAACAGATAATTAGAAAATTGATTCAGATATTTTTTTTTCTTTTTAAACAATAAACAAAACATCATAGCAATTGGATTATAAATTAGTTGGCTGAATTCAATTGGTTTTTAAGTTAAACTTTTTATTACATAAGGAGTCGAAGGATATGCTTAAGATACCACATCTAGCCAAATAATGCAGATTTGCTTACCTTTATTGATTAAGTTTACTGGGTAAACCCACAGTCTCTATTTCAATGTCTAGAATTGTACCCTAATTCAATTGTTCAAAATTTTAGTTAGTAGCTACCTTCCAAAAGTTTTATTTCTATTTATTTTGAAAATAGTCACTTGGCTCAATTTAATATTGTCTGTTCTTTCATTTCTATTCCTTCCTCTTCAACCCACATGTATCTAGTGGATGTAATCTAATGATTTTTGTTGAAAAATAAAAATAAAAGCAACAAACTGTTGTTCTGTACAGTTTCTCTTTGAGTTCATGACATTTTGAGAGACTCTGGGGATGATCTACTCAAAATCTCTCATTTTATAAAAGAAGTGATATGAGACAGTAAATTGTTAACAGATCCACTTAATTGTAGAAACTAGCTCATAAGTAGAAGTGAAGCTGAAGATCTTTAAAATGGTTTGCCCAAGGCCGGACAGTTAAGCAGGGAAGAGCTGAGATTTAACCTTCTGTTTTCTGAGCTTTGGTGAGTAACCACCAGGTCACTCTGCCTATTCTCTACTCTTCTGCTTCTGTCTCTCAACTTTTTGTGCTCTTGGAATGTAAAAGGCAGGAACTGGAGTCTGCTATCTTTAACCCTGTAGGCTCACATAATAAAAGCAGTCAACAAACTATTATTGCCACATGAATAAACAAACCCTGGGCTCCAGCTTTCTGGTCCATCTCTTCACTGTTCTGCATTCTAAGGGTAGGAAGTGGTGATTGAGAAGGTAGAGAAAGATTGAAATCTCTAAGGTATAGAAATGCTTCAAACTAGCAAAACTTAGTCCACATTGTCAATAACTAACAAAAGAGCAGTTCTACTTCTAGAGAAGCAACTCGTAGTTACTTGCTCAAACACATCACAAGTTCTCTGCCCTAGATGGACTAAAATTAGTGCTTTGATAAAAATAAATTTTATTTTAAAATGTACATTAGAAGTAGGAATTTCCATGTTGTTAAACCTCAAAAAAATCAGTTGTCTACACTAATATATAAATAGAATTTTAAGTGTTATGGTTTAGATGTGGTTTGAGTGTGTCCCCCAAGGGTTCATGTGTGGGAAGCTTGGTCTCCAATTTGGCAGTGTGAAAGAGTGGTGGGACCTTTAAGAGTCAGCCTGGTAAGGTGTGGTTGGGTCCCTGGAGGTACCGCCCTTGGAAGCGAATAACATTAACATGGTTCTTGTGGGGCCCCAATGAGTTCCCTAAAGAGGGGTTATTGTAAAAGTGCAAGTCTGGCTTTTTCCCTCACCATGTGATCTCTGCTTCCCACAGGTGCTTCCGCCATCACATAATTCTCCATGATGGGACACAGCCAAGGGGTTGTAACAAGAGCTAGTTGAATGCTGTTTGGATTTCTAGCCTCCAAAACTATAAGCTGGATAAACCTCCTTTCTTTATAAGTTACTCAGCCTTGGTATCTCATAGCAATGGAAATGGACTAATACAAGCTAACATAATAATACATTAAATCTGAATAGTCAAACACCCTTTAGAGGTGTTCATTTTGTGCCCTATCCACTTCAGATCAAGGTTCAGACAGGTCTTTTTCAAACATTTTAAATAGGTTATCTCCCTTCCCTATCTCTTACTTTTCCCCTTAAAACTCTTTCACTATCTGTTATTAGCTTTAGTGATAGGCAGAATTCTAAGATGACTTCAAAATACCCACACTCTGGTGAACTAGTTCTGTATAATTCTCTTCCCTTGAGGGGTAGATACTGCCTATGAATATTATGAGATATCATTCTTGTGATCAGTCAGCCAGAAGTCAGATTATATGATGGGCCTGACCTAGTCAGGTGACCCAGGCCCTTCCAGAAGCCTGGATGATTCTATGGAAATGGCCATCTGGAAAGGAATTGTGGGCATCTTTAAGGGTTTTAAGTGGCACCTAACAAATAACCAGCAAGAGCACAGGGGCAAGGAACTGAACACTTCCAACAACTCTGTGAACTTCGAAGAGCACTGTAGGCTGATAGGAATGTACTACAACTGACACTTTGAGTAGAGCAAACTTGCATCCCTCCACTCCTTCCCTCAACGTTTCCTCACTAGTTGAACTACACTGTTACTTCATACTAAGTATATGAAGCCAAAGCAGTCTGCATGTGATTTTTACATGCCCTACTTGCTATTAGTATACTTGCATTTAAGACTCTTGACTGACTGAATCATAGGCATCTTTATGTGTGAATCATACTGTTTTCTTGTCTCAAGGTCAACTGTGTTTATAGAAGTCAACAATCCCTTGGTTATAAGAGTGGCAACAAAAAGAAAGATATTATAGTAGAGAAATACAAACCTTAACTCCAATTTAAAATTTTTTCAACCAAGAACTAAAATTAAACTTCAAATGTTATATTATGAATGATTTATTGATACTTATTTAAATAAGTACCAAACTCAAATTTAAATTGTAGGTGTATATCTTTTAGCAAAATGTATACTGTTAACTTTCAGTTTAGGTCTTTTGTCTCAATTTTTCAATATTCAATATCTGTTATTACAATGGAAATTGAGCTGGGTACAGTAGCTCACACCTATAATACCAATGACTTGGGAGGCTGAGGTGGAAGAATCGCAGCCTTAACAATTTAGCAAGATCTTCAGCAATTTAGTGAGACACTGCCCCTCTATCTCCTGAAAAAAAAGGACTGGGGATGTAGATTAGTTTAAAGCATCCTTGGGTTAAATCCTCAGTACAAATCAATCAAGAGGAGATTATTTGCATAAGCTTCTTTTATAATATATATATATATATATCACATACATAGTCCTTTCCTTCATGATGTTTCTGTAAGTATTTTAGCTGTATTGTAATTTCCCAGGTGTTTTTCTTATTTTTTTTCTCAGATTTGATTTTTTCCACCTTTTAGTTATATTATCATATACTATGATAAAAATGTATTAGGAAAAGAAAAAAAAGTTATTTTAATGATATTATTCAAGATATCTAAAATTAAATGTCATGACTATGATTCTGTTCATTATATCTTTTAAATATTTCTCTTGATGCTAAAGATAGCTTCTTATATGAAAAAGAGGTTACTGAACTCAACTCCACATGGAACGTGGACACCACTGGGATCCACCAGACCATTCCCGTGTGTTTTCTAAAGTTCGTGAAGTTGTACAAAAGAGGAGTCCTAGGAGCACTTAGAGATAGATGATGAGCCTGGGAACTAAGCTTTCTCCTGAGTCTCCCATTTGTGAAGAGTATCTTAGTAGAACAACAGATGCAAGGGATTGTAGGGAAGGGAGGGGGAGGAGAGGAAAAAAAGTAGGGGGAGAAAGAAAGAAACTGGCCAGGCACGATTTATTCCCGAGGGGAATAATGTGACTTAATTTGAGCTGCATGATGCAAAACAAACAAAAATTATCTGCAATGTGGCCAACGCTGGCAAAGGGCAGCCTAAGGAAGAGACCATGTTAGCACACTGCAGAGTCACATATTGCCTGAGAGTAGCTTTGAAGAAAGCACACGACGACCCTCAAGCTCAGGCATAAATAAAGTCCTAACAGACCCCTCTGCCATGCAGGGTGAGATGCGGGGGTGCCCTGGCGCCTGGGTCTCTGCCTCTGCACGGCTCCTTTCCCTGAGTCGTTCTGGTGGGTTTTTGTGTCCCAAAGTTGTCCCTATGCAAACAACAGGTTGAATATTGTAGGTGTGGGTTATTAAAGTGTCCCTGGGACAATGGCAGTCTGTGTCCCATTTGTAACGCTTGGATTAATCTTTGGAAAGTGCACACAAAATGTGACATGATGTTGGCTTCCAACATTATTCAGTCTGCATAGCAGCAAATCCTGCCCTGTCTCCCTGGAAATAAAACTCCACAGACGTATCCCTGCCATCTAAAAGGAACCTATCATTTATGCTCAAGATGAGGGACACCCTGATAGAACTGCTGCTAGGAGTTTGACTTTATAGTTTGGAGAGCACTTGCGATGGAAACTATTACATTCTCTCATCTCATCTGCAATCAGGTCAATACTATGACTTTTGTTTTCCCCCTGCAGATGGGAGAAATAAAAAATATTTGTCTTTTATGGACAATTCCATGATAGTTTAGGATTATAACCCAGAACTGGTTAACTGACTAATGGTATGATTCTGGCCATTTCTCCTCTTTCCCCCTCATTTTTCCTTTTGACTTTAATGAATCCAGACGACAACACTAAGCTGTAAAGTCTGGATGAGAAAAGCGTATGCGGAGAGGAAAAGATGTTCCTGTTTCCTCTCTGTTTTTTCATACCCCAGGAGCTTTGGGAGCTTGGAGACTCTGTCTTTTCTTTCTTATATCTTCTATTTACGAAAGTACCAAGTAGCATTATGGAATTTGGAATAGCATCTCTCAAGTCTCCTGCTTTTAAGTATATCTCAATATAATTTTGGAAGACAATTAGAATTAAGATAATAAAAAGAGACAGAGAAGTGCTAAATTATGGAATTCCCATACAGCCAAGTTGGACAATATTATTTTTTATTTAAGATCAACTTCACACATAGTAGAAATTGCAAGTTGCCTAACAAATGTATGCACGTGCACACACACACACAACATCAGGATGTGATTCTTAAAAAATGGTTGTAAAACTGTTATAGATTAGTGTTGCTATGTTCATTGTTATTTATCTATTTAATCATGCCAAGTGTTATTTATCTGTTTATTGTCTCATGGGGTGGTAGGTCTCCATCAAAGCAGCCTTAAAATTGTTTCTCTCAAATTTCCTGTTGTATACATGCCCATCAAAACACAGGAATTGAAGGCTCAGGCTTTGGTGTAGGATACTCATTCACTTTTCTCATTTGTTGCCTCTTAATAAATAAATCTCATAAATTTTAAATCATGAAATAAACTTGTGATTAAAATACTGCTTTGTTTGGCATAGTGAGAACCAGCATAAGGATTTCTTTAGAAAAGAACCAAGTTTTCTGTTGGAAAAAAAGGTTAGAAGAGTAGTTACAGAGGGCTGTGGTTAAACTGCATATGACTTCACAATTGACCCAGAAGTGGGCTGTCTATGGAACCCAATGTCCTGTGTTTTGAAGGGCTTACCTGGAGCAGCAGATATGGACAGAGAGACAGTTGGTTCCTCTGCTGAGGAGCCTATAAATGATCATGAACCTGTCCTTCCTCTCCTCTGTCTGCCATCCAGAGAAACTGGGTGGGACTGAGGCTGTACCCTGGGTCATAAAATACCCTGTGGTGTAGAGCCTGAGTCCCGCACATGACCCCTGATGTTACTTATGTTCAAAATTGGCAATGTTTACTTGGATATGGTGTTCCAATAGCTGCATTAATTTGTGTTGTCCTTGCATTCATTTTATTCAGAATTTAACACAGGGCAGGGTTGTGCAGCATGAGCTTTGTCCTGGGTTGGCTAAAGATAAAAGGAGAATATTGAAAGCAATGTATATGGGGAAGAAAATGGCCCAATTAATAATCAATCGACTCGCTTTTTTTTTTGCTTTTGAGATATAAGTCAGATTAAATCTAGAATTTTAAGAAGAAAGTGGTTTAATAATATGAACAGAGTACATAAGAGAGGGCAAGGTATGGGGACTGTCAGAGGCAGAAATGTGTGTGTCACCAAACTAACCCTGTAACATCCCTTTCAGAAGGAAAAAGCATTCTCATACAAAACACTGGGAAGGTTAGAGAAAGAAGTGGAATTAAAATTGAGTTCATTCTTGCTGACAACAGTATTTTTTTCCCTAAAGATTCTGGCAGTGGGCAGGGGTTTGGAGGTATTATAAGATCTTATTTATAAATTCAAGGTATATAAAAATAATATGGACAAGATATATTTGTTTCTTTTCATTTTTATTGTCACTCACTAAGAAAACAACAATACCACAAAATGCCACTACCTACTAGATCTGTTAACACTCTGTAAATCGCCTGTATTTACAAGTTTTAGGTATATTTCTTATAAAGAAGTAAGCATTAAAACTAAGGACTTAAATGATGGGCTTACCTATTACTAGAGAGAAGAATAAAATACACTTAAAGTGATTTATTTTTCAAAAGAGGGCCTAAGAGGCTTTTCACAAAACGCTCTCTTATAAAAAATAGAACTTAAAGCTAAAATCGCAACAAACGGTACCACAGTGCCACCATCTGGCTTTACAAAAGACAGCAGCGAGGTACAAAATGACCCGCAGAAATTAAATATTTTCTCTGAAGAAAGGAAAAGAAGGAACTCTCTCAGTGAAGCCTCACTGTTTCTTGTCATTACTTTAGTCAACATTAAAGGTCCATTGTACCAAGGACTGGCTCTATCTCTTTTTCTATTTTAATTTGAAAAAATAACGTTTTTAGTAGATAAACCTTAAAAAATAAAACTTTAGTTAGTAGTCTTTTGACAGAAAATAGTCTTTTTAGTCTATAATTTTAGTGCTAATTTTTTAGAATTTCTATAGACAGACTTGCCTCACTAATTTTTAACTGGCATTTTTTTTTGGTTTGTTTGTTTTTCTTTTTCTTTTGCAGTACTGGAGATCTAACCCAGGGCCTTGCACATACTAGGCAAGTGCTTTACCACTGAGCTACATCCCAGCCCTCAACTGGCTTTTGGATGTGATCATTTTACAATGTTGTGGCAAATTCTTTGAATTCTTAAAGCTCTGGAGATATTTAAGATAAAACATGTTCCAGTACACAATCAGAAGAACAATTTTGACCCTGTAGACAAGGTGCATATTTAAAAATGTGCTTTTAAGTACAGTAAGGAATACAATTTATACATTTTTAGAATACATTTACACGTCTAAAATTGAAATATCTTAATTTTTAAACTTTATATCGTAACTTTACAAGATTGTACAAAATTGCTACATAATAAGATGACTAATGCCTGTATTTTCATTTCTGCACATCTCTCAAGAAAGATTTTCAGAATTACCTTGAAAGGATAATGTTAGGTTTTAGTTTATTTTATACTCTTGCAGCATCTGTATTTCATTCTCAAGTTAAATTTAACAGAAAAATCATTATAACACTATTTTGAGACTTCTGTGTATAAGGAACTGTGTTAAGTGATTTCAAATTTTTTCAATATTATTCCATTTGATAGATAACGAAAATGAAACAGAGACATTCAGTACTTGCCTGGGCAAACACGGATGATGAATGCTAAATTTGAATCCTGACCTTTAAACTCCATGATTTTGATGGTGACACTAAATCTATTTTCCAGGATATCAGTATTTTAAAAATATATAAAAATCTATGCTCTTTCATATTATTGTCTTTTCCCCTTGTACACAAACATTTTGAAAAATTTTATTAAAAGCTTTTAAACAGCTTTATGGTTAAAGAAGATGTTTTGAGGGCTAACCTAAGTAGCAACCATTACCTATTCCCTGTTCCCCCTATGGAAAGATATTCTGTGTTTAGAATAAATGACTTGTAAATGAACTTCTGGAAGTGAAGTTTTCATAACGTGGAGGCTGCCTTTATTTTACCTTGTTTTGTATTTTATATTCTGAGTAATCATTGTAGATAGTTATATTGATTTATTCATGCTCATTTTATTGTAGTGTACTTTAAAGAATAATTAAGGGAAATCACCATTTATGTTTTGACTACACACGGAGAAACTGCTCAGTTTTTTTTTAAATATTTGTTAAAATGTTTGGAATTTGCTAAAATTCTCTCTGGAGCTTCAGATACTTCTTAAATTCATACTCTATCAATTTTAGGGCATCTGTGAATATTTAAGTTTTATATAAATGCTCCCCAAACTACTCATAAGTTGATCTTAACTTTTTTTTCAAAATTCAAAAATATACAATATATCTCATTATTTTAAGGGGCATAGAAAAATATGGGACCATCTAAGGGATATTTTATTATAATTTCCATCATCAATGCTTTCTAAAGAAAAAATTTGAAAAATATGACATCCAAAATATAAGAATGTATTTGTGTATGTGTGTACGCTCGTGTGCTGCACGCTGGATTGTAAAATCAATTTTGATCAAGATTATCTTGGGGTAGCTAGCTAAATAACCTTTTGGTGTGTTAGGCATTAGAAAGTGTTAGGTCAATATTAGTCTATTACTCTATGAATTGAATTCATAACTGGAATATTAACAATTGCTTTATTGAGAAATATCTAACTAGTAATTGGTATGGAGCTTGGACATTATGTTCCATATTTCTAAGTATTTTTATATGTAGATATGGTATATCACTTTTACTTGTTGACTTTTTTTTTTTTTTTTTTGGTACCAGGGATTAAACCCAGGGCTATTAACTACTGAGTTACATCCCAAGCCCTTTTTATTTATTAATTTTTTATTTTGAGACAGGATCTCATTGAGTTTCTTAGGGCCTTGCAAAGTGGCTATTTCTCAGAGCCTTGCTAAGTGGCTGTCTTTGAACTTGTGATCCTCTTGCCTCAGCCTTCTGAGTCGCTGGAATTCAGACATGCACCATCACACCAGCATCTACTTATTTACTTTTATATTTAGTAGTAGCCAAATTTAAAATTTAGATAAAATTTTAAAATGCAAATATTTAGCATGGCAATTAGAATAATTTACATGGTTATTTACTGAAAATTTGAATTATAAAATAGTTTGGGTTGTACTTGTTAGTTGATTTTGCCAGTGTTAATATTAGCCACATATTTTAGCTATTGGGGACAGGGCAGATATGAAGAAAAGATAGATTATGAAGAGAAGTATTTTTTTCTCTGTTTTCCCAAAGACAGTGTCTATTCTGCAACTGTACACAGTATAGTAAAAAGATAATTTGTTATCTTTGTTATATTTGCTCCGTTCAGGAGCCTGGGATGTACTGACACTACATAGAACCACCACAAGAGGGCTTATTTGGGAACATTTTTAGCAGAACTGTGAGAAACCCAATTTTGGGTTCCTATTGTATATGTGATACACTTTCTGGCAATACACTAATACTAACTAAAGGATGCAGCAGAGATTTTTCCTTATGAGGAAATTTCTATGGAATTGAGTTGTGATACTGTTATTTTGCCTGATAGGAGGCCACTAGATGACTTCTCCTTGAATCAGTCTTTGCTCATCCAAGTTCATTTCTCAATATTTCACTGCTCATGGAGTAGCCTTCCATCTTATTATCTGAGATTGTCATTAGTTTTTCTTCTAGGTTTATTAATATATAACTGGCAAATGGAAAATTATAAGGTACATAGTGTGACATTATGACATATATATATATATATATATATANATATATATATATATATATATATATATATATATATATATATATATATATAATTAAATCAAGCTAATAAGCTTATCCTTTATTTCACATACTTATCATTGATATGTGCTGAGAACCAAGACTCTTATTGTCTTTTTGTCCTGAGACTGTAATACTCAATGTTTTGCCTAGACCCTGGTTTCACATTTCAACATCCTGCTTGGTATATTCACCTGGATATTTTACTTTCATTCAAAAATGATATTTACTTTCATTCTAAAATGATATTTCTAATGATATTTCATTTTCACTCCACATACAAAATGTTTTCTGAGTCTGTGTTCCTTTGGATATCCTACCCTGAGTCTCTGCCATCATGTTTTAGTCTTTGTTTGCTATAGCCAAACCAGCATTAATAAATACACATATGTGTTCCTCTTGAACTTGAACTTGACCTCATCATGATGGACCTTGTTAATCAATCATGACATTTGATAATTCAAAAATAGTAATTAATGACCTTTTCAGGGTGTGGTGACATTTACCTGTAATTTCTGGGACTTTGGGGAGGCTGAGGCAGGAGAATTGCAAGTTTGAGAGCAGCCTAAGCAACTTAGTGAAACCTTGTCACAAAATAAAAAAAATAATAAAGGGCTGGGGATGAGCTCAGTGGTAAATGCCCCTAGATTAAAGCCCCAGTATCAAAATAATATAGTAATAATAATAACAACAACAATAAACATCTTCATAGATCAGACACTGAGACACTGTTTTAAGCATTAAGCAAAGAGTAAAGAACAAAACAGTGACACCCCCACCACCACACACAATTTGCTTATATTATGGTGGAAGGAGAAAGACAATAATAAGTAACGAAATGATGTAGTAGAAGGTAATGTGTTATGAAAAAGAATTGAGCCATGTAAAAGGAAATGGCTCATGTTTGGGAAGTGTCTTGAATTTAAATGGGCAAGACAGAGCAGGGCTCACACCTTGAATTTTGATATGATGAGTCCATTTAATGCTGTGCTTTAAACAGAACCTGTTTATCATCTTTCATCCAAGCAATCACCAATTCTGTTTTCTGCGAATGCGCTTTTGTTTCTATTTCTATTGTTATTGTCTTAATTAACCTGTTTCTTTATGTGTAGACTGTCACAAATCTTCCTAACAGGTCTTTATGTCTTGGCAGATGCTTATCAAAACTGTTTTGATAGGGCCGCATGAAAAGCCAATAGCCTGTGAGTGGAAGGGATGTGTGTTAGTTTTAGGTCTGGTTCATTAAAAACACTGCAATCCTCTATGTTTTCTTCTATAATCCCCCTACCTTATCTGATAGTTGAATGCAAAAAAATCCAACAGAGGACCAAAAAATCCTAGGGCATAACAGAGCCACTAGATAAAAGAACCAGGTTCTGAATCACTAAGTGGAAGCTGACCCTCTGTCTTTATGTTTATGTAGATGAAAAAATAATATACTAGATTAAGCCACTGATATTTGCTGAAGGACAGGACGACACATTTTAAAATAGCAGATAGTGTCATTTACACTGATATGGCCTCTGTACCATTTGAGACACCACATTAAAATAGTTTTTGTTTAGTACCCACTTTAGTTACTCTTTTTTATTTTTCATATTATGCTAAATCTACAACTCTTTGTTAAACCCAACTCTGTCTTTAAATAGAAGCTGCTGGGGGTGGGTGAAAAAAATTTCAACTTGTATACATCTGGCCATGCTAAGGTTATGGCCTCCAGCTTCAGTGAGCCCTCCAACTATACAGCAGTCCTACTGAGTTGCTCTAGGGATGTCGCTCTAGGTAGTCCTCCCATTCTTTATTCTTCTAAAATTGTTGACCATTTCCTCCACCAGTGATTTGCTTCTCCAACTTGAGGAAAACAGAACCCAATAGAGCTCTTATTAATTATCCTGCGATGTAACTTAGAAATTTACTTGCATGTATTCACAATAAAATATGTGTACCTTGTACCTTCTATTGAAGACTAATTATGCCATGGATCCTACTGTTTTTATTATTTTAATACCCTACTTGTTGACTGCATTTTCAGTCTTTACCTCACTAGTGATTCCTCCTTATTTGCATTTAAATACCATCAAGTCTCTCCTGCCTTAGACATAACAAATATACACTCTCCTGAGACCCCATTTTCTCTTGCAATAGGAGGCTCTTTCTCTTCTTTCCTCCATCACCATCTTCCCTGGAAGAGCAGCACCTATACCCTACCACTTACTCTTCCAGGCAGTCTGCCCTCTGTCTCCACTGGTCTTGCCAAGATGCGGAGGAACTTCCTGTTGCTAATTCTAATGGGTAGTTCATTCTCTGAGTAGCATTTGACAATATTGTGGCCACTCTCCATTGAACTCTTCTCTTTCTTTGACTTCTGATACCACTCACTTCTATGGCTTTCTTCCCAGTTCTCTTTTATGAAGTCATTTTTTTTTAAAAACCATATCCTCTGTCTTTCAATCTAATGTTGCTCTTCCTCTGTGTTCAAGTCTCAGAACTTCTTTCTGTTCAACAGATTCACATATTCTCTGGATGATACCTCCCATGACTTCAGTTATATCTATGCCTAAGCCCAGACCAGGCCGCAATCCCACCATGACACTTTTCAGCTCTCTCCAGAGTCTTTCTACCTTCTTCCTAGTTACTACTCCTGGGACCTAGAACTGTGCCTTGTTGCTTACTGTTCTGTCTCTTTTAGGTCTCATCCCACTTTTAAACTCCTACCTTGGGCAGCCAGAATGGTTCTTTAAAACAGGAACACCATTAGGTCACTACTTTAAACTCCTCAGTGGCTTCCTAGTGATGCCTGGAACTTTATTCCTTAAAAATACAAATGCTTGAACGTGGTTTATGAAGCATTTCAAGGCCTGCTCCCTACCTCTTTCTTTTATTCTCTTGGCACTTTTCTTTCAGTCTAAGTTCCAGCTCAGCTTGACATTTTTTCAGTCCCTGGAACAAATCTTGCCCTCTGGCTTCAGATCTTTGCACATGCTGGTCTCTTGGTGGGAACCACCCCTGTTTCCTTTGCCTGGCTAACTCTCAATAATCCCATGGGTCTCATTTGGAATTCCATCTCCTAGGGAGCTTTTCCTGGCCCTGTTCTGGGTTGCAAATTACCTTTCATTTCCATTTCAGTATTACTTATCCCAATTTATTGTCCGTACCTGTTAAACTGTGTGTCTTCCTAGCAAACTGTAAACACCATCACATTTCTAACATTCATAGCTGTTCAGAAACTAGAATTGTCTGTGAAAGGACTGACACTCAAACCTTTGGTAGGCGTTGACTTTGATTTTTATAGTTTTGTCATGTTATGTCCTTACTACTCTTCATGGGCCATCTGTTTCAGTCAAACTATTTGATCTTTCTCAAATATGCTCTATGCTTTCCTCTTCTGTGACTTGGATTGTATCTTTTTCTTTGCCTAAAAAAGTCCTTCTCTACTCTACACCTGTAGAAATTATATTCTTGTTTTTAAAGCCCTGTTCTAAAATTATCTTCTCCACAAAGATGTTTTATCACCCCAGGAGAAGAGAATTCTTTCTCTGAATTGTCAAAATACTCTGGACTATTTTTAAATACTGATCATTTATCATCTTAAATGGTAGTTATATCTGTATTTCAGTAAAAGGGTACCTTGAAAGATATCACTCTCTCTTCTCTGAAGTCCTATAAGATGTCACTTTTATGGAACACATATGTCTTAGCCTGTTGCTATACATGCACATGACATATTTTCATAATAGCCTTGAAAGTCTTTGCATATTTACCTGGTGTTTGTGTGTGTGTGTGTGTGTGTGTAGGACTCTCAAAATATAAAATAAATTATTGACCGCATTAACAAACCAGTTCTTCCTCCATATCTTCTGTCTATCTCCATAGGACCTCCACATTTAAGCCAAATAGCCTTCTTTTCTGTTCCCTACTTTTCAATTGTATTTTCCCATTTCCTTTTTGTGTGTTGCATTTACAATCTAAATTCATATCTTTAATTGTGAAAATCCTACCTCCTTGGCTCAAATGCTGTCTCTCTGTGATGGTTGACTTAGCGCTTCCTGCCAGGAACACTCTTAAGATGTCTCAGCTAAGGTCCTTGCTCATCAGTTAGTAGACCATAGAAATAATATGGTCAAAATTAAATCACAGAGCGACATCACCTGAACAATACTTTGGTAAGAGTATCCAGTAAATGTCTAGGTGAGGTGTGAGCTGGGAGTGGGAAGCTTAGGAAATCTCCTGCAGTAGCTCCAAGCAGAACTTAACATAGGCTTAACCTTGACTTGTAGAAGTAGGGCTGGAAAAGGGTGTTCAGGTGTCAGGGCATTATACAAGTGGACTCAGTAGGCATTAGTGTTTTTTAATATTTCCATTAAGAAAGGGGAAGTAAGGTTGCTGGCACCACTAGCAGAGAAAGGAACCAGCAGTTTTGCTGGCATCTGAGCAGTCTCTGTGGTTGAAGCCAATCTGGCAGGGTACTTCCTGAATCGGTGTACTTTTTCATATGCTACTACAATGCACATATCAAGTATGTTCATCTTTTATGAAATTTTATTCACTACTTACAGTTTCTACATTAAAAATATACTCAACTGGTGAGGACCAGTTGGTTTTTATGCATCGTACAGTGTACATAGCCCCTTACAGAGTGAGGGACTATGAAAGGGTCATTTATTGCCCATCTCTTTTTGATTGCAGGAGCAGCCAGTTGAGGTAAAAGAGCATGGATTTCCAAGTTAGAGAAGTGTGTGTTTCAATTTTGCTTTGGTCACCTAATAATTGTATGGTCTTGGTCAAATGACCTAACTTTCCAGAGTTTTATGTTTTGCTGTGTTTTATATCTGTTTGATTTGCATCAACAACAGCAAATCTAGAGAATTATTTTGAGAATCAAGTGAAAAACATACATAGTGCCTAGCATTGTGCTGGATGTGGTCAACGTGCCCTCCTTCCCCATGGTTGCTATACTTAGAACATAAATATTGGCCTGCAAGGAACAGGATTTGAAGCAGAAGTTACCCGCTTCCTTCTTCAGATGAGAATGGATTAAACTTCCATACATAAGAAATATTACTAGATGAGGGTATATGCTCTGTATTTTATTAATTGCAATTCGGAAATATGTGCCTCCATAACTACTGAAAAATTCTCATTGTACATTCATTCAACACAACTGCATACCTAATTTGTGTACTATTCTTTTGTGAGAAGGATGTAGGGGTGTGTGTGTGTGTGTGTGTGTATCTCAAGGTTTATATGCTAAAAGTAAGGTTTTGGAGGCAGAGTAAATTGCAAGGAATTATATTCTCAAACAGTTTGAAAAGCAGATTTTTACCAAAGTTAAAATAACTTTGGTAAAAAATAAAATTCTATTTATTTTTTGGTGCCAGGGATTGAACCCAGAGGTGCTTAACCACAGAGCCACATCCCCAGTCCTTTTTTTGTTTTGAGATAAGAGCTCACTAAGTTGCTGAGGCTGCTTTTGAAGGTGTGCTCCTCTGCCTCAGTGTCCTGAATTGCTGGGATTACAGACATGTGTCACCACACCTGCCTAGTAACCAAAGTGATTTAAAATTCTTAAAGACATACACCATCTATCTTGTTTTATATTTGTTTTATAACATCTTTTTCTTAGAATGGGGGAATCATCTTGACCTCTTGAAAGTGAACCATTGTAATGACTGCAAGTTGAGAAGTAAAGCCAGCAAACAAGATTTAGGACAAAATCCAAATCTGTTGTCTTGGTGCTACCTGCTTGGTGAAAGTTCACCTCTTAAACTCTGAGGACAGAACATGTAACAAGGTGCTGGGAGCCATTAGCCAAGTAGGTATGACAATTTCCTTGCCAGCGTACCCCATGTTGCTGACATTTTGCAGTGACATTGAATGTAGTTGACCTTGCTCAAGGACCAGGGCGGATTAGGGTGTTCCTGGTTTAACATAATTGGGTTTAGGGCGTTCCCAGTTTAGGTTCCAGGTTTAAGGTTTAAGATTATTCCTGCTGGGAATAGGGCGTATCCTGCTGCCTAAGTTCCCCTTGAGTTCTCATGGGATTCAGACAGTATATTTTGGGAGACAGAAGCCCAGTGAAGGAGAATTTGGGAGAGAACGTGATTTGGGCAGAGAACGTGGATTTCCCCAGAACGTGTCTGTATACGGCTGGTGTGAGTTCGGGAATAAAGAGTTGCTGTTTGAATCTACAAGCTGTGTGGTGGCTCGTGATTTTGTGCCCAGCCAGACTGCGGCAACAAGGGGCATTTCAGATCAAACTTTGGTCTCCTGTAAATACTTTGAACTGTGTTAACAGATGTTTTCTGAACTCTCAAGTTGAAATAGTCTCAGAACTCAAAGCATGTAACTGTTTCAAGAAACCAAGCATGGTTGCCTGATTTGATTTGTAGTACCAAGTATGCTGGCTTGTACACTGCAGGGGGTTGTAATGTCTGCTATAACTTTATTTCCTTTCACAACACATGTCTGTATTTGGATATGTCTCTAGTTTCTATTCAGGGATGGCTGCTCTATGTTTCTAATGACTCTAATACAAGGGGACCTTGCTCTCGTTCTTCCTCTCTTTAGGGGTACTGGAGATACCGGGAAAAGTTCAAGGCCCAGTTGTAAGCTTTGAGTCATTGTCACCATTTCAAAAGACAGTTTGGTCTACTCTTGGTTCCACTATGTGGGAAACATGATAAGTGTTTTGTGGAAAAATGGATGAGGCTCGTTTTGTAGTATTAAACAAACAAACAAAAACAAAAACAAAAAAACCCAAAAAACAAACAGAGAACAACTTTCAACATAAGACAAAGACCAAATATAAGGAAGAATAATCTAGGGATTAGACACTGAAAATTTAAAGGCTCTCATGGGCTGCCTGGGAAACTTGTGAGTTGCAGTGTTGGTCATTTATCAACAATGCATTATCCCAAGGGTGAAGGGAGTCTTAACTGGAAGTTGAATGTGTGAAGAGGTGGAAGCAGAGCAGCTCTAACAAGCCCAGAGGGTCTCACTTCAGCCCAGCAGCATCCCTCTAAATTCCAAGAAAAACCCTTGGGAACTTGGGGGGTGCTATGTAGACACCATGGACCCTGACTGATCCCTTAGTTTCCCTCCACCTGTTAAGAAGCCATACAATCCATCATTCATGCCCCCAATTAAAGAAAAGAAAAAAGCAGTTCTTTATTCTGTTTCTTAAGCCTCCCAGCTTAAGGAAAAATAACACACCAGATATTCTTCTGATTTTGCTAATTTTCATTATAATTGTTTTTATTATTTTTTAGTTGTAGATGGACACAATACTTTCATTTATTTATTTTTATGTGGTGCTAAGGATCAAACCCAGTGCCTCACGCAGGCTAGACAAGTGCTCTACCACTGAGCTATAGCCACAGCCCCTTATTTTTACCTTTTAGCATCTGAATTTGAAAATCAGCCATCTCTAGTTTGTTTTTCCATCTTATGCTATATATTCAATGAATCTTCAAATTCTCTGGATTCTTCCTTCAAAGTTTATCTGCCCTATGTATCTTCTTTCTTTTTTTTTTTTAACTAAAACGTTCAGCTCATACCTGAACTGCTTCAAAAATCTTTCAGTTGGCCTCTTCTCCCTTCCATTTGATAAATTCCTACCAGCTTAATCTTTCTAAACCACCTTTTAAGAACATGTTTCTATTTTGGTCAAAAATCTGCACTGGCTCCTCACTACCCCCAGTGGAGATCTCCACACACCCCATGGTTAGGAGCCTGTGACCTCCAGCCCCGTTTCCATCTCTCTCTGACAATTCAAGGACTGAAATTCAAATTGCCAGCAAAGGGCACCACCGTACCATTCTTCAGTCGAATGTCACCTGATGAGTGAGACCTCCTCTGACCACTTTATTTAAAATACAAGTCCCCATTTCCACCTTGGCCTTCCAGCTCTCCTTTTATTTGCTTGGTTTTTCTCTACTGCCCTTATCCTCTAATAGACTAACGTTTTACTTATTTATCTTGCTTATTGTCTGTCTCCTCCATCCCCCATTAATTTTAAACTCCTGCGGGGGCAGAGGTTTCTGGTTTATTTATTTATTTATTTATTTATTTATTTATTTATTGTTGTTGTTGTAGTCATACACAATAACTTTATTTGTATATATTGCTAAGGATCGAACCCAGCGTCTCACACGTGCTAGGCAAGCGCTCTACTGTGGAGCCACAACCCAGCCCCCCCCAGTGTTTTTTTTTTTTACTGGTGTTTTTCCAACATGTAGAATAGTGTCTAATACATAGTAGGACCCCCAAGAACCTCTGTTGAGTGTGTGAAAGCTGAATGAAGGGGACATGATGTGCTCTCCGGAGCCCAGCCTTTAGGTGTTCCATAACCTCCCCAGGCTGTACCTTTGGGTGCTCCCTGATATGAAATCATATTCCAAACATTGATGTTTACTGCTCCTCTGAACATTTCTTCCTGTCCTCGAGCATTTTATTGCATGTAGCAAATTATTCTTCTCCTCTTTGCATACTCTCAGTAATTCTGCTAGATTTCCACTTATTCCATGAAACTATCCCAAGCCAAATAGCCAACCAGTACCTTTTTCTTTTCCCCTTCTCAAAGAATATTTCTCTATACCACTAATTTAACAGATATATCCTTTATCATGATAGAAAGTATATTCATGTCTGTTGATGTTATTTATGCATAAATTTTTATTTCACTTTTCAAATGTTTATTTTTTTTAATTTCCCCTATTTTGGAAGTTCCTGGGGACATACTAGGAGAGAGAGATATACTGGTGGAATTCCAGCCCTGGGGTCTACTTTGCTACCTCGAGAAATGAGGGGATGAATACCTCAGCCCCTGGAACCTCTGGTGGCCTGGAAGTGTGTCTTGGCACACCAGTTAGGAAAGCTCTGCTCTATGATGCCACATTCATAGTAGGTGCTCAGAAAGTATTTGTCGAGGGACAGATTGATCTCATGTGATTGTTTTGTTGCTAACATATTCTCTCTCCCTGCAAACTTACTTTATGTGTACATACTAATACTTGTAAAAAAAGAGAGAGACAAAAATCTTTATTATGAAGAAATAAAACTTCATTTGATGATGATGACCATTTAAGAGTTAATTAAAATTCAATTGTTGATGGTTGATTGTTGGACACACCAGACACTTTGGAGACTGTACTTGTGAGCAGTGTTTGCACACGAGTTGCTCAATTTGTGAATGGTCTTTTAACCGTGACATTTTCATGGAGAAATCTGAGTGAGTGAGCAATAAACACACTTTAAAATGCTTAGTCATACAGAACTGAATCTGGGAGCCCCAATTATGTGTACAATCTTGCTGTGCAGCTTAGTTGTTGCTAATTTTTATTTTAAGCACGTTAATTCTGAAAAAAGCATTGTACTCATTGGAAAACATTGTGTGCGAATGTAGTTCTGTGTTAGATATTCAGTGTCAAAGATATCGGGGAAGCTATCACGCAGCTGTAATGCATTGAACAAACCTTCAAAGCTTTTTAAAATAGTACCTAGAGGATCACTTGAGCATATTAGTTATTCAATAACCATTATTAGCATGAAAAAGTCAAATGAGATATGCTGAACTCCATTTTCAAATTCATTTTGTGTTTTTATTTCTAACAACAAATTTTATAGCCAACTCTTGTGAACAGGTGTTAATAGAAGGCTAGGATTAATTTTAAGGTCAATTTTAATATAATTCTGAAAATGAATTAAATATTAACCATCATATACTTATTCACTGAGTCTGAGATAGATACTGGTATCCCTTGCTCCAGGAAATAGTTGTGATCCTGAAAGTGTTCTGAATTTAAATTTTTACAAATTGAACTTTGTTTTATTATATATTAGAAGAACTAGTTCTTTAAGGCCTCCCATTATTAATCTTTTGTACAGTGAATAGGCAAGCTGTAAAATACTTACTTTTCAACTTCAGGATTTCTTTGCATATGCATGTTTGTGTGAGCTTAAAAAATAATAGTGATGTCTAATTTAAACAAAAAAATTAGAAATAGCCACTGAAGTAGCTATTGAATTTCTAAGGCAACTACCTACCAAAGTGTTTTCAGCAGCACCAATTTAAAAATACAATATAATAATTTTAAAATTGAAGTTTGCCTTCTATTCACATTTCAAATCTGCCGCAGACAAAATATTTATTAAAAGCCATATTTTTCATCTAGTCTCTCGTTCTGACATTGTATTGTTCTTTGATTTTGTGACATATGTTTCTCCTTCTGAAGCAGCTGTTATAAAAGCTTAATTAGTTTTTAATTAATGAACATTAATGTTGTCTTAACAGTTTTGTAAATTTCTGATCACATCATGGATAGTTTGAGACTCTTGAAATGTACTGTCAGTTCCAAGGTGGGAAGCTAGGAGATTTCTTCAAAAGGAAGCCAGGTTCTCATGCCTCACAAAGGCTACACTGCCACATGGATAGCATAAGTTCAGGAATGTGTCCAAATACCATTGCCAGTTTTTCTTCTCCACTCTGAAGAAATTAGAAATTCTGGGAAATGTGTAAAAGTAGTTAAAAGGTAATACTTTATCCTAAATTGTGTGGAAGTCATGATGGAGACTTCAGATAGGGAAAATGCACTCAAATTTGAGTGATTTTTGTGTTGCCATCAATATTATGTGGAAACAAAGCATATGAATATTATTAAAAAAAATGGGAATTTGGAAAATTCAGGTGTGGAAATGAGAGAGAGCTGTTTCCATTCCTTGTGGTGGGTGGAAGGCATCATGTGTCAGGTGACCATTCAGTACCCCTCTGCAGCCCTATACAATAGAGCAAAGCCATGAAGTTTCTAGTCTTCTGGAGGCATGGTGGGTGGGAAGTTGTGGTCACAGTGGGCAGCCTGGGGCCCATTTCACATTCATTGGCTCCTAGGCTGCACTGCATCCCATGTCTTAGAAAGGACAGAAAAGGCAGCCAGGAAGCTTGGTTGCAACATGAAAAAGAGCCCTAATAAGATTGTTCAGTTCCTTTGAAGCAAGGAGTTTGAAACACTACAAAGCTCTAACTCTCCTGACTAATTAGATCTGCAGGGATAGAAAATGAGTTAATGTGGCATTCTTCTGACACAGACACCTGCGGGGAGGTGTCAGTCTGAATGGTATGCAGGTATTGGTAAGGATACAGGGTTAGATAGTAGCTGGCCTGTGGCTTGTGGCAATTTTCACATTTCTGAAAATTTGGACTCTTCGTCTGGCATCTGGGGAAATTTCCAGGTCTTCTTTGTGGAGATGGTCTGAACCTAGGAAGCCCACTCAGCTGCCTCTTGCTCTGCTCGTGAGAACTATTAGGATGGCTTGCTCTTGTCAGTTGGACAATCCAGGCCTCGAAAGGACTGTACTGGTTTGGGGGGACTCAACATGTCACCTCAGACGGTCTCTAAGGTGGCTTCCATATTCTGCGTGTGGGTAAGGGGCAAGGACAGAGCAAAGAGGTGGAACACATCCAAACCCAGAGCTGAGCACAGGCATTCCTTCATGCCACTCTTGACTGCAGAGCCCAGGGGCAGTCACCCAGCCGGCTCTCTGGAGACACAGATCTAGTTCAATCCATACAATGTAACACAAGCTCTAGCTTTAATTCAATGTCCAGAAAGTCATTTCAACCTAGGGAGCTCAGATATACTACCTCATAGCAGAGTGTCTAAAAATATTTATTGAGAAGATATCTGTTAAAATTTGTTGAGATTATAATTATGGCAATAATTGTTATCCATTTATTAATGTCATGCCACAAGGGTTGGTTATAGGATTTGATATAGAAATAAAAATACTCTAGAAGGAAGCCCAGTTTTAGTGAGTGCATTGTATTTTTATCAATCATCACAAGGTTTATACTTAAGGAGAAAACACATGTTTACCAGTACATAAACTCTTAGCTCTGCTTTAGTTAACTGTACTCATAATCCAGAGGGCTTTTCACCAGAAAATTTGGATTATAAAATAATGATAATCTGTTATTCAATTGTGTGTCTTAGAAGGTATTAATGTAGGGTAAATGGATCTTCTCAACTTTTTTTTTTCTTTTTAATTGATGAAGCAAAGTACCATTCAGCAAAGTCTATTTTTAAAAGCATTTATTTGGGTGACAGTCAATCCCAAACTAAAGAATATGGAAAAAAAATAATAACAATTAAGAAAACAAAAAATTGCCTGTAGGTTAATATATATAGGAAGAAAGGAGGTCTTAACAATTGTTATGCATGTATGATTAAAGCAAAACCTGTGTATAAGTTCTGATGTAAAAGTGACAACCAGGTATCTTAATGACTCACTAATGGAATAAACTGGACATCTTAGTGGGTATTTGTCTTGTACTGAAATAACACGCTGGTCTAAGTGGTCAAGCCCCCACAAACTATGGCTGGAGGAACTGGTACTATAGAATCAGGACCCAGCTTTAGTTCTGCCAGGAGCAGTGACCTTGAGTAAATAACATGAGTGCTTGCTTCCCCATCTGCAAAAGGACCAGTTGAATCAGATGATCTTTGTGGTCCCAAATGAGCAAGGAAAGATCCTAGAGATTTGCAGCCTAGGATGGTGAGAGGAGCAGATGGAAACATTCTATCTAGTCAACCTTACATTCAAAGTCCACAAAGACCCCTGTGAAGATAACTGATGACAGAGTTAAATAGAAAAAAGGTTCAGTTTCAAGTCTTGGATTATCAAAAATGTGGGCAAGTCAAATTTTAGCATAGTAGGTTCCCTTATTCATATAATAAGAGAGGCAGTCTGGACTTCAAAATTTCCTCCTAGTTTCAATGGTTAAAAAATTATTTTTGAAGGAATTTTAGACAGCAGGTTTTAATCCAAATAATATTTATACCCATTGAGTGAGTTAAAAGCTAAAAGAATTAAAAATGTTGTTGAATGCAGCAAAGAATACTGCATCAGAAATAATCTTAGTCTGAATGATTTTCTAGATTAAAAGATTCAGTGTGATAAATCTTTCTCTAACAGCAAAGAAATTTTTTAATAGAGAAGATCTCCTTAATTTTCTTTCCTTTATTTCTTTTTTTTTTTGATATAACAACAAAAAAAAAGAGAAGGTATTATGTAGGGTAAATGGATCTTCTCAACTTTTTTTTTTCTTTTTAACTGATGAAGCAAAGTACCATTCAGCAAAGTCTATTTTAAAAAGTATTTATTTGGTTGACAGTCAATCCTGCTATTATTATAATGGTTGCATTGTTTCTGTGAACTAGGATAAATCTCTCCCCCAAAAAAGTGCTCATAGAGATATCCAGGAAGAAAGGCGAATATATTGTTGGTTCAAATTATCCCAAATAGCAGAAATGCAGTCTGTCATTGGTTTAAGACAGCCCTTAGTATGGATTTTAGAAAGTCACTCACTTTGGCAATAGTTCTGTTAGTAACTTAGTGTGTTTTATGCTTTAATTAACTCAAGACAAATTTTTGGAAAAATTCAGCTCAATCAGAAAGAAAGTAAGCATTTTCAAATCTTACAGTTAAGACTTCAATAGTATGAGAGCAAGTTTAGAAAACATTTTTATTAGACAAATTATGTAGACAAATTATACACAGAAAGCTCTGCCACTCATAACTGAGGCCTCCAAAAATGTTTTGTGTATTTGTATAATAGGCAATACATCAAAATAAGCCTATTTTAAATATTGTACATGGTTAACAGTTTGTTGATAGCTAAAATCACTGTAACATCTGGTATGTCCCTATATAGCTCATTGTAAAGATTTTTTTTTGTTTTGTTTTAAAATCAGAATTGTGAATGAGATCATGAATGTTACAAGGGAAAGCAAGTTGTGCATGCACTTAGGTACTTGTTACCCTGGAAACAAAATGGTTTTTGCATGATAAGAAATTTCTCTGCCTTACACAGTAGACAATATTTGAAGATTTAGTACAAAAACAGTGACAGTACAAGGTGCTCCCCAGAACAGAATTAGCATCAAAATATAATATGCCTTAAGAATATACCTCTTAATTTCTCCTAAAGCAAATCACGTAGGTTGATTCCTATCTCGATCCTAGCCATGGAGTGAATTAGCTTAAAATAAGTGCATGGCTGCGTAAAAACACAGGATAAGTTCTTGCTGCCTACTTACCACATTTTAATTTAAGGATTACAAATGAAGTTCTTTCTACATTTCTAACAGATAAGAATGCTACTTGAAAAGGGTTGTGCCCAAAGAGGCACTGCTTTTGCTGTTGTCCTTCTATACACTTGGCACTAATGTTAAAAAATACATAACTCCTCCAAATGGAACTGAACGTATAAAGGGGTAAAGATGAGAGCCCAGCGTGGTAATTACGTTTTTTTTCTTTAGGGTAATGGATGACATAATTAAGGCCACATCAATACTTCTGAAGGGCTCCCATTCCTCCCCAACTACTGTTGTTATATTGATTGGCTTCCTGCTTTGGAAGAGGATTTTTAACCTTTTATGATCTATGCTTAGACTCCTATGGAGCTCTAGGTACTGTAGTGGATATGATTCAGCTAATAGCATTTTCCATTTAGATAATTAATTAAAAGTAAAATTATCAAGGTTAGCTTTATACACTGCTGAATAACAAATGCAAAACCTATTCAAATGAATTACATCTAGGAACAAATATTAAATCGCCCTGGATGCTTTAATAACAAAAGTATAAAATATTCTCTGTTGGCAAACAATGCGAGTCAGAATAACATTAAAGCAACCTGCCTTTTCTAACTGAAAAGACCTCCTGCACTATACATAGTTCCTGTATACAATACTTTTTTTTAAACTAAAGCTTTATTAAATGAATTGCAATAGCAATGGCTGCCTTTTTATATATATACACATTATATAGGTGCATATATATGTATATATATATATATGAGATACTAAGTTATTTAACACAATAGAGGCTTCTGCCATATGATAAAGTTTACTGTACATAAGAAAAAACTTTTGATACTGTACAATCACATAAAGGTCATATGCACTGTTGCAGTGCAAGAGTAGTTTTAACTGTAGTCTTGACTGGCATATTAATGGCTTTTTGTAATCCTACAAAATTGCATTCTGATATTGTGTGGCCTGAATGGTCTTGAAATTGTTTTATAAACACTGCAGGGATTGCCTTTGGTCCACAGTTAAAGGACACTCAACAGCAGTGGAGCATTATATGGATGCAGCAGAAGAATGTAAAAAGACTGAAGTTATTGCAATTATATTTTTAAAAATAGAGAAATGTTATGTAAGAGGCCTTGATGTAAAATTAAACCTGCATATACTTTTAGTATACTCAGTGCACATTTCCTAAACTTGAAGTACAGTATATGAAAAGCAGACTAATAGGATCCTAGAATACTATATTCTGGGGGAACAAGTTGAGTAATGAAAAAAAAATGGAGGGAAATATACGAGAAGAAAGCGGGGGAAAAGAGAAATAAACAGGGAGAGAAAGGAAGGAGAAGGTGGGGAGAAAGAACTAGAATCATTACTAATAATCCTGATTTTTTTTTAAAAGTTACATCCATGTTAGTCCCACAATATTACAGTTGCTCCTTGCAACGGGAGTCCTAAAGAAGAAACAGTGAAGAGATTTTGTTTGATGCTCATATGGAGGTGCCTCGGTCTGGATCATTACCCAGATTGAGCCCCAGGGTAGGAGTCGGTTGATAAGGAATAGATGACATTGTTTTTATAGGACTCCTGAAAAAGCCCCCATTAGGTGCCCTGTGCCTAAAAGGGCCAGTTCGGTGCTCAGGCACGTTGCCAAAAGCGAAACCAGAGGCCGCTTTAGCTGACAGTGTGCGGCTAAGAGTCTGGATCTGCTCTGGGATAAAGGTTGTTGTGGTGATATGAGTGTTCCTGAAATCACTGATTTGCTCCAGTGCTTGTCGTGTTGGCAAAGTGTCAATGTCCAGAGGGGTCAAGTCAATTGACGAGGTGGAAAACTGTTTATGGGGGCTGTCGTCATCTGTGCACAAGCTATTTACACGTCTATGGAGATGCTCCAGGTCAATTTCCTTGTCATCCTGGAGATGAAGAAAAAGAAAATAAGGTTCTCATCAGTACTAGCTTCCATGGTTAAAAAAAATTAAATAAATAAAAAAAGAAAAGAAAAGGAAAAAGTAGTTCAGCAAACATGTAATTAACTGAACTTTGGGGTTTATTCATTTAACAAATATTTATTGAGCACCTAATATGAGTCAGGCACTGTGCTTATTAGCTTCTGGGAATACCAATATGATTCTGAGATAAATATATATATATTTCCAGTGAGAAGTCTAGAATGAGCATACACCACATGCAACTAGAAAGATCAGAGAGTTGTAGAAGAGTGTTACCATTCTATATAAGACAGGCCCGGCAAAACCGTATGAAGGAAAAGTATGGTTTTGGCAACTCCCTCTAACCCCTCCACCTCTTCTTTATACATAGTTCCTCTCTTTTCAGTGTCTCATTCCAAATTGGATTTTTGATCCTTTCCACCATCTAGTTCTAACCTTAAATTTTCATTCTTAGAGAAAAGGGATATGATGTGCTATTTCATACTAAAGTATTAATGACTATTAAAGTGTTATTTCTTGTAGGCCAGCGATATGTAAGATTTTTTTAGACAGAGAAAAAGAGAACCAATTTCTAATTGAGATTTCATTTACTTAAGGTATCTAGCATATGAATCAGGCAATATGGTGAGGTCAGCAGGATGTTTAGAGACCTCTTCAAGTCAGGACAGGGAATGATAGATAGTTTTAATTTAGGGTCAGTTTTATGGTACATGGCTCTAAACCAAGGATGCTTTTAAGCTATGCTAATGATTTTTTTATAAGAAGGCACTTAATAAACAAAAATGAAGTAAAACCTCAGATTTTTAAAGATGAAACCTCTCTTAAATCCCTTAGTATTTTCATTAAGTGTGAGTATTAAAACCCAATATTTGAAAAAGTAGAGCTATCAAGAAGGAAAATTGTCCATGTTATCACTCTTATTTATAGCCAAGCTCAACAAATTAAATTTGTGAGGGTTTAAAAATATCTATTAATCATAAAAGGAGAAAATATTTGTTCCTAGGATTTGGATTAGCTGTCACGAGTTAGAATGGGGTCTGCATTTTTTTTTTTCATCATGCTGTTATGGCGCTCCTCAGTGAAAAATATTTTGATGTGCATCACTGTTTTTCCTTCTTCTTTCTCATTTTAAAATCCAATAAAAATATCCATTAATGCAATATTATCACTGAGACTTTAGAGGGTTGAGACATATAATTTTATGGTTCCCACAGCAACTGTAATATAGTCATCCATCAACAGATATAATAATGCAAAAATTTAATATCACATATAGTAATTCAAAATATAAGGAGCTTGGGGAGTCCTTAATTTTTAGATTTTTGAGAATATGAAGTCTCAGCTATAATGCTCCATTAATGTGGTCTTTTGCATTGAATCAACGTCAACAGAGATACCAGAAGCTTATTCCACAAAGAAAACAGTACAATCAAACCTGATTAATTTTTAACTCGCTCTCCACTTATTTAGAACGGATGATCACACAGGTAGCAAGCTAAGATTTATCTTGGCTGAGCCAAGCTTTTCCTTGAAATGATGCTGATCAATTTTTCACATAAGGTGGTAAAGATAGAGTCCTTAGACTACTTAAGAAAACAGCCCGTTTGAAATAATACATTAAATGTGTAAAAATCTATATGAAAAACAGAAGTCATTTTAATTTGTGCATCAAAGCAAATCCTCTCAGGATTTGCTCCAGTCCTCAGTTAGCCAAGTTCTAGTTAAAGAAAGTTTAAAACTCTCTTTTGAAACTATTCTCCAGATCAAATCGTATAACAAATTCAGGTTGTTTTCCATTTCAATTTCTGAAATTTTAGTGAATGTAATTTCATTTTTTTAAAAAAATTCACCTTTTGGTCCAGTTGAAACAACATAAATGAATCAAATAGTTTATTTTAACTTTATATTTTCTCTGGTAACTTATAAACCCCATAATTTGTAATGAAAACAAGGCACGTGGTACTTTAAAAGAGACAGTATGTGTAACTCTGCAATTATTCTTTCATATATCTAGAAAAATTTAATATGGCCCTGGAACTAAGATGGCTCAGGAGAAAAGGAGAAAAACAGAATTGTGGATGATTCCTTGATTATATCTGGCAAGCTTGGGGTCATGAAAGAACCCAAATCACAGGACAACCCTACAGATCTACCTGTAATATATCACCAGTGGCGATGGGAAAATTCTGATTATTTTTCACTATAGCATTGCATTTTTCAGGCCTAGTCTTAGAAACCCAAGTAAGTAATTTATCTACAAGTTAAATAACTAATTTAAATAAAATGAAATGGTGAGCATCATTATAAATTGGTCAAGGAAATCACTACCTTTAAAAAAATCACTGAATTAAAGTCTATCCTGAGATTGAGAAACATTTCAAAGAGCCTCGTGACACATGCTTTGTCAGTCTTTGAGATACTATAGTCTGCTCTCCGCTTATCTGCTAGGGCCTAAAATGGAAATTAGTAGTGGCCTTATCCATTTCTCCATTCACTCAAATTTATTTTCCGTCTTCAAAGAAAGACGAAACAATGACCGCCCCCAATTCATTATCCTTTTCCCCATGGCCAGCCTGCCTGGAGTGACGGCCTGCTTGTTGGTTCAAGTCAGAGCCGAAGCTCGTCAAGTACCTCTTTGGACGGGACCCGGGAGCCTTTCCTCTTGCTCCACCAGGTCTCCAGCATGGCTATGAAGCAGGACAGGACGATCCCCGCAGCCAGGATGCAGAAGACCCCCGCGAAGCTCTTTATGTCCAGGGCGCCTCCTTTCTGCTTTGTGTCCACTGAGGAGTACAGGTCACACTGGCCATTCTTAGGCCACCATTTGTGCTTCAAGATGTCCATGTCGCCACTCTGCTGAAGTTCCAGGATCCTTGGGGTCAAGAACACAACCCATGTTATTGCAGACATAGTTGTTGCCTTCTCCATGACAGCTCTGATTTCCACCCCACCTCTAAAGGATGGTGGCTGCCGGTGGACAGGAATCTACAGATCAGCTTATAGGTGGACTATGAGGAAACTGACCATGATGGCTCTGGTTCTATAGATGAGGTTGTGCTGCGGGACTTTTTGCCCATTTTTACCCCTCCCTCCCATTCCCCTCCTCCCTCCTTTCCTCCTTCTTTTGGTTTTATTCTGTAACTAAATACTCCTGTCCCTGGTTTGGTGCAGTGGCTTTCTACAATTACATTTCAGAGGCCCTGTTTTGATGTGGTTTCAAGCTGCTGCAATTCTGTGTGCCTTTCCTACACACAGAAGGATCCTCTGGATCTTAATGCTTTTATGAAGAACGTTTTGCTGCTTTGAGCAAGATGCTGGCGTAATGTCGCCCGGCATATGCTACACACATAGAAATTCAATTAAAAAGACTTCTATTATTTAACACAGTGTGCAAGAAAGCCTTGGGACAAGTTTGAAGTTGATAAAATACATCATTTTTTGTTTTTTCACACAACTGATCTAGTTTTCCTTTTAATGCCAAAGGGGAAGAAATCTCACCTTGGAGAACAAGAAGAAAAGCTGACCAGAGGCATTCAGAAGTAGTTCAATTCAAATAAGAAATGCCCTTCTTCTTCATCTTTTCTCTCCACATTCTGGGAGTAACTGCAAAGACTGCAGCTTTTTAAAGTGTGATTCTCATTGAGGAATTAGTCTCAATTCTGAATATTCTTTGGGCTCTATCCAATACCTGCCTGGCCTGCCCCTCCTCCAGCGATGCCCCTCCTCAGAGGCCCAGGTTATATACGGTCCAGAGTATGCATATCCTCAGGGTTCTCTGGAATTTTCTGGCTTAATAGCTCAGTGCTCTTTCAGTTATATTCCTGGGATGTCCTCCTGAGAGCAGATCTTATTGTCACAAAGGTACCAAAGACATACGTGGTAGTGTTAGAGTGAGCACAGAGCAGGGTTGTGCAAGCTCAGGTACACACAGCTTTGAGCAGGGGAACCTTCCCATGCAAGACATGGCTGGGGGTGGGAAGAGAGGGACCCAGAGGCCATCTCCTTGTGCTCCTGTGTCCTACCTTTGTAATCTCATCCTGGGTCTTGGATTCTTTGGGGTAAGACTGTTTAAAAGGTGAGGGAAAAGAACCAGGCCAATTTGGAAGGAGTAAATCACCAACTTTTGGTGACACATAACCTTTTTACCTGTTTTTATAACCAGCCTGGGGCTAGAAAATTGAGGAAAATGATAAAGGGAAGGACACTGGGGGTGGGATCAACTTTTAACTTGATTTAATCAAGAGTGAGACCAGCTCTAGGAGAATCTCTGTCTCCATCTATCATGGAGAGCTGGTCTTCAGCTCTGTTAACTCCCATGGATACTGCAGGACTGACAGTGCCCTTGAGCCTCCCCAACAGCCTGGGCTTTTCCTCCTTGCTTCTTGTGAAATCAATCTGCCTAATTTCCCATCACCTCAGAATGTTTCTCAAAAGGGGCAATTAATTGATTAACATCATTCACTAAAATAATTGTAGGTAATAATGGGTTCTATGTCTCCTGTATTCCAGTCTTTATCCCAGATAAATTCATTTCCTTTTCCAGAATTCCCCAAAGTGTATTCCCCAGGACACTAGTACCTAGAAAGCCTCTGCAGGAAAAGGGCTCTGTGGTCATTAACTCTGAGAAGCACCTTCTTGGAAGTATACCAAGATGCTAGCCTATGGACTCTCCAAGACCACTTGTGGAAAAGTAAGCCTGTATGATTTTGTTGAACTCAGTTTTTCCCATACTCAACTTCCATTTCCCTTCCCCCATTTTCCTCCCCAAGTAATACATATTGAGAACACACAGGGAAACAATTTGAGGAATACACTTGAGGAATAATGTCTTGATCCAAAGAAGGAACTACCTGTGGGAATTTCTGGTACTGTACTAGGATCATACAAATACATAATCGTAGCATCAAAGTTACTTGCTTGGCCTCTTCATGAATACCATTTAAATGATGGTAATGTTGCTAATGAATGGTATAAAATTTCAGTTATGAAAGATGAATAAAATCTAGAGATCTACTATATAACACTTTGCCTATGGACAACAGTACTGTATTATATTCTTAAAAATTCAATAATAGGTTAGCTCTCATGTTAAGTGCTATACCACAATAATAATGAAACGAAATGGCAAATCCTTTATGTGTTTTCACTTGGTTGTCAGGACACCATTTTCCTTCAAGGTTGAAGGAAAAATGTAATCATGTTGGGACAAATAATTATTCTTAAATTTGTACTTATAAGTATGTGTAGGTATAAAAGGGACTGACATCAACCTTTGCTTAATGAGAATACAATTGTCTCTCAGTATCCATGGGGGATGTATCCCGGGTTCCCTTACAGATACCAAAATCTGAGGATGCTCAAGACCCTCATATAAAGTGGCTTAGTACTTGCATATGACCTACAGGCACCCTCCTTTATGCCTTTAATCATCCCTAGATTATTTATTACCTAATAAAAGGTAGTGCTGTCTATAAATAGTTGTTAGACTGTATTATTTAGGGAATAAAATAATTAGAGAGTCTGTACATATTCATTACAGAAAAACTTCTTCTTTTCTGACTATTTTCAACCTGAATCTGTGGGTGTGGGGCCCATGGATACGGAGGCTGACAATTATCTACACACAAAACGAAACCCATTTTTACTGCTCTTCTGCTCCTCCTGCCACTCTGCTATTGGGTGTCTGTGAAAGTGTGAGATTTTCCCCTCATGACACTTATCATTGTTTCACATTATTTGCGGTCATTTGATCAATGCCTGATCCCCTTTCTGGAATTCGTACCCACCCCCCACACACACTCCCCTCACAGAGCAGGTGTATGTTTATTGATGACTATGCCTAATTCAGTTTTAGCAAAGGAACTCTGTCCTCAGATCCTACTTTTCCCCCCTTATCATTGAAGCCATTTTGTAATTTGTTCCGTGTCCTTCTTATTCATCTGTCCATTCAATAAATATTTCAAGAGGGACTTCATTACCAGGCATTTCCTTGGGTACAAGATTTCTTCTAAAACGTGATTGCACATCCAGTCAGAGCAGCCTAGGCAACATTGTGAAACTTTTTTTTTTAATGTCCTCACTTCATGTCCACTTATTCTATCATTCATTCAGGGGTTGATGACTGCCTACTCTGACTCCTCAGGGGTATCTGAGATCTCCATGATTCAACTTACTACCTCCTTATTTGTTCTCAACATGGAAAATGGTTCAGCTTTAAGAACAGTTACCAAACTCTACATTTTATATTTCACCCATTTCAATTCTATTAGGAGTCAAAGGTGATAAATCAAAGAATTCATTTTATTGCAGAATTTTTAAGTTCAGAGAGCTGAGTTCTCTAGGAGCCTTCTGGTATAACCCAGGAGCTGCGAGGAGCTCTTTCTAAGGTGGATCTTACCATCACAGCAGCTCAGGGATACACATAGTAATTGGACTACAGGGTCTCTCAGTGCAGCTCTGACCAGCCCACAGCAGATTCCAAAGGAATGTAGGCTCTTCCAGGCTATTGTGTTGGAAGAGAATGAAAAGATTCCCTGAGCCAAGAGTTTTGTCATAAAAGCTCGCTACAAAATCCAGTGCTCCTGGAAATTCCACCAGAAAGGTCTCTCCACACCCTCTTTTTAATTATTTAACAAAAACTTGACTTAAGGATTAGGTAAAATAAGTTAGTAAAATGTAATTTCTATAATCAGCAGAAAGATAAGTTCTCTTTCAAATCTTCATGAGAAGCTGGCCCTTTAAATGAAGCTTAACAACATCCAAAGGAGATTTTTCCCCTTTAATTATAAGCAACAGTGATATATGCCCATAACAAGGCAAGAAACTAGTTGCAAAATTCTTGGTGAGGGCCAGGAACACTTTCTGGCTGGGTAGAGTGATATTCTTTTGTTAAGTGTGTGATTTCCACAAGATGGCAGTCTTTGCTCATAGAGAGCAGAGTTACTGCGGTTCACCTGTGGGCTTGAGATGCATAGTGTGGACTTCTTAGCGCTGTAAACATTTACCTATTAGAAACAAAATTCGCCATTAGACTGATGAACAACTGGATGGCTAAAACTTTTTCTTGAAGTGCACTCAGAAAAACTCCTTCCATTCATACCCCGGGGTGATGGCAGCGCTTGCTCTTGAGGAATTAATGAGTCCACGTAACAAAAAGCATTTGCTCACTGCGTGGCATATATGGAAGGCGACCAACAGTTGAAACTAGAATTATTATTGCCAGCATGTGTGACTATTGTTCTTTCTTTGGACCTGTTCTGGTGCATTCCTCTTAATGGAGAGTTATATGCCCCTTCGAATCAGCAAATGATTGATTCACTGAGAAGAACATTGCCTTTTCTTCTTTTGCCAAAAGTATAAAAATATATGTGATCTCACTGAACAGAAAAATTTTAGAAGTCTATAAAACCTAACTGCAGTTTGAAAATGGTTAATAGATCAATCCTACATGCATAGCATTTTCTATTGATAAAAATGAGCAAATTTCAGGGGAAGGCAGCAAAGAAGCAAAAGATCCTTCTTTCATATTCAAATAAAAACATTCAACAGGCCTCAGTGTCATCTTGTAAAGCTTTGTACTTTGAAGATAAGAGCCTCATTTGTGCATGGGACTTGCCCCGAAGGTTGGTCACTTGCCATCTTTAATTGTTAATATAGGAATTGATTTTCAAGTTATTTGTAACAAAAAGGATGAGATGGATACAATTTTTTAATCCTACATAGGTGACAGATTTTGCCTTTGAATAATACAGCTGTCCATAGGTTCCTTTCAAGTTTTATTGGAGTCATAGCCCTTTGGTAAATTCTTGCTGAGCTGACTCTAAAAAAAGTACTGATTATTTGAGAAAAATGACACTGCCTTTCCAGTCATTTCTACTAGGAAAAGACTTAGGGATGATCAGAATCTTTTCATTTTCTTTTTTTTTTTTTAATATGGGCAAAATCCTTTTCTCAGGCCCCATTTGTAGGAACTCCTGTGACTCTCATAATAAGATTTCCCATCTTCTGGTAGCACAAAATATTAGAATGAAAAAGAGTATAGACATTATTTCTTCTATCTTTGTCTCCCCATGCCCATTTTATGGATGAGGATACCAAGGGATACAGAGCGTAATTCCCCACATTTTTTAAAAATATCCAACACAAAATTTCACTGCTATAGAAATTAAAAGACTTTTTTTTGTGTGTGACTCATGCTGCCAGGAAATAGTTGACGTGGGGCTAGAATTCAGGTCTGTCTTCCAACACTTTTTTCTCCATTACTTCACACGGCCTCTAATTAACTTTTTAAAAAAATAGCGAACCACTTTTAGATTTAGAAGTCTGTTAGACCCTGAGGAAAACTGTCATCAATACATTTCCTCTAGAACAAACAATATAACTGTAGTGTGACTGCAAATTTATTCATACCACCATTTGGGTGTGCAAAGAAAATGTGGCTTTTCTTCATAGCCTCATTGATCTTCCTTAGTAGCACTGTGGCCACTGAGCAGTGGGGAAAAAACTAAATTTAGCTCAATAGGATTTAAAATTTAATCTGATCTAATAATTTAACATGGTTCTAGCTTTAGCTCAATCTGCTTAAGAGAATTACTCAGTACTTCTGAGATAGGAATTTGGGATAAAGGGAGAGATACTGAGTCTCAAAGGAATGCCCATAAACCACAGAAGAGGAGGAATACCCATGAACCACTGAAATGCAGAAAGCACCCACCAATTACAACTCTTGAAGACATACCCTTTGTCCGTGCCCTTGACCTGTGACCCTGAACCATAAGGGCAATGAGCAAGAACAAGGAAAACTGGCACCAAATCCTGAAACTCCACCCTGGCTCCCCCTTTAGTCAGCCCCTAGCACCAGCCCTCTATAAGTACTAGCACCCCACACCACTGAGGGGCTGTCTCTCCTTCTGCAGACAGGTATCCTTCTCCCTTGAATGTGTATTCATTGCTTTCCTCCAAAGGTATCTCTCTCTTGAGATTGCCCCCATTCTTCCTTGAATGTGTATCCAATTCTTAAATAAACCTATGTCTATGTCATTGATTGCCACATTCTGAAATTCTTTTCCGTTACCTATGCCAATAACTACGCTGGTCCTGAATCAATTTTTCTTTTTTTCTCTGGGAACTCCTTGGACCTCTTTGGAGATATGTCTTATCCTATGACATTTTCAATTCTTTCTCTTTCCCCGTGTTCTTTTCCAAGATGGCATTAGGATTTATGGAGGTCACAGTTATTTCCCCCATCTTGGATTGGGGGTGGTGGTGGGGGTAGGGGATGCTGGTTCCTTCTCTGTTCTTGGACTTCCTTGGGCAGCTGTCCTTCAAAGTGAGAGTGGTCTGGGTCCAATCTTTAGACAGTAATTGGTAACAACTGCAGCTAAGGTCTACAGAAGTGCTAGGTCTGGTCAAGTTGGCTGATATAGGGTGGTAATGTAGGGCTCCCTTCTGAACCTCTGCCATTTTCATCATCTACCCCTGATGATTCTGCAGTGCTGCAGATCCTATTATAGTGTCACCCTGTCAGTTACTTTGAATGGTCCCAAGGTGGGTCCATATGCGCTAATTAGCATTCCCACCACAGGGGAATAAGAGAGACCTGGGGATGAAGATTGAAACTTTGCTTTTTCCTGACCACATGGCACTGATTTCTCACTCATCCAAGGTCTTCTCTCTTGGTATAGAGCCTGGTGGGCCCTGGGGACTCCTCACAGAGACCCTAACAGGAAGGGAAGGAAGTCCTAGACCCTCTCTTCTACCTTTTCAGTGTTTCAATCTAAGAACCTCCCCTCATTCATATCCCACCCTGCCCTCATAGAACACTGGTCAGAAGAGGTAGGCTCTCCTGTTTTTCCTGAACATCCTACTTACATCCTAAGTCTTCCAGATTCTCAACTCATCATAGTGAAAGAGAATTCTCGTTACATAGTGTTAGAAACTCTATGTTTCTAGGTATTTCTTCAATTTGGAAGTATTGAGGCTATTTGGCACTAGGGATGGGTGAGGATATTTTATCTGGGGGGGGGGAATATTTTATCTGTACATATAAGTTTCATGTGACTAAAATTAAAAGATATTTAGATAGAGCCCCATTATTCAGTAATGTTTACTATCCATTATCACTGAGAAAAATACTTGGGAATATATTTTAAAAAATAATCTTTTGGTACACTGAGTAGATCTATTTTGGCTCACAATACACACATTTTCAAGTTCATTTGCTTGGTTTTTACAAAATTTCCTTCTCTGTGGTTGCTGAGAACGAGTTAATAGCATGCAAATGATTTAAGAAAATAGCAGCTCAATAGATTTTCCATTTATTCATTATTTCTTTCATTCTTGTCTTAGAAAATGTAGGTAAATTTTAAGTGAAGCCCAAGCACAAGAGTAAGATTTAAGCAAGTAAGTATAGTGGCACTCTGATTGGCATATCTGGCAACACAATTTGAACAATCAGATGTGTAAAAACAAATTCTATTCATTTCTTGTGAATGAGGCACCCATTGATTATTTCTCTTAAGTAAAAATCTCTTCATGATCTGTTAGTAGCATTAGATGCAACAAATATTTATTGATAACATTTAGTGCTTCAGTAAAACCAAATAGCCACGGGGAGATTCTTAGAAGCTTTATCTTTTGCTTTAATTGGACTTTTAACTAATTCTTTCAACTAGTTGAACCAAATTTCAGCTGCTTAAGTCTGATCCACTAAAATTACCTAAGATTATACAGGTGAATAGTATTTTTTGGCATTTTCAAATAACTCATGAATGGTATATTTTAGATCAAGGGACAGCAAACACTTAAAATTAAGGTACAGATAGCAAATATTTGAGCTTTGCATGTCATGTAGTCTCCCTGGCAGTGACTCAACTATACTTTTATACTGTAAATGTATCTCTAGACCATATATGTAAATGAAGGGCTTTATTTATAAAAACCAGGAGTCTGATTTGCTGAGCTGATTTAAAACTCACAGAACAAATAGCTTTGATGAACACGATGAGTTTCCATATCATTAATAACATTATTGAAGTTCAGAGGGATTAAATGACAGAGTCAAAGTTAGGTCATTAGAAAGTATCAGCCTATTTCAGAGCCAGAGATTGTAACTCATTCTAGTGATCTTTTGAACATGTCTTAATTGACATATAGCAATTCCCATTATTTGTGCATCCTTAAGTGAGTACCAAGTGATCTTGTGACTTTGTATTTAGCCACATTGAGAAAAATTTATTTATGCACTGTATCAACATAGCAGTATAATCCTCCAACTGACTTTGGATTTCTTTGGTTTTCTGATTATCCTATAATACAGCTGAATATTGGGATTGAGATTGGGACCTCCCACATTCCTGAGTGACTGACTGCCTTATTTGAGATCAGGTAGTATTTGTCAACTGAGGTTTGTATTGGCTGAATCATTTTTCCAGACAATGGCATCTTTAGCTTGAGATCAAGGGGGTATCATCAGATATGATACTGCTAAAAAGAAATTGTAAGGAAACGATTATGATTGGCTAAGAATGGATAAGGCAATTGACTGATGTAGAAAAGCTGATGCCTCTTTTAAAAAAATATATAAAACTCTTAAAATTATGTTTGAAAGTATATAAATGAATTAGATTTTTGTTGTTGTTGTTGTTGTTAGTAAAGAATTACCATGAACACTTAATGAGAAAGACACCTGTTAGTATTGGAAAGGATCTGGGAGAGGAGATCATATTTCACTTCTGCCCAGGGAAGTGAAAAGGCCTGCCCAGCTCCCTGCTGCAGTGCTGGATCCACAGGACTGGCTTCAATTATGAGCTCAGTTATTGTTGAAGGATGCTACACAGCAGAGACCTGTATAAAAAGGAAAGTTTCCTGTGTTGCTTCCAACCTGATATTTCACTTTCAAATTGGAAAAAGATAATATGATAAAGTCTTTAATTGGTCGGATCTGGTTTTCTTATTCAGAAACCAGTATCCATGACCTTATTTAGTAACTAGTGTCTTCCTAAGGCATTCATTTTCCTGTGGCTGGAAATGAACCATAAACTTTATCCAGAATATCTATTTTCCAGAAGAATGCATGCATGATACTATAAATCTTGGAAGGCATTTATCAAAAACATGGCAAATTATTTGATTTACTTCTTAAAAGATCCTTGTGAAGGAAGAATTACTGTTTACCTCTCTCCTTATTCTTGTAAGGAGCTTTAACAGCGTTGATTGTACAGAGTTCTCATGAGATGGAGGTTCAGAGGTGAAGAAAATGTCCCAAGGCCAAATGGCTCTCAGACTCAGGGCTCCTAGCTGCCTTTTATTTGAATACACCATAGAGCTCTTCATTATCCATAAAGAAAACCTATGTAAGTGGAAATCGTTCCTTTCCTTCCTGCTTCTTTATGAGCTGAGAGTTTGACTACTCAAGTCCCTTGGCCGACCTGTATCCCATTGCATCTATTTACAAACATTACTTCCTGTGAAACACATCCTGACGTCCCCAAAGAGCCACATGAATACTGCATGCATTGATTAATCTCTTTGTGAATAGAGTAAAGTCAGGTAAATTCATTACCACCAGGCACTTAGGGGGCTTTACAAATGTTATTGAAAAAAGGAAGTGTGCAAACAAGAAGGCGGTGTTCTGAAACCCTGCCCTTTCCCAGCCAAAGTCAACCCATGGTGAACTTTCCACCATAATTGCATAATTATGTTGTGCAGACTCCCATAGTTATCTCAGTGAACCTTTTCCTTAGGGTCTAAACAACCCTCCAGGAAAGGTATGGTATTTGTTAAATAACACAATTATTTTGAAAACTGTACTACTTACTCTTTAACATTTAGAGTACTTTTTATGTTCAAGTATTGATGAGATTTTTGTTAGCTCTTCGAGCCACCATACTTATAGATATATTCTTTGCCTGAAGATGAGCCTTAAAGTTGAAATATATGGTGCCCATTCACATCGATCTCTCTAGGTTAGAGCCCTCTCCTTCAAATGTAAGTCTTGCACTGCCCAAGGGGGGCAAAATCAGCCCTGTTCACGGAGAAGCAATTGCTTGAAAAATCAAATTAGCAACATGACGGATCTCCAGACTTTGGTGACTAGTGAACTTTAATTATTATATATTTTATGTGTTTATGCTGGCAGTAAAAGTCAAGCACTCATTATAGAAATGGCAGACATGATCTTTCATAAAATGAGTGCTGGGCGGCAAATGAATAGATAATCAGGATAATGAAAGCAAGCCAGAAAGTTGCTAGAAAGCTGAGAAGACCCAGACAATGGCTCCCACTGAGATAGAGGGCATAATTGCAATTGGAAAGAGAACACTTTTGGTGATCTTTAAAAATGTCAGCTACATCCTTAAGCTCAGTGTGATATTTGGGTTATAGGGTAAAGGGGAAAAATTCTTTCATTCTGCAGTGGGAAACTGGCAGTGATCATCCTTGTTTGGAGTCATTCTGCAGGCAATACAAAATCTTCTTATGCAGACCTTTCAGATGCATGCTTATGAAAGTGTCAGAAAGTCAAACTTGTTTTGTGTACTGTATTGTATATATTTTATGAATAATTTCCTATCTTTGAGTCTGGCAACCAAATCTTAAAATAAGTGGGATCTTGAAGTGTATGTTATCTGTAAAATGAATAAGGATTGTGATATGAATCTTTGGCACATTGTTAAAAGAGAGAAGATGATGGGAAAAGATACTTTTTGAAGGAACGAACATTCTCTTGAACATCTGTGGGAATATTCAACTTTTAAAAAGTTGAATGACAGGTAGAGGGAACTGTGACCATCCACAGAGCAGGCCCAGCGGCCTGCTGAGGGGCAGAGCCGCCCCCCACCCCCAGCGCCTGCCAGGTAGGCGGAACGGTGACCACCGGCAGAAAAGGCCCAGTGGCCCACGGCTGAACAGAGCTTCCAATCACTCCTGTAAGGTAGGCGGGCCTGCGACCCACCAGCAGAAGAGGAGCAGCTGCCTGCTGAGAGGCAGAGCCGCCCCCTCCCCC
>NW_026000057.1:25025487-25070887 GCF_001458135.2 Marmota marmota marmota | reverse complement strand
TGTAAATCAATGGATGTGTAACTGATGTGATTCTGCAATCTGTGTATGGGGTGAAGGTGGGAGTTCATAACCCACTTGAATCAAAGTGTGGAATATGATATGTCAAGAAATTTGTAATGTTTTGAACAACCCACAATAAAAAATTAAAAAAAAAAAAAAAAGTTGAATGACAATGTAATCGTGTGGAAAGAATTTGTTATTTTGCATACTGCTGGAGTAGGTAGTTTAATAACTAGGGTTTTGTTACGATGAAAATGACATGTAAGTTAGAGGGTCTTAGATATTATACTTAAAAAAACTCAGGGCATATTTGTATTAATTTTGTATGTAGTGTATAGTGGTGGTGTTTTTCTTCCTTCCTTCCTTCCTTCCGGTACCAGGGAGTGAAGCCAGGGGCACTTAACCACTAAGCCACATCTCTAGCCCTTCTTATATTTTATTTTGAGACAGGGTCTCACTAAGTTGCTTAGGGCTTTGCTAAGTTGCTGAGGCTGGCTTTGAACTTGTAATCATCTTCTTTCCACCTTTGAGCTGCTGGAGTGCATTTAATTAAAATTCTCAGTCAAGAGTGGGATTACTGGTAATAGTACAACTTTAGGAAAACGAGTTTACTATTTTAATCACATTTTCATCGATGGAAAGTCTAAACAAGTTTTAAAATTACATTTTAACTATTTTGATGCATTTACTATATTTAACATGATTCCCACTCTGATGCAGTGTTTTGGTTTTTTTTCATAAAGTGTCAAGACAGTAACGTAACATGAAATTTTCCCAAGGTAGCTAGAACTGTAGGAAAATAATCAGTTTCTCTTCATTTTGGGCAATCTAAAAAATGAATCCTACTTCTTAACTTCTTTCCATCATGGATGTGAATATGTTATAATATTTCTATGAATGGGAGAGAAAACAACATGAAAACCATTTCTTGGACATTAGCCTGAGGTTCTGCTACCGGGTGCTGCACCACAGTATGACTGTGATCCCTGAGAAGTGCAGCACAATGAGAGTCACTGTGCAAAAAAAGGCCACCTGACTTTGGATTTGGAAGACTGGCACTTTAGGGACAGCCTTTTGGGACAAGTGTTGTGTAAGATGAGAAATTAGGAATAAATAAAACATGCACTGGGAATAAAACATGGACTGGGAAGTAATTTAGACAGAGGAAACTTCTTGTGCCAAGGTCCACAGAGAAAAGCACAGGCATTTTGAAGAAGCAAAAAGCATACCCTAGGACCAGACTGCAGGCATGGGAAGCATCAGCGCAATGGTGGAGAAGCAAGTTTGTAAGTCATTTAAGGAGTTGAGGTTTGATCTTTAGTTTAGTGACAGTTTTCTTTCCTGTTCTAGATGTTAGCCTCCTTGAGGGTAGATGCTATGTAGTATTGATTGATTTTGTATTTCTAGCTCCTGGCACAGAATATGCCTTAGTAAAGAAGGGGCAAATATGTGACTGACAAGAAGGACTCTCTCTTCCACGAAAGCCTCCTCTCAGAATTCTTGTTCCATTTCCTCTGAAAAAAGACCCCATTTAGCAGTGAGCCTTGCAAAGCTTCTCTTTCACTCAGAATTATTATTTACATTGGATACTTGCTTTACTCCTTTTGCATTTCTTGTATTTTTAACCACATTGTAAACTCCTTGAGAACAGGGATCTTAAATGATGTATTCTGTTCTATTTCCCACACCACAAACACAGTAACTGGCTTTCTGTATTAGTTTGGCAAATATTTGTTAACTTGATTTGCAATGGATCTGAAAAAAAAATAGTGCTCAATCTCATGGTGTGAAAGACTGAATGTTTACATCCCTCCAAAATCCCTGTGTTGAATCTAAACCCCACTGTGATGGTATTGGAAGTGGAGCCTTTGGGAGGTGATTGAGGTTGAATGAGGTCATGAAGGTGTGACCCCAACCTGAAGGGATAAGTGCCCTCATAAGAAAATACATCAGAGAGCTTGCACTAGCCACACAATGAGGAGGTCATTTCAGCACACAGCAAGATGGCATCTTCTCTACAAGCCAAGAGAAGAGGTCCAAGAATAAAACCCACCTTGCCACCACCTTTATCTTGGAGTTCTCAGCCTCCTGAACCATGAGAAACATATTTCAGTGATATGAGGACCATTTCATGGTATTTGCTGTGGCAGCCCAGGCAGAATACTACCCATGGATTTTGAAACACAGCACGGCAGCAGTGTCATGACTGTAGAGTTATTCCTGTCAGTTAGAAGTCTCCTTCCTTTTTAGCACTTTTCTAATTCTGGATTTTTCCTTCTGATGTTCTTCCTTTTTCCTCAGAATCCTGTCTAGAGTAAGACTGATCTTAGACTCAGAGACTTGAGAATGTCTGCTCTCCTACTCCTATTAATGTTTAACATATTTTCAAAAACTAGGATACACATAAGTTACTATATTTCTTTTTTTGAATGTCACTGTAATCTGCAGAGCATTTCTATGGACATTATCTCATTTTTTATTATACAATCTACAACGGAAAACAAGTCCTTAACTTCATTGTTTACACAAGTAAGCAAAGTCTTCTTTGTTTACAAACTTTGATTTCACTTCCACAATGTGAAATTTATATATTTGGGGTAATGTAGTCTCATCTAAAAATTTGCTAATAAAAATTAGCTGTGTAAATATGAGTAAGGAAGAGATATAAGATCACCAAATAAACCGAAATTATTTTCAAGTACTTCATATGTGATAACTTGTGTGACAAACCTGACCAACTACTGAAAGTCTGTTGATTATAAATCATTATTTAACACAGGATCTCCAAAACCTTTATTTAGAAAGCCAATAGCTAGCTTCACTTTGTTAGGTTTCAATCTTCTTTAAAATTGTATATCGCCAGATGTACAGCGTTTAATTTGAAGCTAATATTAAACATTCTTTGGAACATGTTATTATTGATTCCTTAGTAGGAGTAAGGGTTCCTTAACTGGGAACATAAATAGTAAATAGAGTATCTGGATTCCTTAAGTAGTTTCAGGAATAAGTCTGATAAGTAAACTAGAAGTGTTAGCCACCTTTTATGAGACAGCAAACTGGTACTCTGATATAAATGGTTATTTATAAAAAAATTACATAATGTGGTATAAAATAGCAGCGAGACTCATCTAATTCCATGCAGAAAGGATAATTGATGTGTTGCTGCTCTGCTTCACAATTTAGTTTTCCCACGCATGGGAGATATGCTGGGAATTAGTCTATTCCATCTTCTTAATGAGACTTATCTATTACCTCAGATAATGTATCTATTTTCCTCAACCAGCAGGACTACCTGCTTCAGGAGTGAAGCTTTCAGCAGTTATTAGAAAGACAACTTACCAATACACAGAGAGGGAACACTCCATCTTCCCATGTGTCTGTGTGGCTGGATCCAGTGGATCCGCTACTGCCACGAAAGGGAAGTGCCTCCACAGTTCCTGTGTGAGCTCATGAGAGCTGCTGGCTATTTTCCATGATAATAGCAAGAGCTATATGCACGACAATATTTACTTATTTGATGATATTATGGGAGGCTTCAATAACTCAGAGGAGAGGCTTGATAAAAATTGAGTACCATTCACTCCTGATAACAATTGTCAGAGGGACTAAGTGGCTGGCCTCTTTATTCAGAAATAAATCTGGTAATAATACCACATATGTGTATGTATAAAATGTAGGCATTTGCAAATTCTGGTATTTCTCTACCTGAAACTAGACATAATCAGCCTCTCAAATGTGTTCTAAACCTTGGTGAATTGGAAATGAAAGAAAGCTGGCTAAGCAGGGATCTGAAATATTTATAAGAGCCTCGATGAATAACAGCAGAAGTGCAATTTACCCATGTTTGGATAGTCCATTATATTTATAAGCAACTGAATTGCTCAGAATATTGCTAAATTGTGAGGAATCTTTACCTTATATATGGTAGTAGGTGGTACTGAGTATTATGTTTTTTTTTTGTTGTTGTTGTTTCTAGATGAGGAAAAAAAAAGCATAATACCTTCTGATAAAAGTGTCACTGTGGTAAAACTCAAGCTACATGTGGATCACTTTAAAGAATAGCACTCCATATACAACCAATGGGCACACTACCGTAGCCACAAGGGAAATGTGGAGAACAGACCCACATTGTAGTTCCTGTTCCCATTTAGGCTGACTCTCTATGAGAGGTCACATTCCACGAAACTAGTGAATGTGCTCTGAAGTGATTTTCCCATAATTGTGATGGAAAATGAACACTGATGTTCAGTCTTCCCCATGAGGCCCAACTTGCAACACAATTCAAAAGAAACTAAAATATAAAATTGATTCTATATTCCTTGCTATATTTACCACTGATTTCTATCTTTGTGAGTCTCAATGATGTTCCACAGGGCTCTGGTGATCCCCAGGGTCTTTCATATGTAAGAATTGGCCTATGATGCATGACATGATATGCTAGAGCTATGGTGTTATGGTTTGGATGTGAAATGTCTCCAAAAAGCTCAGTGTGAGACAATGAAAGAGGGTTCAGAGGAGAAATGACTGGGTTATGAGAATCTTAACCCAATCAGTGAATTAATCTCTTGATAGGGATTAACTGAGTGGTAACTGATAGTGGGTAGGGGGTGGCTGAAGGAGGTAGGCATTGGGACCATGGCTTTGGGGTACATACTTTGTATCTGGCAAGTGGACTCTCTCTCTGCTTCCTGACCATCATGTGAGCTGCTTCCCTCTGCCACACTCTTTGGCCATGATTTCAACCTCACCTTGAGACCTGAGGAATGAAGCCTGCTGTCTGTGGGCTGAGACCTCTGAAACTATGAGCCTCAAACAAACTTTTTCTCTTCTAAAATTTGTATGGTCAGATTTTTAGTCACAGCAGAGAAAAAGCCAACTAAAACACAGGGTGAACATCTCAGGTAGAGTATGGAAGAATGAAAGAGGAGAGCTACGTTCCCACTTAATGTCAGGAATCATAGCCGTAGAACACTGCAATATATATATATATATAAACAATTGGATTCAATTTCTTTCAGCTCCGGTCAAAGGCTGCTTCTAGCCATACATATACTGTGACAAACAGTGTTCATGAGATCATGTCCAGTAAGCTGATGGGCAGGTCCAATAAGTTCTAGCATTTTTCTGAGAACCAATGGCAACTCTTCAGTTTCTCTTTCATCTTCTCCTACCCAATGCCAGTCTTGCCACTGTCACTTATGATAAATCAGGATATGATTGATAAAGAAAACTATGGATACAAAGGCTATTATAGATGCTTTAGTTAGCACAAAATAAATGGATGTGTGAATTCTACTATTTGTAAGCTCACAGGTGGATAAAAGACGTACTCATAATAAATGGTTGATGACTAAAGAGAAATCAAAGAATAATAGTGAGACGCAGATAAGGGCTTACGTTTAAAGACAGAAATTTGGAAAAGGAGAATGGAACAGGTAAGAGCATGAGTATTAGAGATAGACAAACTTGGGTGGAATTCTGGTATCATTACATCCTGAGAACATACTGGAAAAGTAACATGACTCTTTTGAGGTTTTCTATTCTATGGAGCAGAACATTATTGATCTTAAATTGCATTGTGCATGCAATGTGTTCTGCATGATATCTGACATATATTAATTTCTTAGCACCAGGTAGCTGTTATCATAACCATTATAAAGACTAATGTGGTGTATCCATGGTTATGTAGTAGAATCCATTTTTCAGGTTTTTAATTTTTCTTTTCAGAATTGAATACTGACATGGACAATGGTTAAGACCAAACCCACAGTGCTGCTGCACATCATGTCCATTCTTGTGTTCTATTCAAGAAAATAAACGGAATGCTAGTATGTGCTATGGACTGAATGTTTTATGTCCCTTCCCTCTCAATCATATATTAGGCTCTAATCCCCAGTATAATAATATTTGGAATTGCGGCCTTTGAACAGTAATTAGATTTAGATGAAGTCTTAATGGTGGAGTCCCTCATGTCTGTTCTTATAGGTGTACATGTCTCTTCTTAAGACAACTATAAGAAGAGACATGAGATTTCTCTCTCTCTCTGTCTCTCTCTGTCTGTCTCTCTGAAGATATAGAAAGAGGTAGCCATCTGCAAACCAGGAAGAGAACCCTTACCAAGAATGAAATCCAATGATCTTGGCCTGCAGAACTCTGAGAAATAATTTCTGCTGTTTCAGCCACTCAGTCTGGAATTTTGTTATAGCAGCTTGAGCAGACTAAGACAGAGCGTGAAGCTCTGAGAATGCAGCTGAGAAAGCAGGCAGCTGTGAAAAGCCTGAGGAAACAGGCAGGTGACAGCATGAAGCTCTTAGGAGGTCAAGTCAGGGTTAGAGGCCTCCGAAAACAGGGTGACAGACTCAATTTCAGTGTTACCGTTTAGTGTGCTCTTGACCATGTCTTCACCGACCTCTTACTGACCTGGGTTTAATATGAGGGACAGAATGTGATTTGGGGTGAGGACACTTTCATTTCAATAGTGCTAGTTTGCTCTCTGGATCTCTTGTCAAGTTGAGACCGAGGATGCCACCAAAGGCCCTGTCATTATACAGCAAATTCACAGCTGCACTGGAAGCAACACAGTAAATCACTGTCCTTTCCATGAAGGCTGCAATCAATAATGCCACAGGAGCATTTCCCCCCAAGAACCAATAACTGCCTGGAACTGTGGGAGACCCATTACAACACTGAGAATTCGATGTGGAAAAATGAGAGGAATAAAGCAGTCTAGTCACTGACAAGAAAAATACATGAAAAGCAAACTAACATAAGTGTAATTATAGAGTCTCATTCTCACTCTAGGGGAATTCATATATTCAGATGCCAGCTACAGATCAACAAAGAAATACAATGGGTACATTTGCTGTTGTTGTTGTTGTTATTTATGAAGATCTGACTCGTAGGCTTTTCATGAGATCAAATTTGAAATTTTCATATTGGGCAGAAGACACAAAGGGTTGTCAATTAATACTCAGAACTCACAGTATGTGATGATTGTGGTGTCAGCAATATTAAGAATTTACTTTTATCGACACTGCCAAGTTATTTTCATTTCTAAAAACTTCTACAGATTTGAGAAGACAGGCCCTAGCTTAGGTACAGAAATTCTAGAGAGAGAGATTACAGCATAAAGGATTCTCAGCCTAACTGACATGTAGTTATCCCTGTGACACAGTCCCCAACTCTTTCCGCCTTCATTTCACTTCCCAGACCCTCACTGCTCCTCCCAGCATTGCATATCACAAGCCTGGGAAAAGATCAACATTCAAAACTCAATCATCCACATCCAATGCTCTACAGAGAGCTGTGTTACTTAAGCTCTGCCGTTTGGAAGGTCAGGTTGTATTAAGTGCATTTTCAACTTATAGTATTTTCGAACTGATGATGAGTTTATTGGGTTGTAATCTCATTGTAAGTTGAGAATCATGTGTAATTTGTGGGAGGTCAAACCAAGACTTGTATTCTGTTTGCTTTTGTTTTAGCAGAGAGAAGAAGAACAAAAAGCCTACACAAAGAAGGCTTGGGTTGGTTTGTTAAAGACTCTTTACTCGTTCTGTAGGAGGGTGAGGTCACTTTGAAACAATTGGTTGAAGATGATGTTATAGAGGAGGTGGCATTTGAAACAGGCCTCTATGTTTTTGAGGCACAAAGTGGTCATGAACTTTTTTCAGGAACATTTAGGGCATCTTGTGAACGGAAGCAGTGTGTAGAATTGTAGTTTAAGATCACCTCTCTTATTCCCTTGTCAGCTGGTGGAAGCTCAGTGCCATTCCATCTCCCTCCTGTAGTGAACTACGTAATTCCAATTGCGGAAAGGAGAGAAGATTGATAGGTAGCTCTAGGAAGCATGGAAGAAAATTGTGACTGTTTTCCCATCAACCACTGAACTTTTATTTTTGCCTTGAAAAGTCACCTAAACACACTTCTCCTTCCTGATCCTTGCTTTATTTTGTACACAATTACTTTGGTTATATCTTTCAATGTTAAAAAAAGTATCTTCTAATTCAATAAACTTTCTAAACGTTTTTGTATCATACAGGAAACTAGCACAATTTGAGCAACACCAAGCAAGAAGCACATTTAAAATAACAAAATAAAAACTGAAATGGTTTTTAAAACCTCACCAATCTCTCCCTGTCCCTGCCTCCCCTGACAAGATGAAGGAAAAATAAAAGGTAGGTATCACCACTCCGAGGCAACTCACCTAATCTGCTAACAGAATGAAGGAAAAAACCTCAGGACCAAGGTGGTCCTTGGAGTTGAGGCCAGATGTGACTGTAGTTGAAGTGTACCTTTGCTCTTGTTTACTTAACATTTATTATTTAGCCAGAGTTCTTGACAGCTACAATGAAACATGAATATACAACACATTTGTCATAGTGCTCTATGTTCTCCTCTAGGCTGTTTCCTTAACATGAACAAACAAACAAACAAACAAAGTGATTCAGTGCTCCACTTTTTGCTTTGTCCCCTTCGTATCCCTGTCAGTTTCCACATTGGACCAGATCTTGTGAAAAGTGAAATGTGTGGCCCATTTGGTAAACTCTGCAATTATTTTGGAGAGTTAAAAACAATAGGAAAAACCAGACAAACCAGGGGGTATTTCAAGGGAAACCCACTGGCTATCTCTGTACATGCCTTTAAACAAAACCTTGGTTTAGATTTTTATTATCATTTAGTGCCTATGGGCATTTTTCTTACTGGCAGAAGTGGCTCTGGATTCCTGTTCAAAGACAAGTTCCAACTAATTACAGCTGGCCTCCCTCTAACTCCCAAAGGAGTCATCGGAATGATGCAGAGAGGTTTTAGTTCCAAGTTCTATTCTGCCTTGCAGTTTGCACAGTCTTGTGGACCTTTCTGTGGGAAAGATATTCTATTGGTGTAACTATTCACAGGGCTTAACTTGTACTTTAAAAAACTCCACATAAATGAATAAATGGTTGCACGTCATACTTGTAGTTTATGAGGTTTTCATGATGAATACTCATGTTATCCTACAAATACATCATTTGCAAAATTGTAGGTATTGACTCACATAATGTGTCTCTGCACAATGTCTCAACAATGTTAGTCTTCAAAATAAACTCCTACCCTTTTTGCATGAACTTGTGATTAATTTTATAAATCATGTTTACTTCGGAGTAAATGAATAATGCTTTTGGTCATAGTACTTTTTATATATACTCATTTTTCTAAATATACAATTTTCTTAAGTTGCTAGATATCAACTTAGTATATTCAAGAAATTATACTAGTTAGGAAACCAATATAACCATAGTCTTTTCTTTTGAGTAGAAAACATTTTCTCTGCAACTTAAAAAAATGGTACTTACTTCATAGTGACACTGAGAATTAATGTCTTAAAATTTTGACTCTATCTTATATAAGTGGTTTCAAATATAAGTAATTGTTAATGAATTTTGTACTGCATAGTATAACAAATGAACTTTGATTTTTAGAATGCTATTTCTTTGATCTAAGACGTTTTACATATAATGCTCTACTTTAATAATAGGTACAGCAGTTTCTGTCTATATATGATTAGTCTTTATAATAAAAAGAACAAATCTAAGCCAAAGGGTGACTTATCCACTTTCCCCAAAGTGCCTTCTATGGCATAAAAACTCATTTTACAAATAATCATTGAACACCTGCTGCATGCTGAACACTAAGCAAGTGCAGGAGAACCGTGACAAGTAAAGGAAGATGGTTCCTGCCTTCAGCAAGCATCCTTCTCAGTGGCTTAACAGACACTAGTCAGAGAAGCACACAAATGTAATCATGTAGCTAGAAGCACACATGGGAGTTATTTGCAAAGTCTATAATAAAAGTATTGACTCACTCAGAAAATGCCAACAGTTACAGGGATAAATATATTTTGGAAGAGTCTTCCAGCTCTTTAAAAAATTAATTGCTTTTATGGTTAAACTAACAAGTTATTTATATGCAGAATCATTTTTGACCTCCAATTAAATTATATTTGCTTTTAAACAACTGCATTCAACTTTACTTGGGAGTAGATTAAGAGAATTTTGGATAAATATTTCAAAAGTATTATGTTCAGATTAAATGAATTCCATGTCAGAGATTTTTTTTTTAAGTATTACATACCTTTGGCTAGATATAGTTTGAGAAAAATATGCTCTTGTCTTATATAACACAGGCATACCTGCAAAAAAGGCGAGAAAAGAAAATTCTATCCCATCCCCTTGTCAAAAATCTGTGACTCTGCCAAAACTTGCCAACACTTACATCTATTAAAGAGAATTAATTTCTTAGGGAATTTCCAAGTGAGAATTCAAGCTGACCAATTAGAATGACTATAGTGAGAAAACTACCAGAACTAAAGGTCCATTTTAATAGCTAGACTAAGTGAATTAAATAGCCTTACCATGTAACAGAAAGTGCTGAAAGATGACTGTAGTTTAAAATGTTATACTCCAATCAATTGCATTACATTGGTTTAAATAATTTTCACATTAAACATAAAACAAAATTGTTATGACTACCTAAATACTTAAAGAGTTTTTTTTTTTTTTTTTTTTTGGGTTGTTTTGTTTTGGTACCAGAGATTTAACCCAAGGGCACTTAACCACTGAATCACATTCCCAGCCCTTTTTGTATTTTATTTTGAGACATGGTCTTGCTGAGCTGTTTAGGGCCTCACTAAATTGCTGAGGCTGGTTTTGAACTTGTGATCCTCTTGCTTCAGCCTCCCAAGTCATTGGGATTACATGCAGGTGCCTGGCAAGAGTTTCTTTTTTAAATTCACTATTTTGTTCTTTCTTGCATTTTGATAATCTTACTGAATCCAAATTCAGGGATGAAAATATGCCTTGAAATAATTGTTCCTAAAAAAGAATGCAACCGAGTTATAAAACATATAACTCAAGAATTTATAGAAAAAAATCTATATTGGCCTGTGTGTGCTGGGGGAATTGATCATCCTACCTTGTGACTAGTATTTAACTAAGTTACCAGAGTAACCCAGTTAGGGTACTATAAATTAGGTATGAAATAAAGCATTTTAATGTCGCAGCTTATTATATAACTCCGAGGGCAACAGCACTAGTCTCTGAGAGTAGCCCTTTTCTTGTGTTCATTTTCGTAGTTATTTCCTATGGTAATAACAAGCCATATGGTCACACGGTGCATATTTGTTAAATTAATACTTAATAATGTTCCCTTTCCACCTGGGAATAGTTTTCCTCATCCAAGGACTTGTGGATACTACTTGCCCTTTTTTCTTTTCAAAAATTAGCTTTCGAATACATGAAAGAACTCTATATTTACATTGGGAATTAGCCATTTCTTTGACACAAAATCACCTGCTGCTCATGGTTGTATTATCTGTCAGTGCTTCTACTTATCTTGGGGTTTCCTCCAGAGCTAACAGTATTTGAGAATTAAGCCCTCTGCTGCATGGAGGCCAACCTAACATGGAACACTTTGAAAGTTCACTTAGAAAAACAATTTTTTCTCCCTTTGCTAAAAGAGTTAATTCTGCAACAACAACAATAAAAAAAGCAAAACAAAACAAAAATTAATGATAAAGAAAAAAGGAAAAAGAAGAAAATCTACGTAGGTAAAGCAATTTTCATTTTCATTTATATTATAATTGAAAATATAATTGTTTTTTGTTTGTAAACAATACATTTAATTGGATGTTAAACTTGACCTCATGTTTAGCTTCTGAATCATTACAGAAGAAAATCTCAAATTGGTTTAGCCCATGTTTTACACTTTTTAAAATCAAGTGCAAATGTAAAAAGAAGTCTACTTTCAAAGATTCATAAACTGGTTTTCACTCCTTGGAGTATCTGCTTTTTAGGATTAAGGGTTTATTCATTGTCCCTTGGGAAACTTATTACCAAAAGAGATTACTCATCCTCATTGACATGAGCAAAATGTCCATTTGTATGTGTGTCTCAGCCGCTGCTATGTAATCTACTTTGTTAAACCTAGGAAATTAGAATTCTGTGGCTGAGGGACATATTGAATAACTAGGAGGCAACAATTTCCTCTTATTGAATTGACTTCTACTGTTTTTCTCTAACCCTTATAAAATCATCTGTGATTTAGTAAAGGAAGTCTACTTCAAATTGTTTACAAGGTCAATAATAACATTCTTAAGAAGATTTTTTTTTTTCCCCAGAAAATCCAAGCTGGATTCAGCAGTTGGCCACGAAAAAGTGCTAATGAAGACAGTAACAATTACTGTAGCTTACAGTTATTGAGTGTTTCTGTGGCGTTAGACTCTATGGGCTTTATACACATACAATTTCATCCTCAGTAAACCCTATGAGAATTTTACTACTAATATATTCACTTATGGATGAAGGAACTGAGGTTCAGAGAAGTGAGGATGCTCACTCCATGAGGGCAGAGCTCCCAGTCTGGTTTGTTGCTACTGTCTGCAACAGCACTTGGCACTTTTGACCATCAGTACTTGCATATGTTCAGAAATGGGATGAACGAATGAATTAGTACTCAGGATATATATGGAGGAGATTCAAGAAGGAACTAAGTGATTAAATTATGGTGAAAATGTAGATTATGAATAATGACTACAAGAAGAAAAGTGTAAAAGGAAATGTATATGTTAACAAGAAAAATTCTCACATTGTCCTTGTGCTATTTTCCCAAACCAATTTACTAGATTTGTACATCATTAACAGTTCCATATGGATCTTATACACTCACACATAATTATACATACCACAAATACTTTTTGTATTTAACTTAAGGAGGTCATATCAGAGCTGTCGTGTAATTAGCTTTTTGGAAAATTTAAGAGTAATTTATGCCATGGACATCTGTTAAAACTAGTATTTCATTCTTTAACAACTGCCTAAGTTTGTACTATATAGACACGCCATCATATATCCAAAGAGTGTCCTATTGAAGGACATCCAGGTTGTTTTTAAAATATAAACAAAGCTGAAGTCCCATCCTTGTATGTACATCCTTCTGTACTTCTTTAAGCACACTGCAGAAAAAAGCCCTAAAAGTGAAATGATCAGGTCAAAGGGAAAGTACATTTATAATGTTAATCCATCGACAACTTCCTTCATAAGAGCTGTAGTAATTGAGAAGTGTTTTTAAAATAAAGGCTGGGTGTGATGGCGCATGCCTATAATCTCAGTGGCTCGGGAGGCTGAGGCAGGAGGATTGCGAGTTCAAAGCCAGCCTTAGCAAAAGTGAGGCACTAAGCAATTCAGTGAGACCCTGTCTCTAAATAAAATACAAAATAGGGCTGGGGATGTGGCTCAGTTTTCAAGTGCCCCTGAGTTCAATCTCCAGTATCCAAAATACCGGCTCTTGGGACTTTATCTAGGTCCACTGAATCAAAACATTGGCACTTTTGGCCATCGGTACTTTCATTTGTTCAGAAATGGGATGAACAAATGAATTAGTACTCAGAATATATATGCATATGTTTTTGAAAGCTTCCTAGGAGAAATCAGTTAGATAATGGAACCACTAATCTTATTCTTCTCCATTGAAGCATTTTATTTGTGTGTACATTTTACATCCCTAGAAAAAGAATCCCAGGATTTTTCCTCTTGTGTGTTTTTATCTTGCTTCTTTGTGGCCCATGATGTCATTTCAGGAATCCACTAATCTTGATCATTCTCTGTCTTTTAGGCAAAATGAGGTTGCGACAGGAACTGAAATCAGAGTTAATGTATAGAAATCTTTTGCTGAAATTATATAATCATTAAATGATCATTAGCCAGACATGCATAAGACTTTTTGTTGCTTTCAAATGTATTAATTTAGCTTTAAATGTTCCTTTTGGGTAAGCAGAACAGAAGGGAAAAATGAATTGAAGCTCAAAAAGTTTAAGTTCACTCAAATGAAAAATAGTCAAACCAACACTAGAATTTTAATCTTCTGCTTCCCTCTCTCCCCATTACACTGTGTAGCAAGGTGGACTGTCACTGTATTATTATTCTATTCCATTATAAATATATGTGTTATGACTGTGAGAAACGTGGTTTTAAGTTTTAAGAAGAAAGTTCAAGCATCATTATAGGTTGAGTCTTATGGTTCTGAAGATGAGGAATCAACCAGTTAACCTATACAAATATAAGTAATAGACATCGGCATTGATACATTTTATGACTCAAAAGGTTTGAAACTGTAACTACTGCAACATTAAAGTCCAACTGCCTCCTGGATTCACATTTTCAAAAACATTTTTTTTTTTTTGGTATTAGGGATTAAACCCAGGGACGCTCAATCAATGAGCCACATCCCCAGTCCTTTTTAGTTTTTATTTTGAAATAACATCTTTCTAAGTTGATTAGGGCCTTGCTAGGTTTCTGAGGCTTAATTTGAACTTATGATCCTCCTGCCTTAGCCTCCTGAGTTTCTGGTATTTCAGACATGTGCCACTGTACCAACCTCAAAATATCTTTTTCTTCAAGATAAGTAATTGGGGCAATAGAAGTGGCCAAAAAAACCCAGGTGTTCTAGATGGATTAGAGAACTAAGTGTAACAGAATGTAGAGGAAGGGCCAGTTCCCAGGGTTCTGCTCAGCTTATTGGAAGATGAGGCAATTGCCTTGAGCTCTGAAGTTTTGTTTCTAAAGCTTCAATTAAGAGTAAGTTAAAAACCTATCATTCAAGGAATTTCTCTCTGGTCAAGGAGGAGCAGGATGGTAATTTCATGAACATGAATTTTATAGGATTATTATGACTATTAAATGAAATATTGAACATGAGAATGGCCCATAATGTTAGCATTTACAATGAGGCCAGAATTCAGGGGACATAGTGGGTCAAAAAGAAGCTGACATCTAGGCAGAAAAAGAAGGAACTAATGTTTGTAAAGTCTTAGCATTTATTAGGCAGATTTCTCTCTAGGGTGAATGTACTGAAATAAGATTTTACCAGGTGATGTCAATGAGATGGGTTGGGGTGGCAAAGGTGATACTACTTTGTGAACGGTAGCTTTTTTCCTCAGAATCAGGAATGCTTTAAAGCATGTACCTGACACCAAATCAGGGACAACTAAGTGACTAGACCAGAACAATGTGTCCAATTTGTTATTACTCAAAAGCAAGGTAATCCCATATTTTTCCCCCTTTTGGAATTTTTACCCTCTGGTTGGGTAGAGCAATCTGCTACTATACGCAGCCTGGGACTTGCAGTTTCAGAGAGGTAAATACACCTGGTTGTACAAGGCAAGAGGAAGAAAAATACAAGATGATTTCTATACAGAGATGACTTCTTGGACAGGGTAGCTATAGTTGAAAGATTGTTCCCATTTTGTGGCAGAGCCCCAAATTGATGATGTAGCTTCTAGAAAGCAAAAGAAAAGCTAAAATATACTAGTGTGTTAACAGAGGAAGCGTCATAGACAATAAACAGTTTTGCCTTGAATAAAATTGTGAAGCTGTGCCCATTCCCTTTTCTCATTCCCTAAGGCCATCTATAGTGTTTGGTCTGACCCAGACTCAGAACCTATTATTGGCGGCTCTTTTAGGAAAACATACTTATCTGTATCTTCACAGTCAAAAAACCATTTAAGTGTTTTCCAGGTATTATGTTTTAGACGTAAGATAGCCCCCCAAAGCTCATGCGTGAGACAGTGCAAGAACGTTGAGAGGTGAAATGATTGGGTCATGAGAGCTTTAACCCAATTAGCGAATAGGGATTAATTGAGTGGTGACTGCAGGCAGGTAGGATGTGGCTGGAGGAGGTGGGTCATTGGCGGTGTGCCTGTGGGATATGTATTTTGTCCCTGGAGAGTGAAGCTCCCTTTCTTTGTTTCTTGGTAGCCTCTGCACCCTTATGCCATGATGTTCTGCCTTACCTTCTGTCTCAAGGAATGGAGTTGGCCATCTGTGAACTGAGACCTCAGAAACCATCAGCCCCAAATAAACTTCTCATTCCCTAAAATGGTTCTTGGTTTTGGTTATAGCAGCGAAAAAGCTAACTAAAATATTAGGGGAGGTTACTTCTTCCTTATTAAAAATTTCTTGTTCTCAGTCTTTCTATCATGTCTCTGTCTTTCTGATAAATGTTACAACTGCTAAGGCTAGACTACTAGGCACTCTTCAATTCTCTTCTTTTATAATTCTGTAAATAATCTCATTCATTCTCACAGCTTTAAATATCATCTATGTGCTAATAAATCTCAAACTTGGGCTGTGGCTGTGGCTCAGTGGCAGGGCGCTTGCCTAGCACGTGTGAGGCACTGGGTTCGATCCTTAGCACCGAATAAAAATAAACAAAATAAAGGTATTGTCCATCTACAACTACCAAAAAAAATTGAAAAATAATCTCAAACTTATGTTATCTTTCTCTAAGCAGCAACTTCCCAGTGAACCCATATTATGCCTCAGTTTCAATATATTTGAACTTCTTCTACAAGCGTGCATGTGGGAAAATTATTTCTGTCAACATATATGGAGTTTCCTTTCACCCAGTCCTTAATCTAGAACCCTGGCATCATCCTTCACTCCTTCCATACCCAAATGCTATCTATCATTAAGTCTATTAGGCATCTATTAAATCTGACCCTACATGTATTTAAAATCCATCTACTTATAGCATCTCCACAGTCATTGCTCTGGGTCAAGCCACTATTGATTCTAGCCTGGATTATCACATTAGTGTTTTATCTGGTCTAAAAGGTTCCATTATCTCCCTTTCCAATTTGTTCTGCACACAGAATCTTGAGACCTCCTTACCAGACTAAATCAGATCAAGTCACTTTCATGCTTATGAAATGTATGAATGCCCATTGCAGTTGATATAAAATATAAAATCCTGACAGTGCCAACAAGCTTGCAGGATCTGACCCCTCTTCTTGCCACTGTACCCTTAACTTTCATTGCTCTCCAACTGTCTTTTACCGTCTAATCATGCTGACCTAAAGGTCTGAATATTCCATTCTCTTTCCTGAGGCTTATCCCATTCCATCTCCTCTGTCTAGAGCAGGTTCTCTGCCCCTCTCTATCTGGCTAATGTCTTCTAACATTTCTGGTATCTGTTCTAGATTCTTCTCTTAAATCTTCTAACTAGAATTAATGCACTCCAGTTTACTCATCTTTGGGGCCAAATGCAAGCCATATGATCACATTTGAATTTAACAGGATTCAGAAATAATTGGTACTATCAGATATATAAACTGATTATTAATGGACACTAATATAATCTATAGCAATTAGTCAACAAGAAGAGTTTAAAGGTGAGCAAATATGTCAAGTTTCTCTGCTTTAGTTGGAATTATATTAACTAATTGTGGAAATATTGGTGGTTTCATGCTGATAAGAAACTTGATTACATCAGTATATATTATTTCTTTTTTTAAACATTTTTAGTTTTAGATGGACACAATACCATTTATTTATTTATTTATTTATTTATTTATTTATTTATTTATGTGGTGCTGAGGATCAAACGTGGTGCCCCACACATGCAAGACAAGTGCTCCACCACTGAGTCACAACCCAGTCCAGTATATATGATGTCAATAAATCAAAATGGGAACTAACTTAATTATTACTGGATAAATTCAATTTTCTTCTGAGATAAAAATCTTTCAAAACAAGGACTTATGGGAGAAAACATTAACAATAATATCATTGTAGGGATAAATTTATATTTACTGAATTAAATAATCTGAAATGTTTAATGCTTAATATGCTAATGGAACTTCAAACATTTAAAACGTGGTCATCTGATGAAAATGCCCTTTGTATTTCTGTATAATTCAAATCAAATAAGTAGGACCATGAGAACCCACTCTGTCCCCTGCTTCCCCCATCTCTCTTTCTCTTTCTCACACATCTACACACACATATCTATATTGAAGGTCACTGATGATCACTTTTCACAAAATATTTGGTATTTTGCAAAAAAAGTGTTTTTTTGTTTTATTTGAAGAAAACTTTGTCATAAAGCCCAGTATTTACTCAGAAATATAATTATAATAATATCAATATAAAGGGAAAGGAACTAAGATTTTCTGAGCTTTTCCTAGGGCCTTATGCATGAATTCTCCAAACAACCCCAAGAAATAACTTTATTAACTCCATTTTACAGTTAAGGATCATTAGGTGCTGCTAGGTTAAGAACATGCTCAAGGCTATACAAGATAGTAAATGGTAGGGGAAGGCTACAATCCCAAATTTGTCTAAAGCTCAACCCATTATCTCAGAGATGATTATCTGGTGGTCCTTTCAAGTCACTTAATTCAAAATTCATCCACAGCTTCAGTTTTCAGTTTGGGGACTTGCTGACTTTTTTTTTTTTTTTGAGTGTGTCTAGGCAATTAATAATGACTCCACCTGCAGGCTTAACACAAACATAATCTAAAAATTGGAGCTATGCCTCTCCTCCAGGCTTTTATTTCTCTTAGATTTAATGCTAATGTCCTAACTATAAAAAAATCTAATATCCTTTCTGTTGGCAGAGAGGGTCAGGTGAAAAGAAAGATAACAATCCATTATTATTTTAGAAGCCCCAATAGACTTTCTAACTCAAATTTTGGGTCACTATCAATATAACTTTAAGGAGCCTAGTTCTGTAGGTAAATCAACAGTGTAATTTGAGCAGGCTTAACTTCTGCAAAACATCTCTTTGTGGTAGCACTGTTAATGGGGATGGAGGCATGGATTTAGGAACCAAGATGCCTGGCTGAAAGTCTGGGTTCACACTGAAATCTGGGCAGCATGACACAAACAATGTCTGTTTCCTCTAATGTTTTTACTTATAAGATAGAGGTAATAATAGAATATATCACCTGAGGTTCTTACCAGGATAATATGAGTAAAAATTTGTAGAGTGCCATTTTAGCTTTTCATTGCTGTGACTAAAATACCTGACTAGAATAACTTGGAGGAGGAAAGGTTTATTTTGGCTCATGGTTTCAGTTCATGGTAGACTAAGTGTATTGCTCTGGGCACAAGGTAAGGTAGAGTATCGTGGCCAAAGGGCATGGTGGGAGAAGGCTGCTCAGCTCATGGTAGCCGTGAAGCAGAGAGCAAGTAAGGGAGGAGCCAGGGGTACAAGATACAGTCCCAAGGGTGCACTCCTATTGAACTACCTCCTCAAGCCATGCCCCAGCTGCCCACAGATACCACCCAATTATGTTAATCAAACTAGGATGGATTGAGTAGATTACAGCTCTCATAATCCAATCATATCACCCCCGAACATTTCTGCATTAATTTAGGAGCTTTTGGGAAACACCTCATATCCAAACCATGACAGTTGCATAGAGTAGTAAGTGCTCCAGGTGACCTTGAAAACCACTTTTTCTGTTAGGTCATGATGATTTCTCATTGTTTATTGAACATCTACCATGTGCTAATCATTATCATATATAAAACAGGAAACCAAAACAGGGAACCTCTCAGAAAGTGACTTTTTATAAGAATAATTGTATGTGTTTAGTAAACATAAAATTTTTCCCTAAGCAAACAATGCCTTCATTTTTTTTTTTTTTAAGAATTTTAATTTTTGGGTTTTTTTTCGGCGGACACAACATCTTTGTTTGTATGTGGTGCTGAGGATCGAACCCGGGCCGCACGCATACCAGGCGAGTGCGCTACCGCTTGAGCCACATCCCCAGCCCCACAATGCCTTCATTTAAAAAAAAAAAAAAAAAAAAAAAAAAAAAAACAGAAATACTGTCTCAGTGCTCAGAGTGTACTAAATTATATAGGAACTTTCTATCTTTTTTCTTTCTATCTTTCTTTCTTCTTTCCCAGCATCCTCTTTCCTCTTTTCTGCTGAGTTAATTCTCTCCATAGTACATTTAATTAGTTTCCCAGATAGTATGCTGAATCCTAGGAATATGTCAGAGGATGTTACCACAAAAACAATAATAGATAGTGACAGAACAGAAAGGGAAACACTTACTGCTTCTCAATATTTGCCTGAGAAAATAATGACAAATTGTAGGTTGTCACTATAGTGGTCCTGTGGGGTGGACCACCCCAAGCTTGTTTCCACCAAATGAGTTCTTATCGAATAAAACATTATTTTATTGACCAGGTAATATCAATATTGTTCTGAAGAAAATGTGCTTATATTCTCAAAGGGAACTTATCACTTAATATCTTTTATATTTTAAATCAGAATTTGAGCTGAGATCATTCCCATCATTTTTATAAAGAACCAGAATCCCATTGATCATTGCAGGGAAAAATATATTTCCTAAAGAAGCAACATCAGTTTTTCTATATCATATAAAGTCTAGATGGGAAATGAAAGGACTTAAAGAATTGTTGATTTAATAGAAGGTTTAACCTTTGAAAGAAAAAAAAAATTACATGTGGAAAGTAAATTGTTGGTTGTGTGCATATCACTCTCCTTACATTGTATAAAATGTTGAAGGTAGAGGTAATGACAAAAAAAAATTTGGAATAACTAAGGGTCAAGACTCATGGGAACACTGACACTGAGTGGACACAGAACTCCTTTTTTTATCAAGTGTATGTTGGAAAAATAGTGGCTTTGTACTCTGATTCAGTTTGCTTACTCACAGAGCAACCTTCTTTTTTCTTTAGTCTTTTCTGTTTTCCTTACCAACTCATCATTCAGGTTTTGCTTCTCACTGAGCCAACAGCCCAGGGTTCTGATTTGACATTACTTTCTTGCTATTTGACAATGCATCTTGATCCCAAGATGACAGGCAGGAATATTTCATGAACTCAGACTTTATCGGTATTTCCAAAAGTTATGCTCACCCCTACATATTGTGGCTCATGGTACTTAGACAACCACACTTCAAAATAAGTTGGTGACAAAGACTTATGTATTTATGTTTAGTGTGACTTTTGTAGCCACACAAAATATTTTATTAAAAGCTTCAAATTTATTCTGGTGCTTTCCAAAGGATGAAAGTTTCTGTGTCAGGGCAAAAATTAATGTTTTGCAATGTTCCTTGTTGAACCTTTCTCTAAAGTTTGCCTTAACAAAAAGATTTAAAAGAAACTTTCTCTGTAGAACATTCTGACATCTTTATTTGTCACTGTTTGTCTTTTCTTACTAGCCTGATAGACTTCCACTACTAAGATAAATAAGATCAGGCCACAGCCTGCTGTTAGGGCTGTCAGCTGTAGGATTCTCCAAGTTCGTTCCTCTGTAGAAACTGCTAGACAAGTTCAAAAGGGAAACATAATGCCTTGAGATTTCAACCTTTAATTTTTTTTGTGGGAAAAGATTGAGATTTTTGTGGTATTGATTTTATGTACATTTTCAAATTTTAAAACTTTTGATTTGAATAAGGAAAACCAAAAATTCAGCACTGATAATCCCTAAGTCAACAGTTCAATTTATTCAACAGATGGCAAATAATTGTATACACTTAGAACAATGGCTTATAAATGTGAGAGTAAATCAGGAAGATGAGCTGAACCTCATGGCTAGTTGGAGTAAAAGGGGAAAGAGTCAGGATGGTAGGAAAGAGAAAGAAAACGTCGTTTTTTTCTAGTTATAGACCTGGGCAGTTTCATTGTTCTTAAGCTATCTGTTATCTGCAGTTATCCTCTGAGGGGCAACTATTTTCACTCTGGTTTTTACAAATAAATGTTTTGGAATAAAGTGAGTTTGAGTAATTTACCCACAGTTTTCCAGTAGGAAGGAGCAGGACTTCAATTCCAATCTGTCTTAGCCACTATGTCTATATACATGATTAAAGATCTTTTCTATATACAGAGAATACCTTGGGAAAAGATTTACAAACCAAGGGTTTGGGGCAAAATAAAAATCAAATTGCAATGATGGCTAATGAAAATTAGCTTTGTTGCTTTGCTCAGTGGCCTGAGACATCACGAGTCTTATGTCTGTTCTATACAGACCATTCAAACCTCATTGGGAAACAATTATTTACAATTATAAAGAAGACCTGGTATCAGTGTGATTAGCACTGATAGATCCAGACAGATTTATAAATTTGAGTTCTAATCTACTTAGCTGCCCATATACCTGTATATATATGGGTAGATAAGTAGGTGAAGATAGAGAGGTCTACCTTTTTTTTTGAAACTGACACAGAATTTTATCAGGAAGTTAAAGTGGAAAAATATCCTCCTTTGTTTTTAATAGGCAGGGCATTCCAGAAGCGGTACCCAGGGAAATTTTCTACATTAGATATGAGTTTTGGTATATTTTATACACAAGGAAGCCAGAGTATCTCTGAGCGTCTAAAAGCAGAAGTCAGGCAAGAATTTCTCTTGCTTTGGCACTGTGGAGATGCATGTGAGACAGGCTGAAGGGCCCATATGCTGACTCTATGTCAGAGTGTTTTCAAGGACATATAAAACAGCATGAAAGTGTCAATCTTCTGGAAGAGAAAAAAATAGCAGTGTGTGCAGATAGCAGTATTTCAAAAGTGAACAATTGCCCAGAAAGATAATTACTAAAGAAACTAAAACAAGTATTCTAGAAAACCTCCCTGGTTTTGGGTAGGTAGAGTAACAACTATAAAAATTCTCAAATTCTGAAGAAGCAATAGTCACATTGATTTCAGTTGTGAAAATGATAAAAATACAGCAGAGCACAGTGGCACAGTCCTGTAATCCCAGCTACATGAGAAGCTGAGGTGGGAGGATCTTGAGATAAGGCCAGCCTAGGTATTATAGTGAGGAAAAAAAAAAAAAAAAGGTCTCGCTAATACAGCTAAACTATCAATATCTTTCCCCACTTTAGTACTATTTTTCAAATAATCTTTCTCTTTCAGTATTTGTGGGTTTTTTTCCCCTATTTTCTTCATTTTTAAAAAAAGCATTCTTACATGTGAATGCCAAAGCAAATGTTTGCTTGGAATGTGTTGTTTTCTTAGCATCATTATGGAGAGGAGGTAAGGAAAGGATGTTGGTATTATAGCAGTGTGAGAAGCTGTACTCTTCAAAAGCGTTTTTGCAATGTGGCCATTAGCTGCTGATGGAGTTGCCATGGTTATCAGAGGTCCACTGTGGGAGAAATCTTCATTTATTATCAGATTTTGACAGCAGCGATCAGAATGCTTGATGGGGGGGGAAAAACAACAAGAATAACAACATAAAAGAGCCTCAGCCATTTTAGCCACACAAAGAGTTGAGTTATAACATTTAAACAAATATTCAATAATAAAGTCATGGATGAGTTGAGTGCCAAGAAAAATCTTGCTTTTGGAATAAAATGTATTCCTGTAAACAGCAGAGGCAGAAAATGATAGTCTGTGAAAGAAACAGGAGAGAAATGGCAGCAGGCGTAAACCTACTGAGTTGAATGTAATTATTTCATGTAATAGTTTACAGTGCTTCTGTGGCTGCCTATGTGTTCTTTCTCATGCAAAAATCTGGGTGATTTAAGCAATAACTTTTAGGGTTACTTAGCTTCTTATGCCTCTCTTGGTATTTTAGTACGAGGAAAGCCTTTGTGCTAAGTATACCTGAAATATTATTTCCACATAAAGAATAATAAATCTCATTACATGGGCCTCACTGTGTTATAGAGTCATATCCTCCATGGAAAGACTATGAGCTGCATGTTAGCTTTCTGTTTTGGTCTTAATACTATACTGGGAATTTCATGGTTTTTTTTTTTCCTCTTTAGAATATCAGATGCTTTGTCTTAATGATTCAATGTTTAGAGGTGAGCCATGGTTTGTCCTGGTTTCAAAAATATAAATATGTAATAAATTATGTAGAATTTATTTCCATTAGGTCAGCAGGAGAGAAGAGAGCCCATCCCTGCTGGATTCTGTGTGAATGTGAGTCTGTGATGTTTCTCAGTCTGCTGAACAGAGGCAAAGCTTAGTTGATAGAGACAGTGAGCCTGCAGGGATAAGGACAGTCATGGCGCGGGCTTTTGGGGGATAAAAGCTGGCAGATGTATAGAGAGGGCTAACAGCAGTGGAAAGTGCATGGTCTTTTAGCAGGATAAAAGATAAATGAGGGCTTCTGAAGGCAAGCCTGCACACCTGGAATGAGTCTGCAAACTGCCGTTATGTCCATGTCATTGCTGCTGTCACCACCTGGGGTTCCTCTCAGAAAGCCTCACTGTGGGTCCTGGGGCTTGTTCCCTGCCCTGCCCTGCCGTAGCCTACATCTTCTCTAAAGCAATTTACTCAGCCAGCTTTTAAACCCATCCTAATAATTTGATTGCAGTTTAAGGGCATCCAGGGCACAGACTCCTTACAAATCCACTGGCAGCTGTGCAGTCTCCGGCATCTTCATCAGCAGCACCCTGTTTCTCACGGTCACCGTTATCTTCATAGACCAGTGGGTACTTCCTGTGTCTTCTCCTTTGCCTCCTGTTTGCTCACACTCCATTGTACTCTGATTCTTGTCACTCTTGCTCCACTGAACCTACTCTTCTGAGGTCACTAATGACTCAGATGTCGACTGAAACAGATAATTTTCCATCATGACCTTCTTGGCCTCTGCTCTCTCAGCCTCAGTGGTGTCTTAGCCTCCAACTTGCTCCTGTGAGTTCTCATCTATGGAGCACTGCCTATATATGAGGAATATAGCTAAGTCGTTTGGTTGCTTTGTTTGTTTTATTTTTTACAACAGCCCATGAGGTTGGCATTGATCAGGCAGGACACTGAGATTTAGAGAGTTCAGGGAACTTACTGAGGAGTCTGGCTCATGGCCAATAATCTAGGGACAATTTTTCAGGGCAGATCCGAAGGCTTTCTCTGTCTGGCATCACCGTGGAAAGTTTCCCTCCTCGGTCCACTTGGAACACAGCCAGTGCACAGTGGCCTTTACTGGCAGTTCATTCAAGGACTCAGGCTGCCCATGATTGTTTGCCCTGCCCTGCCGTAGCCTTTGGCAGGAGGCTTGCTAAGGTGCCTTGGCTGAAACCTCCTTACAGGGAACAAAAGGAGAAAACTTGATACTTGTTCCTGCCAGTGAATTGAGTTCTTTGACTCAGTACTCAAATTTTTCCATTCCTGGTCCTTTTCCCTCACTCTTTATCCTCCCAGCAATCATTGATTTGTGGCTCTGTCAGCAGTCAGATGACCCCAATATCTGTGCTAACCTACGTTATCCTTGACCAGTGTGCTGTTCCATCGGTGAAAATGCAATGGGTGTGGGAACCAGTGCTGTCTCAGGTTTAGCCTGTTGCTGACACTATTGCATGAACTGATCCAAGGCTTGACTGTGGCTTTCCTTTTTAGCTTGTGACTTTGATAAACTGTTCTGAGACCTGGCATCTTAGCTCCCTCCAGCTTGAGCTCCCAATACTTACCTGGTTCACATAGTAAGAGCTGGAGCGAGGATTAAGTCTGTCTGTTTGAATAAAACAATCTGAGCTCTTAGCCATCATCTAGGCTGCACTCATATTTTCAGAGCCAGTTTTCTGAATTGCTTCCATGGGATCCACATCCCATGCTTGTCTTCAGTCTTCTGAAATTTTACTCTCCCTATGAGATTTATTCTCTCCTAAGAATTTCATCACCGCTTGTAAGTTGATGACTCCTCAAACTTTATTGCCAGCCCTAATCTCTCTTCTGAGCTCAGTATGATAATTCCAACTGTCTACTAGATATATCTGCTTGGATGCTCCAGAGACAACTCATTCATTTATTCATTCATCCACTCATTCATCATTCATATATTTAATATACTTATTGATTGTTCCTGTGTGCCAGGCTTTGTATTAGGCCCTAGAGATGCAAGGGTGAATAACAAGGCACTGTCTCTGTTGTCCTGGAACTTGCACATACACACTTTTAGAGACAGATGCTGAACCTGAACTATTTAATTATACATGCATTGAATGCCATGAATCAAAGCACAGAGCGCTACAAAGTGTGTAGAAATGAAGCCCCTAATCTAGACTGGTGCTTCAGAAAATGATTCCCTGAGAGAGTGCTTTGCTGTGTTAGCAAGAAAAATCAGGGAAGAAAGAAAGAGTGTCTTAGGGAGCAGAAATGGTATTGAAGAAGAAAAACAGCATGGTTCAAGTACAGAGGTGGTGTGATTCTGACAATAACGGAAAACTCAGAGGTTTTCTTTATTTTGTTTCTAAACCTTCGCCTGAACCAACAGGGTTTTCAGTCTGGTCCCATCCTTCATCTCCAGCCCATACATTGAAACCTGCTAATAGACCTTGATAATTTACTCAACATATCTTTAAGCCTAATGCTGCCTAAATGCCTTCCTCTTCAGCTCTCAGACATTCTCACTGAAAACCCTATAACATCCTGGAGGGAGGTTTCTCTCTCCTTCACTGGAGAACCGAAGCACCATCAACTGTCTTCCCCCTGCCCCATTTCATGGGGGACCCACGCAGTCTCTCTTCTGGTAATTAAAAAGCTTTCCTTAAAGGATTAATAGTTAATGAAGTAAGGACTACTGAAGAAATGACATGTAATTTTGGATTATTTTGGTGACTTCCTAATAGCATATTTCAAAAGTTCGCTGAATAATGTTTTCAAAAATTTTATTATAAAATAATAATTTATGACCTACAAAAGAACATGTGCAACACATATTTAAATTACAAGACACAAATAACCACCTATGAACCAACCACCTACTGTAAAATTACATGTCCTCAAATCATGATCTTCCCTAAGGGAGTTGGCTATCTAGTTTGCCTTCATTCCCATTGCAGTAACCATCTCTATCCCATCTCTAGAAAACAGCAATCCAGCATGCGCTGGGACATTCTATCTAGCAGATAAGGCTTCTTGGAGAAAGTATGGAGGTGTTTAAAGTCAGGTGTACAGACTGGAGTTGTGGCTCAGAGGTAGACTGCTTCTAGCACATGTGGTTTGGATGGACAGGTTCGTAGGACTCCTATAGGACTCATTTTTGTTCTTCTAAATATATATAAAGTCTTCCTACTTCATTTTACAAGAGTATTTATTGCCTGAAACTCCACTCTGCAAAGACGCTCACTCTAGTGGAAAGGATGTTTATCTGTTGACAGCCTTGGAAGTGACGGTAGAAAGTTCTTTAGAATGGACTTTCCTGCCAGAGACCTGTCAAGTCACAGATACTGTGAAGAAGATGGTCTGCCTTTAGTGATTGCCAGTCTTTTGTTTTGGTTAATGATAGAATAAAATGGAGAAGATCCTATAGTCTATAAATTTTAGAAGACTGGGTTTAAATCTTACTCATCCAAGAATGCTTGGTGTCTGAGAGACTGCTCAACACAATTCAAGCAGGTAATAAATATTTGCTGTTGTTAACGTTGGTCCATTAGTCAAACTATTGAATTCACTCACATTGTACATGTTCAAGGTACTTCTACACCCTTTTGGGGGAAATGCTAATGTTCACAAAAGCCATTGAAAAAGAAATGTGAATAAAATTAAATAAATTTGCCCTGTAGATGGGGCTAATATTGAGTTAGTGGTGGTACAATGTAGTTGTATAGAGCTCACATTCATTCTGATAGGTCCATAACCTCCTGGTCTGGACCATATTTTTGTTGGTCCTTGCTTTCATTCTTCATTTTACAACAAAGGGAAGTTTCAGGCAATAAAAGGAATTACTGTTGTAAAGTGAAGATTTGTCTGTGCCTGTAAAATACGGTTGTTAAATATTTGCAATGTCAGTCTTGGCTTTTATGTATTTATTTCTCACAAATTATTAAGTACAGCAGTCCTTTGATATCTGCAGGGGATTTGTTTCAAGATTCCTGTGGATCTCAAAATCCATCGATATGCAAGTCCTTTATTTAAAGTTCTGTACTATTTGCATTCTTCTGTATACTTTGAATCATCTCTAAATTTTATGAGACCTAAAATAATATATATGCTATATAAATAGTTGTTATATGATTTGGGGAATAATGTCAAGTCTTTACACGTTCAGCAGAGTCACAGGTTTTCCCGCCCCCACCAAATATTTTTGATTGATGTTGGTTAAATGTGGGATTGCAAAGGGCTGACTGTGTCTCTTACATGATATTTTTTAGTAATTCTAAACTTATTAAAGCATGGTCCCTACTCAAAAGCTTCTTTCATGTAATGACTATTAATATCATGGGATGAATGTTCTATCAGCCATAGGTATAAAATCTCTGGGAAGACAAATGAGGGCATGATTTAATTCTGCTAGGGGCTAGAGGGAAGACAGGTTGGTCTTTGAAGAATGTGTTGAAATTTACTCTTTCCAATAGATGAAGATATATCAGACAGCTCGGAAATTATAAAAAATAGAAATTGGCCGTAAATGTGTTTGTGAAACACCATTTGCCAGTGTTTCCCAAATATAGGAAGTTAGAATAGGATAACCTGGGGCTATATAGTTATAGGGTTTTCAATATCATGTGAAGACATTTGGAATATTTTTTTAAGGCGATGAAAAGACTGAAAGTTTTGAGTTTTTTGGTTTTTGTTATTTTTTTTTGTAGGGGAGACAAATAGACATCCATGCATTTCATTTCTTTGTATTGGATTCAAATGCAAATATACTCAATTCTCAGGAGCAAGGAATTGAGGTATGATGAAATATGAGACAGGAATGATGAGTAACTATGATAATGACAGTGGAGAGGGAGAGGGAGACCGATCCACAGCCTGTTGGAGACAACCTTCTGGGCTTTGCCCTTGAATGTGGATGGTGAGGAGGCCATGGACAGCATCCAGTTTCTAGCTTGAGTGACTGGGTGGAAGGTAAGGCCATAAGATTTTTTTGGGGGGTGTACAAGGGTTGCAGGGTATAAAGAAGATTACTGATTTGCTTCTAGGCATACTGGGTTTGAAGTAACACTGATGTGCAGGTTTATGATAAGGCCATAAACACATATCAGAAAGAGCCAAAATTTCGAGTTTAGATAAACTTGGGTTAAAAAGTTTCTGGTCCAAAACTCACTAGCAGTATAATCTTGAACAATATTCTTGGTTCTCTTTTCTATAACTTGGGAGTAATAACTATTTCCTACATGTGAGGTGGAATTCACTGAGGTGCAGGTATGAAGTGTATAGTAAGGCATCTAATATTCAATATAAAGATGCAATACTTTCCTCCTTTTTTTGCTATTGAGCTCCTTCAATTATAGAATTAGGTAGAAACTGAACTCACCATATTCTCACTTTAATCTGTTATTATGCAGATAAATATAATAATTTCTAACTAAAAAATTGAGAACCAATTTGAGGTTAAACAAATAATTCAATTCCAGGTCTTTTAAATGAAAACATGCTAAAATTATACAGTTGCAGAAGTAACTGTATAATTATTGCATCCTTATGACTTGCCACACACTCTGCCAAAGGCATTTTCCAAAAAGTATCTCATTCATACTGCAACCAAAGTAATAGCATTACTATTCCCATTTTACAGAGAAAGGAGCTGAGGCATAAAAACTTGATAAGATCAACAGCTCATCAATGGCAGAGTTGGCATTTGAATCAATACTTCCTGACTACAGACTCTGGGACTAAAAACTATCTCCTTTATTTTGTCTGAGTATTTAGCGTTTGTTGACCTAAACATTTTTGAATTGTAAAAATTCTAGAGCACAATTATTATTGCCAGATAGCCCAGTGAACAATTTCCAACCATCAATGCAGAGAAGTTGATAAAACTGTTTCCATTTTTTTGACTGACCCTTCTATTACCTAACTTAATTTTTTTTTAAAAAAATCTGTCCCTTTTTGACTGTACTAATTTTAAGTGCTGCATTAATTCATTTTGTTAGACTTACAAATACCACCACAAAGTGTGAATATATTGAGAAGGACCTCAAAATACATATGACAAAGTTTTATACTCAACAAAGTTTATCTGTCATTTGTCACTGAAAAACAATCTTTGGTTTTATGTAAGCCTACATTGAATAATGGATGTAGTGAAGATGATCTGAACTGGAGGTGCGTGGGAAGGACTTGAGGTTTGCTTTACTAGCAAATCACAGGATGTAAATCTTAAATCCTGTGTTCATTCTGCAAATCCTATAGACAGACTGTTCACTAAGAGGGGGGAAAAACAATTATGTTGCTCTTGCTACGGACTGTAAACACAAAGCACTTGAAGGGGCCTATAAACCTATCAAAGATATCATTTATCTTGGTAGCTACAGAGATTTTTAAGGTAACATGTTTAAGCAGAACACTGTGTCTTAGGAGATTATTATGAAGTAGTTAAACTTTTTCTTCTTTTTGCCCTTTGAGCATCCAAGATAGGTCATATTTGCTGATTCTTATGTGAATAAACATTATCCTAAAGGAAAAGCATTTGAAGTTTGCTTCTTGCAAGCATCATTCATTTATTGATATCAGTTTGCAAAGTATCCAGATGCATAATTCCAATGTCTGCTAAATACTCAGTACATTGCCTTCTGTATAGAGAATGCCCCAAAAGGATCTGTGACCATATCTTTCTCCCTTGTTCTGTATTTACTTCCAGATCATTTTGTTATTTATCTTTTATTTAGAGGATGAACTGAGGTGATAAAAGGAAGCAAAATTAAAGCAGCAAATTATATAGGCCTTTAGCATATTTGGTCCAAAATTTTCCTAAGGAAGAGACTAATACAAGATTTTTGGATAGCTGGGTATGATGGTACACTCCTATAATCCTAGCAACTGAGAGGCTGAAGCAGGAGGATCGCAAGTTCAAGACCATCCTAGGTAACTTAGTAAGGCCCTGTTTGAAAATTAAAAATAATTTTAAAATAGGGCTGGGAATGCAGCTAAGTGCTATAGTGCCCCTAGGTTTGATTCCTACTACTGGAAAGACCCCCCCCCCCAAAAAAAAAAAAAAGATTTTTTTGGATCATCTAAGAGCTTGACTGATCTATAATCATTATTCCCTGTCTTCTTAAATATTTCAAGAAAAGTTGATTAAGATTGCCTATTATTTAGGCTAAGACAGAGGGCTGCTATTAGGGAATGGACTGCCTTTAAAGTTCTTTTTATTATGTTCTTTGTCTTCTTTTTTTGTAGTCTTTTTTTTTTTTTTTTTGGCTGGGAATCTAACTCTCCAAACCAACTACTGAACTTTGTTCTTTTGTATCATTAAAATCAAATGTTATAATCAGAAGCAGGGTAGACTTCCTTCTATGAGATGTGCTCTTTAATGATGCTATGTTAAAACAGACTTCATCAAAGAATGATGTGTGGAGGCAGGAAGTCAAGCATGCAGTTTGGGAATAGAAAGCTGCTGAGACCAGGGAGAGAAACTGCAAATTTGAATGAGGTAGGGAAAGAGCAGTTGGGAGTGAATAGGACTCATTAGGGAGCCAATCAGACTGCTCAGGAAATGTCCAGGAAAAGATGATTTTTTCTGTCTGCTGAAACTAACTGCCCATGCCATGCTGCACAGTGTATTCAGTTTAGTAACGAGGCTTTAGCGAGTCTTACCTAAACTTGGAATCATGTGAAAGGATGTGTTGGAGCAAACATTAGGTTTTAGGAATAGTGGTGGATGGGTATGGCATCATCAGTATTATTACTGTGTCTGTTAAATGTATATTAAAATAATAGGTGTTATGGTAGAAATTCTATCTCACTATGGATCTGACTGATGCCTTACAATTTTTCACTGTCTGAAAATGTATAACCCTGCCTTATCTGTGGAGATAGTCCTACTGTGAGTGGAGAATGAAAATCTAAAATGCCATAATAACTGTGACATGGGCCAGTTATTATAGATAATAAATTCTTTTATCTCTAAAAGATGAAACTTTGGAGAATTTGGCAATTTTTCATTTTAAGAAAACTGTTCCCTTGGATTAAAATAAATATTACTATTGTATTCTGTTTTTTAGGGAAAAACCCCCAAACTGGACATATATAATCTTGTAGTTGCTTAATCCACATAAATTTGTATCAAACTCTCTATTATCTTGTTAATCTTTCAAGAGTGGCTTGAGTAGTTTCAACCCAATGTAAATAAAATTTAGCTTTATCTATTGGGAGGAAAATTAACCTTAACTGTTCTTTTCCTTTTTAAGGGCTTATATTAATGTGAAGTATTTGCAAAGTATTATCAAACTTGATACCTTATGAGAATGAAAAATACATAACTGAATGAAATGGTTACATTTTCTCCAATTTTATGTAAATATTTGCCGCAGTCCGGCTGCAGCAAAATAACCGGGGGGTGACAAGCAACTTGTGTAGATTGATACAGCAGGAGTGGGAGCCGTTTATTGTAGGACCGGAGGGATATTTATACATTCCACACAGCTTATCTTAATTAGCATAAACTAGATACAGCAGTCAACCAATAAGGAATCTCTACACTAAATGGCTCACTGGTGTTACTTCACAAACCACTCCCTCTGCAAAATGCCAGGCGCCATCTTGACTTGTTTACAGACTCTAACAAATATTATCATCAAAAAACCTCCAAAGAATGGATATATTTCTATACTTCATCTTCCATGATCAGCTATGATTTATGTTTACTACAAGGACAACTGGATGCACAAAAAGCTAGGGTAAGCTTCAATGAGTTCTTAGGAGTTATGAGTAGAAAAAAACAAGTTATGAGTGGGTTGAGGATAGATTCATACAATTTGAGAACCAGGCAGGATGTTAGATGAGGATATTAGACAAATTGAGTGACTTGACCATCATTTTACAGCTGGTTATTAACGTAGATGGCAAGTAACTTGATTAGAGTTTTGGGTATTATCTCTGTACTATACTAGTTCCTATTATTTTTAAAAAAATTTAGTCCATGACTCTGATCAGACATCTTAATTTTATTCATTGGCCATTAGGCATGGATAGAAACTAAATTTTGTGCCTAGAATTTCATTCAGTAGGTATTTACTGAGCACCAACTCTCTAATAAAGATACTGTTCTGGTGATTTGGATGAATATACAAATATGCAAACAGAGGTCCCTGCCCTAATAGAACTGAGAATGATATTACAGCAAATGACAACTTCCATGAAGGTATCCTTGGCTGTTCAAATACATCCAGTTAAGATTTCTGACCATTGAATTATTGAAACTTCACTAGAACAGAGTATTGCTTAAAAGTTGCTATTTCATTTAGAATGGCCATTCTCAGAGTTATGACTGCTGGAGCAGTTGCTCAACTGATGAAAGATCTGAATTCTAGAACGACTTTCTTCCTTCCTCATGTCAAAAAATGTTATTTTTGTTTCCATACCTTTATTCATGATGCTTTTCTTCTGAAAATGCACACAGGTACACACGTACAAGCACACACCTCTGTCTAATTTTGAAATCTTGGCTAAATCTTTCATGGGCCAACCACAGCTCATTTTGTCTCTGAAATATTTTGTACTATATTTTCACAACATCGTATCCTTTTCTGTTTTACAGGCACTTGCATATATACCTTACTCTCCTCCTTTATAATTACAAAACCCCAACATACCAAGTAGCAAATGCTAGAATGTTCTTATTGAATTATGGCTGAATTGTTTTAACCTTTAACTGACTTCATTCTAATAATTAAAATAACTTTATCTCAGTGTTGCCTTTTCAAATTCACTTACTTAGAGTTTATAATTGGAATAATAAGCAAAAACCTGAAAATCAGATACAACATGTAATTATTATGATCTTAAGTATGTGTTATGGTTTGGATATGAGGTGCCCCCCAAAGCTCCTGTGTTAATGCAGAAATATTCAGAGTTAAAATGATTGAATTCATGAGTTATAACTTAATCAGACTATCCTAATTTGAAATGGACTAACTGGGTGGTAAACAAAGGCAGGTGGGTTGTAGCTGGAGGAGATGGGCCAATGTGGGCGTACCCTGGAGGATGCATCTTCTGTGGTCCCTTCTCTAGTCTCTCTTTCTGCTTCCCGGATGCCCTGAGCACAGCAGGGCTCCCCCATCACACACTCAGCTGCATCTTGGGCCCTGAGCAATGAAATTAAATGACCATGGACTGGACCCTGAAACTATGAGCCAAAAAAACTTTTCCTTCTCTAATTTGTTACATATTTTGGTCACAATGATTTAAACCTAGGTAACACAGTTTTTTAAGAATATAAATAAAATATACACAAGAAATGAAAATTCACTACGTCAGGGAGATTAGGAAAAAGGGAGAGTTCGCCTTCAAATTTCTTTGAATAATTCAGCAAATATATATATTTGGGTTTTTTTAGATATACATGACATAGAATGTATTTTGACACATTATACATACGTGGAGTATAACTTATTTTAATTAGGACCCCGTTCTTGTGGTTGTACATGATGTGGAGAGCAAGTGTATTTTTAAAAGCAAGTGTAAGAGTACTTAAGTAATGCTCATGAGGGATGTGAGAGCTCTGAAGTGTCCAGTTTCAGTTCTTCACTCATTACTTATTCCAAAAAACTAATTATAGTATCAACACAGGCATCAGGGAAGAAGTTATCCATATTATATCCATTAACCCCATAGGCATTTAATACTGGAAAAGTGACCATGAGAAACCAACTTCAAAAAGTAAAACTGGGGAAAATACATCCCCCTCCTTGAATAAATCCCAACAGGAAAAGGATGAAAAAAGAAACCAGTATTGTCATTTAATTAGTTATTTTCATATCTAAGTCCAATATGGCAAAAACAGAAAGAATAGGGAAAAAAAGCTCCCCAATTTAATTAGACTTTTCAAAGGGAGAGATAGGAAGAACTGACTGCAAAGCAGACTACAAAGAAGATTCTCACTGAATAGTTTGCAGGAAATATTTTAATTATTGAAGCTGATAAAGCACTTTGTAAAGGCTTCTTTATCTAGTTGAGAATGAATAGCTTTCATTGCATACTTCTTAAATGTAGGAAAAAGGAACTTCAGTTCTATTTTGACCCTGACTATATTTTATTAGCCATGATCTAAAGGGAAAAAAATTGCATTGATCCTAAAATCTTTCTGTTGAATATCTTTATAAAGTTCTGCTGTATATATGTAAATTCTTAAGATTTGAGAAATAATCTTAAAATTCATATTGCTATTTAAGATAAATTGAGTAGGTGTCAGACATGGCAGAAATACTGTTAGTGAAGGAGAAGGGAACTAACTTGTTAATATTTAAATATGCACTTGATTTCACAAGTAGCCAGATAGGCTGGGGGTATGGCTCAGTTATACAGAGCTTGCCTAGCATGCATAAGGGCCTGTGTTTGATCCCCAGCTCTGGGGGGAAATAGTAGTTGCATATATTGCAAGTAATTAATGTCCATCTTAAATAAATAATGTTTAAAAGCAGAATTGAATATGACCAGTGTAAAATGGGTTTCACAATTATAATTTCTGCCTTTTTAGCCAGAGTTGTTTTTAATAATTTTTTAATTTGTTCTAATTAGTTATACATAACAGCAGAATGCATTTTGACACATCATACATAAATGGAGAATAATTGTTCATTCTTCTGGTTGTACATGATGTACAGGTCATATAATCATATATGCACACAGGCTAATAATGTCCTATTCGTTCTACCATCTTTCCTACCCCTATACCCCCTCCCCTCCCTTCACTACCCTCTGTCTAACCCAAAGCATCTCTATTCGCCTCCCACTTACTGTGAATTAGCATCTGCATATCAGAGAAGACATTTAGCTTTTGGTTCTTTGGGATTGGCTTTTTTAGCTTAGCATATTATTCTTCAATTCTCTCTATTTAGCAGCAAAAATGCCATAATTTAATACTTCTTTAAGGCTGAGTAATATTCCATTATGTATATATATACCAAAATTTATTTATCTATTCATCTGTTGAAGGGCACCCAAGTTGGTCCCACAGTTTAGCTATTGTGAATTGAGCTGCTATAAACATTGATGTGGCTGCATCACTTTGATTTTAAGACCTTTGGGTATAAACCTAGGAGTGTGATAACTAGGTCAAATCGTGATTCCATTCCAAGTTTTCTGAGGAATTGCCATACTGCTTTCCATAGAGGTTGCACCAATTCCATTTGTAGTCCCACCAGCAATGTATGAGCATAACTTTCTCCCCCATATCCTTTATTGTTGCTTGTATTTTTGATAATTGCTATTCTGACTGGAGTAAGATGGAATCTCAGTGTAGTTTTGATTTGCATTTCTCTAATTGCTAGAGATGTTGAACATATTTGTTGGTTGATTTAATTTCTTCTTCTGTGAAGTGTCTGTTCAGTTCCTTAGCCCGTTTATTGTGTTATTTGTTTGTTTTTTAGCATTAAATTTTTTGAGTTCTTTATATATACTGGAGATTAACGACCTATCTGAGGTGTGTGTGGTGAGGATTTTCTCCCATGCCAGAGTTGTTTAAATGCCAAATATATTCAATTGACATAGTGTTGAAATATTTAATTATGTGTCTGGGATATGTGGATTAATTTGTTCACAGATTACAGAACAAGCACAGTTGACCCAGGGAACACATCTGAACTCTGACCCCAACTGCTTTGGCTCTCTAGTGATAATTCATTTTTAATAAATAATTATTTTATAAATATCTGGCAATGCTCAATGTAGTGGTTTCCCTCATCTTTTTTGCATCATGTATCCCTTATGTATGTGTGTGTGTGTGTGTGTGTGTGTGTGTACCAAATTCTACTTGCCTTGCCTACATGTTTTCTGTAGGCACTCTCATATACCTAAATACATGCATACTTAAGTAGCTCCAGGAATTCAGAATCAAGTATAGTATATAAATGAGCACATATTTAAGAAGTAAGAAGATGGGCAAGATGGCAAAATATGAGAAGAAGCATACAAATTCCAACAGTTTGAAGATGTGCTATTAACCTAACAAAACATGTATACAGAGAAAATGGAATTACACAAAGAGGGTGGAGAAAGAACAATGAGTAGGTAAGCAAGGGCTTTGGGTGGAAAACTGATTCCAGTGAATTGGGACATTTACCAGATTTGCTTTTGAGCCTTTAGTAAGGGTCTTATTCTCAGGCTCATCTTTCTCCAATGCCTTCCTTAATACACTTATCAAAAATAGTATCCTGTCACCCTTTATTCTATTACTCTGCTTTATTTTTCTTACTATCAGACATTATATAATTATTCTGTTATTTCAAAAATGTCTCCCTTCAAAAAATTCTTTTTAGTTTATATATAACATTAGGATAAATTTTGACATAATCACAAAAGCATGAAATACAATTTGCTCTAATTCAGTTCCCAGCCCTTCCCTCCCTGCCTCTCCACTCTTCCTTTCCTTTCCTCTACTGTTCCTTTCCTCTACTCCATTGATCTTTTTTGCAATTATATTCATAGTTTTTAAAAAAACTAGTATCTATAGATATATTTGATGCTGGGCTTCATCATGCTGTATTCCTGTATGTGCATGTTAAAATTCACTTCATTCCACTGTTCTTCCTTTCTCCTGTCCTCCCCCCTCCTCCCTCCTCGACGCCTTCATCTACTCTACTGATCTTTCCTCTATTTTGATGAAATTCTCTATCCCTTTTCTTCCTTCCTCTCAGTTAATTTTTTAAATTCCCACCCCTATATTTTGGATTAGCTTCTGCATATCAGAAAAAACCATTTGACTATTGACTTTGAATAATGGGAAACATTAAAAGAGTTATATTACAAAATGAATGAACTAGATGATGTGTATCAACAACAAAAGAATTCACTTTTTTATATGACAGTATCTGATACTGAAGATGTGTTTGTTTCTTTTTTCAGTATAATTATGTCTAGAAGGACCTTTGAGTCTTCACTACTGATTTAGAGTATATAAGATTTTATGCAAGGATTTGCTCCTCTATCTTCACCACTTGTAGCCCCTCTGCTTATTTAAAAAATTTTTTTTGTGGTGCTGCGGAAGCCAAGACCTCATTTGTGCTAAGCATATCGCATTTACTTAGAATGATTACTTGCAAATATAAGACACTTACTAAATATTTTTTGGATAAGCAAATAATTTAATTAATTACACATTTAAAATCTCAGTTTGTTGAAGTTATGAAGGGCACTTCAACTCCCCATGTTTTTAATTTTTTTTTAAGGCAGGAAATGAACAAAGAAAAGAAACTTTCAAAGAGAGGTTTATGAGGGCTGGGGTTGTGGCACAGTGGTAGAGCGCTTGCTTAGCACGTGTGAGGCCCTAGGTTGGATCCTCAGCACCACATAAAAATAAATAAATAAAATAAAGGTATTATGTCCATATATAACTAAAAATATCAATATTAAAAAAAGGAGAGGTTTAAGGATACCCAAAACTTGACAGAATTCTGGAAACATTAATGTACTCTAAGCTAGAGGTGAGTAACTGAATGAACCCTCAAATGAACCTGTATTCTTTTTGAAAAAGAAAAGATTATTGTACACTATTCCAACTCTGAAGAAGTAATACCCTGGGAATCATTAAACAATTCTTATCTAACTGGAAAAATTTCCCAACTTTTCCTAAGTTTGGCTCATTTCAAGAATCCAAGAGGTCAAATGAAATCTTACATTCATGAAAATGGATCATGTACAGTTCTGTGTAAATGTACATAAACTTGCACAAGGACATATCAACAAGGTCATAGAATTTACCTTACTGACTTATACACCAGAAACCCATTATATCTCTTAACCAGTTTCCACTTGTGGGAAAAGGCCCAGTTTTGTAAGTAGCAACTTTTAAGGAAAAAATCAAATGCTTAAACAAGAGTTCAAGTCCTATTTGGAGAGTGTACTCAGAATCATATAAATACTGGAAAATTTGTAGTTATTTTCAGCCTTATTAAAACTTGAAGTCTCAGAAATCAATGGAATTCTATCTCAAATATAAATGAAATGAAAACTTTTTTTGAAAAAAATGTGTCAATTGAACACTTACAGGCACCATGCACTAGGTACCATGTTGGAACTGAGTTTTATGGTCTTAAACAAGAGGTTTATGTTCTTATAAAGTTTATAGTTTAGGAGTGGTGGAGGGCTAAAAGCATAAATTAATCAAATAATTATATGAATAATCAATTATTTAAGATAATTTTAAGTTTTAAGAAGAGGAAAAATGAATATTCAAGCATGTATAAAAGTCAGATATAACTCAATAGGAACAGTCAAGAAATTCTTTCTGCCATTGACATTTAAGTGGAGATTTTTAACTTTAAAAAGTCACCATGAATATAGGGTAATTTGTTACTCACATGGAAAAAGAAACAAAATTGGTTCCTCTACCTACTTCCTATCATACTCGAAAACAGATCACAAGTAAGTTAAAGGTCAAGGGTGAAAAATAAACAAAAATAAGAATATTTAGAAAAAAGTATTTAGGATAGAAAAGGCTTTCTTAATACATAAGTACAAACTATAAATGAAAAGATAAATAAATTCATTAGAAGAAATAACAACCAAACTGGAACTTCTGTGCATGTACATGTAATACAGAGCATGGATGTTAGAAGGATTCTTCATCTCACCAATTTGAAGAATGAGATCCATAGACAGAACGGCGAGAATAAAGTAACAGGATTTATTAGAGTAATAGAAGGAAAGCAGAAGAGGGGTTGTCTATGGGTTTGATTGTTTCTATACTTGATGGTGGGGCAAAGGATTCAAAAAGGGGTTAATCAACTCTATTATTTTGTCTTCTTCAACAAATCTTGGGAAAGTAGTTTTTAAGCCTTTATTAACTAAGAATGGAGGTGAGGGTTTGTTGGAGCAAGAAGTGCTTTAAAGAAGATTTTATAGTTGACCATTGCTAGGGGTATAGGTAGGAATAACTAAGGAAGAGCCATTGCGATTGACACTGTCAATGTGAAAAGCCACAAGTAGTGGATGATACTTGAAACACATAAATACAACAAAGTAGCTGAAGTACAAAAAAGACTCCTTTATTCAATAATAGGAAACTAAGTAAAAAAAATGGATAAAGAGACTCAGTGGTAGAACACTTGTCTAGAGTCTGTAGGAGGTCCTGGGTTTGACAGTTTCTCCTCCATTCATTGAGACAAATTAAAATGTATAATATCAAGTATTGGCGAGAATACATAGCTTTTTCCCTCACCCTCTTTACTTCTTTGCTCAAATATTAGCTTATAATATTTCCTTGTCCTCTGTATTTAAAATTGCATCTCCCATCCCAGAGCTATTACTCTTACTTGCATTATTTTTTTTAAAGGTCAATTTATTTTTTAGTGGTAGTTGGATGCAATACTTTTATTTCACTTATTTATTTTTATGTGGTGCTGAGGATCAAACCCAGGGTCTTGCACATACGAGGCGAGCACTCTACTGCTGAGCCATAACCCCAGCCCTGTATTATTTTTATCTTCTTCCATGTGAGATATTATATATTTATTTGTCCATTTCTTTATTTTCTGTTTATCTACATTGGCATGTAAACTCTACTTAGGCAGAAAGGTTTACTGTTATACTGTATATCCATTTCTAGAAGTGTCTTTCACATGAGTATGCAATAAATATTTATTGAATGAACAAATTAATGAGCTTTGGAAGCTTCTATGAATTACTGAGATATCTATATAATATCTATCAATATAAATACTTTGGAAAGCTATTTGCCAATCACATTGAAGATGTGCTTACCATAAACTCAGTGATTCCAATGCAGGTATACTGTCTTAGATAAACTCTTGTACAAATGTCAAAAGAGATATGTACAATAATTTACATTTCAGCATTATGGTAATAGTAAAATGTTGAAAGCAATAATGCATTAATCAATAAAAGAATAATCACATTTTCGTGCAATCTTACAACAGAATACCATATAGCAGTTAAAGTGAATGGACTAGAGCTACGTCTACATCAACATGGATAAATTTAAAAAGCACAATGTTGAGAGGAAAATACAAATTGCAGACCTATGAACACAGTTTGATATCTGATTTGCAAATATCAATATATTATTTGTGCAAGTTTAAAAAGTAGTACAAGTTTATAAGCATGTATGGGAACTAAAAGCACAAAACTCAGGCTAGATATTTTGATTTTGGGAAAGAAAGGGAGAGTAGGATCAGGTAATGCTATATTCAGAGATTTTTATTTGTAATGTCTGATCTCTTAAGCAGATTGCTGTGTACCTGAGTACATACTGATCTTTCTGCTTTTTTGGATGGATCTGACAACTATATATGAAGTACCATAAATAGGATTTGCTAGTGGATCGGATCAGGGAAGTTTAGGTGAATAAGGTTTAGATATTCAAATTCATCCAATTTTAGAGAAAACAAGTAGTAAATATACAAATGGGTAATTACTGTGCAAAATAATTATTTGTTTTCTAGAAGGATGCAAGTACATCCTTGGCATATAGAATGTATTCACAAAAAAAGTTAGTTATATAAAACAGGCTCAGGGATAGAAAGAAAGATATATCTAGAGGTAAAACTCTTTGAAATGTTGGCATTAATAGTTTTCATTTGGAGAAATAAGAATCAGTTTAATAACAAAAGTCCAAGCATCAACCAACCAATGTAGTATAAAATATTCTTTGGGAATACATTAATAAAGTTAGTTAATGAATTCCTTTTAGAAGTTACTCACAGCTAGAAATATAATACAAAACTTAATGTCAGACTATTTCATACATCTTCTAAATATGCAGGTTGTTTTTGTAGAACATGATATCTTAAAGTTTCAGAATCTTTAAACATTTTTAAAGAAACACCCAGTTTTAAATTGATTCTTACAGAGAGAAAAAGCCAATAATCTTGAATTTAACAAGAATATATTTTGTTCTGTGTTGAGGATAATATGAATAATAATCATCATCATAGACTTAATTCCTATATTCTGATTTTTAAACTGAGCCAACAATATAAGGTTGTTTTCTAAGCATTTACTCATTTTTACCCACCAAGTGGATTCTCTAGGATACATTGGTTTTTATAAAAAGAATCCGTGTGAAATGATCAGCTTGGTGCATTTTAGTTATTGTTTTTATAGCATGTTTTCCATAGGGCTTACTAAACTGTTTTTCCCTCTACATATCTGATTTTGAAGCTTACATGGAAGTCAGATTATAAATCTCTTCCAAGTAGCTTTAGCTCTAAGACTATTTCTACTCCTTTAGAGTTCTAGATTTCACATCATTTCTTTTCTAATTTTCCTGGTAGATGGAAGAAGGCAAGTCATTGTGATATGATTACTCATTATAGGAAAGGATAAAATATATTTAATGTCAATCAAATTACTTTTTAATTTTTTATTCCTTTTAGCATACATGGACTGAACAAAGCTTCCTTCACTTGAGATAAGTCTATATCTAAATGTCAAAAACCATAACTCTGTGAAGGTTGCTTATTAAGAATTTGCCATGGTTCATTTTACAATGACACCTTCATATTCAATGGTGTCAGTGTTTGGAGCAGCAATCCAGGATCAATTCATCTTGGCATTAAGAGAAGAAATTAAAAAAAAAAAAACCAGAAAACAAACCAAGAGAAAAAATTGGGAGCTTTACAAGCACATAAGGAGTCATTCAAAGATAAAAGAGATTCATTTTGGCACACCCAGGCAATCTTCTTCCACACTACCCTTCTTACCCCCTTCTCTAGCAGCAGGTCTCTCTGCACTATCGGTGGGAACACTGAGAGCCCACAGGAATACCAAACAGCCTTAATGGCTCATTTGCTTAAGCAGTAAGACTTTCATTTCCTTAGATCATGTGCTGAACTGTTAGATAAAGTTTCCTTAGGGGCATGGAGCTTGGGGTGAGAAAAGAAGACAGGAGCTGCTTCAAAAATATTTTCTTTCTAGATTCAGCTCAATTTTAAACTACAATCAAACCCTTGGAAAGACACTGTTAACATACCCTGGAGAATGAGTGATGAAGTGTGGAATGAGCTACTCCTTGCTGCTCTAGCTGCGTCATTCACAAATTACAATAGCCATCTTTCTTACTCTGAGATTCTCTGAGGGGACTGAAAAAGTGACAGTTAATTGAGTTAATTGAAATGTTTCAGACCGAATTCTTCACTGAGAGATTGAAGTTGTTCAAGAGATTATTCCTGAAAAAATATTAAGTTCACACAGGGTTAGGATTGGTTTTATTTATATATTGCAATGAAACTGTATATATAGTTTATATGTAGAAATCTATTTGCCTATCTAGGAAAGTCCAGGAAAAACCTGCCGTATATTAGAGCCATTCATAATGTCACTATACTTAGAAAGAGAATTGAAAGTTATCAAATGTAAAGCAAGAGCCTAGGGAATTGTAAGACCACAGATTCCAAATATCTTTGGAAAATTAAATAGCACACTTGGTCCTGTTGATTTTTTAGTCTTGATGCTGAAATCTCTCTCACCTCCACTGTGTTATAAATTTCTGCATGACACATTCAATCTAGTTGAATAAGAACATATCTAGAAAGTCACTGAATTTCAGTTGGTTAGAAGTCTAGGTTTAGAACACATACATCACACTTTAGAATGCATATCTAGCTGATATAAATAATTTTGGAGTTCCAATTCATAAGGTTTATAACATCAAAATAGAAAAATTTGAACATCGTGTAATATCTTGAACTTCATATAAATTATAAACACTTTTAAGAAAAAAAATTGAATAAAACACAAAAGCCTGTTTCAGTTCCTTAGCTTTTTTTTTTCCCTCCTAGAAAAACACCCAGTTGTCCACCTTTAGAATCCTTGCTTCACACAATGAACCACAGCCCCATGAAGGGCTTTGGTGTAGAAAAACCTGAGTTTTATTTCAGCTCTTTCAACAGATGAGCTATGTGACTTTTGGCAGTGCTGGGGAACAAAACCAGGACCTTGTTCAAGTTAGGCAGGTGCTCTACCAGTGAGCTACATCCCCAGCCCTGACTTTTGAGCAAACTACTTGGTCATTTTGACCTTCAAAATTTTATTTGCAAAATCCAGATTGTAATAGTTTATGGAACTGTTCTGCGGAGACAGTGTCCAGCCTATTTCTTACATGAACACTCAGTACCTGTATCTTCTTACACTTTTAGGCTGTAAGTAAAAAGCCTATGTTTCTCCCCACTTAAAAATAGTATATACCCTAACTAACCATTTTTTATGGTTACATGCATGTAAATAATTTTGTATAATTGCATCTTTGCTGTGGAATTGTTTTGATTTCACCCAAATCCTTGAACTCATTCCACATGCTTTAACTGCTTTTTCCTTCACCTAAATCTACATTAAATAAAAAAATTCTCTTAACATATTTTTCAAGTTTTTTCTCAAAAATTTCTTTCAACAGCAGAATGTCTTCATTGATGTTTCAATGAAAATAAATGACAAAATGGTAACAGATGTTGATGAAACCATATGAGTTCAAGCTAATGTTTCCAGGTAAAACATTCTACTGAGCGTTTTACCAACTTTCTCATGTAATTTTTACAACCACCACTGAAAACAGGAATTGTCATGGTCACCAATTTGTAAGTGAGGAAATTAAGCCTCAGGGATATTGACAGATTTTCCCAGGGATCCATGGTTAATAAGGTGGCACAACTAGAGCTGAAATCCAGGTCTGCCTAATACCAATTCATTTACTTTTAACTAATCATGCCATATCAGTTCTGTTAAACAGGATTCTACTGGACAGGTATTAAGTATGGTCCTTAACTAACCTAGTGATAAATACATTTGAAGTTAAATAGACCAATACAGATTAATTCAGAAAATTTCAAAGTGAAAACTTTTGAAGCTTAACTTATTCTTAATAAAACAAAATTTATTATAATTTAATATTATAAAAATTTACAATGCTGGCCTATTACTAATTAATCTTTAAGCATGACTGTCCTCTATTGAAAGGTATATTTCAGAATATAAAAGTCAAATGCTTTTGTCTTTATTGGAATGTCAGTTCAAGTTATCACTTCAGTTGGTACATTTCACTTTCATGAATAGAAATAGAATCCATGAATAGAAATAGAAAATAAATTTATGTATTTATTTTCATGTACTTATGAGAAGAATGTGACATATATCAGAATCTCTTCTGTTTTTCTCAGACACTGTGGATAAGAATGGTTTACAAAACCCTGTAGAGACAAGCTGTTGGGCTGGTCTGTGCAATGTTACTGTGTCAGTGAAGCCTATTAATTACATGTACCATTTAGTGTATTGATGAATTGTTAGTAAAAATAGCCAATTTAGTAGAATACAAGAAACATGTATTTGGAATTCACAATGATTCTTATAATTGTTTTGAAGGAGAGAAGATGGGATCCATATAGTAGTTTATGGAAGTATGGGCAAAAGTTGATGAATTGCTTTTATCAGCATTTTCTTAACAGTATAAGAGAGTCATTATTAAGATTTTTGAAAGTGCAGTTATCAGAAATATTATGTAAACTTTTAATGGAAAGCATAGATCTGCCTAGAATTCAGTAATTTTAAAAATAAAAAAAAGAATGGTGTACATTTTCTTTTAAATGGACAAAATTATATTTATTTATCATGTATATCATATTTTGAAATATTTATATGTTGTGGAATGTATAATTCAAATTAACATGTATTGAGAAGAGGAGCAGCTGCCTGCTGAGAGGCAGAGCCGCCCCCTCCCCCAGTGCTGGCAAGGTAGAGGGAACTGTGACCATCCACAGAGCAGGCCCAGCG
>NW_026000057.1:24892202-25020847 GCF_001458135.2 Marmota marmota marmota | reverse complement strand
AAAAAAAAAAAAAAAAAAAAAAAAAAAATTAACATGTATTATCTCATAATAATGAGATGAGAACACTGGAAAATCTATTGTTTAGCACATTTTGAGAATACATTGTTATTACAAGGGAAAGAGAACAAAATATCTGTAATAAATTAGTAGACATTACAAAAAATAAGTTATTATTAACTATTGTTACATACTATAAAATAGGTAGATCTCTTGAGTTTATTCCTCGAATATAACTGAAGTTTTAAACTTTTATATTCTTTGACCAGCATCTCCCAACACTCTTCAGCCCATGTTTTTTTTTAAGTAAAAAATTGACTAATATTCTGCAGCATCTGCTGCATTATCTTGCTCTTGACAGTAAAGTAAAATAAGGATGATAATAATTGATTTCTGGCACCATGAAAGTACAAAAATGAACCCAAGGGAATAATTCCTGAAGTCTCAACTGAATGTGACAGTCATTTGCTATTTCTGCCTCTTGGCACCAGATTACCACCTCAGTTCTTAAACCTGATATACAGTCTGCAAACTGTCTCTTATTCATGAGTATCAGAATGACAAGCCAATCCATGTTCATACTTCAGCCAGATGTGTGCAGGATTTTAACAGCCAGCAAACTAGCCTACATATTTTCTTTAGAAAAATGTTTTCTACTGGTTTTGGAAGTAATTAATTTAGTCACAAAATAATAAAAATGGTAGAAATACTTGTGTTCATTTTTATTAAAATGGTCACATTAAAGTAAACAAACTCCATAAGTCCAGTGTTGTTCAATACCCAAAGTTGAGTTGCTTAATGTTTGTAGAACCACTGAACTGTCTTAAGATTCATACTTCATTTCTTTATGAGAACTTTGGTAGATTTTTTTTTCCTAAACAGCAGATGTAGAGAAGGTTAATGCACTCTGACATTAAGTTCTTTCTTCAAAAATCTATTATTGAATATCTACAGTGTGGAAAGTACTGGGTTTTCATGATTTCTGTATAAGCCCAGGGAGGCAGATTTACACACAATTAAAATATTAGTTCTGGGTAAGATAAATGTTATAAACAAAAAAGACATTACAGAGTAGGGAGTGATCAGTAGGGATAGGAGAAGCTCTGTGGATAAAACTGACATAGGGACAGGCCTTGGAAAATGTTGAGGACTGTGACAAGATGTCCATGGGAGAAATTGCATTCTAATTTCAAACTTGACATGAAAAGCAAACCTGGAATTTGTCAATTATTTGAAATGTTTCACTAATGCTTCAAGACGACTTGAAAGATTTGAGTCTCAGCTGAGTTTTACTCACTGTTGTAAGTGCTAAGGGAGAAGAAAATTTTAAGAAGTATCAAATCTTGAAGCAATGCCAAGGAGTCTGAGTACTAAAAAGAGAGTGTTGAGTGGGACAATCAGGAAGGCATTCCTGTTTTTGCAGTGTTACCAGTGGTGAAATTGATTATTGAGGGTGGAAAGAACTGAATGTGAGGCGAGGATGTGGAAGCAGGAAACGCAGGAACAAAATGGTAGCTGGAGAGTGGAATGGAAACTGCATTAAGGGGAGAAATGAAGAGATTCAAATTTGGGACATGGCAGGGATCATCCTGATGCAGTGAAGAACAGACAGTGTAGAAGAGCAGGTCATGTGGTCAGGGAGCAGATCTCCAGTGGTTTGCACTCATGAGTTGAGGAAAAAGTCCAGAATGTATTACCTTTGGGAATATAATATAATAAGCCTTAACAGAGGATGGTTAGGCTGTTGATTTAAACAAGAGCCTCTTTTAGCAGTGTGTAGTGCTCTTTGTGAAATTATAGTGTTGTTTTACCAAAACATCTCAGTGTGTTTTTTAGCATGCAGTGTGTTAAAACAGATATGCTTATATCCATAATTATAGAGCTTTCCAAATTACAGAGTATTTTCAAATACCTATCTATCTCATTAAATGGCCACATTACCAATAAGAGGACAATGGTATTCCTCACAGTGGAGAAGTTGAATGGGCTCAGAAAGGGTAAATGACTTGCCAAAGCCACATGATTAATAAAGGCAAACTGTGCTCTCCTGAACCTGGCCTTGTGTTCTCTGGCTGTCTCCCAATCAGTTGATCTCTGTCTCTAGTAACTTCTGTTGAAGGACATAGAGAACACAGAGCCAAAGAATGACAATAGTTGGTGATTTTCAGCACAATCCAACCCAGTCTTTGTCCTGACCACTGAAAAGGCACATGATGAGTGTGTACCAAGCTATCCTCCTTCCTTCAAGGTAGTCATCTTTGCTCATTTCTTTCTTTTGGATTCCTCTGAAACTCATAAAAGCAAACTTGCAGAAATTGTAGGACTTGTATGGAAGAAAATGTGCACTGACAAATAGACATAGGCATTCTGGCCTTTGGTTCTATTCTTCTCAATATAAATCACTCTTCTTGTGTGATTTAAAGTACTTGGGGGTGTGTCAATATAATCCAGTTACACACTAAGTAAGTGGTAGGTAAATTCTGGATGAATTAAAAAAAATACACAAAGTTGGGGTTAAGAGCTATGAAAATGCAACCTCTAGTTTCCCAACCTCTGTTTGTCCTTCCATAGCACTCAGTCAGTCACCATTTTGAACATTTCCTTGATACAGATTCTTGGAGTGTGAGATTTTGAAGGTGAGTATTTCCCAGTAATTATGAATTCACAATACTCTCATGCATGAGTGAGTACCTGAGGTGAAATGAAAAGGAAGGTCACCAGTTATAAAGAGGTGAAGTAACTCTGAGGGCAGCTTCATGGGTCATCAACATCGATACCAAGTTAAGAAAATGGATGAGAAGAAAGAAAAGCTTTGATTTGTAATACAACCGTTAGCTTTAGGATGGGGAGGAATGTCTGGAAGGTGAGGAGGATTGGGAGGTGTGACTAGACACTTGCATTTAAAATCATGGTTTTCAAAAGTTGTTAAAAGTAAGGATGATAAATCAATGATCTGAAGTCAGTGGAAGATTGTGAAGGATTAAAACTGTATCTTGTGTGGATTGGAAGACCCAGAAACTGGTAGCTGACAGTGTTCCAAAGGAAGGGATGACATACATAGGAAGTGAGCTTTTATTTAGCCTGAGGAGGGTTGCGATCTAGCTGGAGTAGAGGCCGTGTATGAGGATGAGAAGTGTATAGTAGTGCCAAGCACAATTCGGATGCCATGATGGTTCCTTCCTTTATGACATTCAAAGTTCAGTCTTACTCTTCCCTTTTCATGTCCAAACTTTCTATCTTTTGACTAAAATCCTTTCAGTGCTTCTCTTATCTCTTTTAGGACCTTGCTACGATTTCTAGGCCCAATTTATAGTTCTTTCTTCTTTATTTTCCAATCATATTTCTTGGATCTTCTGGGACTGATTATCTCCTATGCAAACTAATTTATAATCATTTTCTGCTCAGTGTACTTATTTAGTAAGAAGTCATGCTGTGTAGCATGTAGGCTTTGTATTTTTTCTTTCATTCAGGTTTTTATGGTCACAAATTATTGGGGCTGTCGTTCTTTCATTGTGTTCCCACATAATGCAATTACTGTAGCCCTTGACTAATGGTCAAAAATTAAATCTTTCAGTTTATTTCATAGTAATGTGCTATTAATAATAATCTACCACTGCATTTTTTTAAGTATAGAAAAAATTATATGCTACCACTCTTAACTATGCTCAGAACAGTAATATAAAAAACGCACATTTTCCTCTTAACATTATTTAGACTGCTTTCCTAGGTTTCTGTTCTATAAAATGAAGACTTCTGATGTTAAGCACTTTAAATAGACAGCAAAACAGCTTGGTAATTTTACAGAAGAACCACCCTTAGGGGGTGTCTAGTTTTCAGGTCATAATTCCTCAACCAGTTTTCATCTGAGTCAAACAGATCTATCTCTGTCTTTTTGGATTCCAATATTATCTTAAGTGGGTCTGGTAGGGTGAAGCAGATGTCAAAGAATGCTGAACAAATGTTCCATTTACTTCATCCAAATAATACTGCGAATTACATGGTTTCGAAATGCAACACTTATCTTGACCTTATGAATTTCCCTTTGCTTCTGGAAGCTAATTAAAAAAAAACTCCTTCAAAATATTACACATATTCAAGTCCATACTTCTACAATTTCTTGTTAATGCAAAATCAACCTTTAGTAAATGGATAAAACAAATTGTCACACTCAGAGACAGATGGATTGATTTGTTGAAATGTAGCATAACATAGCAGATCTTAATTCAACTGGCAATCACTAACAAGCTGTTTGACTTGTAACAGTTCTCCTCATATGAATAGCATCTTTCACCATATTCATATTGCACAAATAATGATACTTGCAGACAATCATAAAATTTAATGAATTAACTAATTCCAAATTATAATCTGGATGAGAAAACACAGCTAAATATGGTTTAGTGGATGGGGTCAATCTGCAAACACTGTAAACAGTTAATTTATACCAATATGTTCATTCCTTCAGTCAATGAAGAAAACTTTAGGAACACGTATTATGTGTAAGTAGCTGCTGAACTGGAGATAGGAACAAACAAGACCTTTAAATGTTGGAAGAGAGATGGAACCTGTCTTATAAGAATATAATATATATGATTGAAACTAGACTATTTAAATAAATGGCTTAAAGTGGCATAAGGTTAAGTAAACATAACTGGAAATATCTGAAGGCAAACTGGAAACTTTGAAACAAATATAAAAATATTTTTGATGACTATTAAGTTCAATGATTCATGTTAAAAAACTATTGAATAGTAGTAATTAAAGTTTATCCAGCCCTTTCTATGCAGAATATGAATTCTAGGTGTTTCATTTTGCTAAACTCATCTGATTCTGTAGTACCCCCATGAGAGAGTTTGTAGGGCTTTTCTAGGCACATCCCTACCTCAGCACTTTTGCACTTGACTATTTTCTTTCTCTGGAAAGCTCTTATCTTAGGTACTCATGGAGTTGGCTCCCTCACTTTGTTCAGATCATGACTAAAATGGATCTTGGTAAGGTCTTCTTCCCTGATTCCTTTTCTAAATTTGCAACACAATTTTTTTTAATCAACTTTCTTGTCCATTTTGTTCCTTAGCACGTATCACCTTTTAACATATTGTACACTTTACATACTTGTCTTTTTATTGCTCTATTTTGCATGTATGCTCTATGAAGGTAGACTTCCCCATGCATAGTAAGAATACTAGCAGGCATATGTTAAGTGTTCAATGAATGTTGAATGAATGAATGTGGTCAGGACACTGCAATCATTACACACATACACTGCTTATGCATTGCTAAGGCTTGGATGCGATTTGAGTGTATCCCTCTGGGGTTTATGTGTTGGGAGTTTGATCTTCTATGATGGTGGTGTTGAGAGGTGGTGAGACCTGTAAAATGCTTTGTCCCAGTGGGGAGGTTGTAGTTTACCGGGAGAGCTGCCCTCAGAAAGGATTCTTGTAGCTCTTGTGGAACTGCTAAGTCCTTGCAAGAGAAAATTGTTTTAAGAATAAGTCTGACCCCTGAATCACTATGTGGCTTCCAGTTTTGCTACCTGATCTCTCATTCTTCAAGTGTGGTCTTGCCATGATGCTGAAAGGCCCTCACCAGAGGCTGAATCGGTGGAGCTGCCTGATCTTGAACTTTCATGCTCCAAAATTGTGAGCTAATTAAACATATTTTATTTTTCAGAGAAAAGTTAACCTGCCTCAGGTATTTCATTATAGTAATGCAAAACTGCCTAATACATATATTAATAAAAATGTTTTTATTTAAGTGTGCAATATTTGTATTTGATAGCAATACATAAAATTATATGGTATATCATAGAATTTAAAATAAGAAAGTCTCTATATATCCATATACACATACATCTATATCTTTATATGTAAGTGAAATTGCATATATAATATAAATATAATAAAATTGTCTCTAGTGTGTAATCATAGGTGTCCAGTTTAGGGAATGCAGATTGCAGTTCATTTTATATTTAAAAAATATGAAATAGATAGCACACATCTTTTTGACTTGGACATAATAGTAATAACTGCCAATTATTAATCATCTATTAAATTATAATGCTAAAAGTCATTACAGTTATTTTCCTCTTGTATTTTATAGATGAAAAGCACTAAAATGAAACAAAGTTAGAGAATTATTCTAGGTCACAAGGCTAATAAGCAGCAAAGCTGGGATTTAAACTTAGGTCTATCTGTAGTTAACCCTCGGCATGTTTTACTATTCTACACTCCTTACTTTAATGCTTAAAATATAATAAGCTGTTTAACTATCTTTTTTTAAAATTCTGTACCTAGACCTATTGACCACATTGAAACAAAAATATCACCTCCATAAAATGCTTTGAATAATGTGATAATTATCTATTGAGAAAAACAGGAAAGCAAACATTATTCATGCTCTGAATTAAAATTTGGCCTAATCAATCTGTCAATTGCCAACATCTAAAGATCATCATTGAGTTTTGTTTCAGGAATCTTAAAATAAGCAATTAAATCAATCATGAAATCTTATTTTATAACAAATCAAAGATGACATCCATTTGTATTTCACACTTGAAGTCAAAAGAATAATCTGATATTAAGAATTATTGTTCAACTCTTTTATAAGTGGAAATTTTTTCAAGTGTTTGCTAAAAGCCAAAGATTGAATACATATTTCTGTCATAAATAATTTGTTAACATTCATTGTTATAATTTTAAGATGATATTAAAATGGAAGACATATTGTACATACCTAGTGTGTACATTGGAATGATGAGGTTAGCTTTCCTGGTGAGAAGAGACTAAAAAGAGTTAAAGGCATGTATGTGGAGTTGGACTTTAATGAACCAAGCTCATTTAAATTTGTGATGAGAATATTTCTTTCTGATTCAGTTGTTTACTGTTTTCCTCAAGAACATACTCATGACAGTTCATTAGGAAAGCAATTTGCCAGTTTTGATCAAATGTCTTCAAAATGTTCAGTCCCTCTGATTTAGTGATACATTTCTGGGAACTTCTGCCAAGAGAATAATTTGAGTTTCAGGAAAAGTTTTACACACAAATATGCTCATTGTTGTTATTTCATTTTAAAAACCTTTAAATTTCAAAAAATAATGCATGCTCCTTAAATAATGTAGTGGTGCATACAAGTAGAGATCGGTCGTGCTTTTTCTCAGAACTTCTTTCATCCTCAGCCTTCTTAGAAATTATAATATCAACAGTTTGGTTTTCATAACTGGAGCCATTAATTTTAAGAAAGCATATTATACACATGCATACTCATACCCATAAAATTGTGCCACACAGGCAGAGTCATGTGGGGAGATCATTGATTTTTATAAGAGCAAAAAAGGAGGAATGCCTATATGAAAGTTGGTATAGTTACTGTACAAACTGTTATATAGACTTTATAAGGTTTGCAAAGAATTTATATATAAAATCTGCACATCTTATAGCATTAAGGGGAAAGAAAGATATGAAATTACATATGGAAATCTAGTTATGTACATAACATACACATTCATACACATTACAAAATAAAGTATTATCCGTTATCTTGGGTGATGGGATATTGGATGGTTGTTTGGTTCCTGAGTTTGCTATGCTTTCCAGTGGCAAATGCAATGCTGAATTAGAATTTTAAAGGAAAATTCTCTTTATGCAGAATCAGAAATTCTGAATTTGGATATTTTAAAAGAAACCCATGTGTTCTGTTTCTAACTTCACATTTTCAGTCATTTAAAGCATCCGTAGGTTAAAGAGAAAAACAAATCAGAATATGCTTAATTGAGATGTGGGGAGATATAGATCAGTAGCAAAGTGCTTGCCTAGCATGTGCTAGGCCCTGAGATCAATCACTAATACCACCAAAGACACACACACACATACACACACACACACACACACATGCTTAATTGACATAATGTGCTGATGCTGAAGGACTATGTTTTTTTCATGTTGGTAAAATGTCCTTTTTGTTAGCAGGGAAAATATATGCTTGAGTCTCAGCCTTTACGTGAGATAATTGTATTTTGAGTACTCTGGGGGAGGGTAAATGGGGAATGCTAAATTAGTAAGTTTGATTTCTGTGCTGTCTAGGTCAATTCCTGGTTGGATAAAAAGCCACTTTTTCCATGCCTTCCCAAACTCAAGAAAAGATAGAGAGATTGGAGTAATTGAAAGTCAACTAGAGCAGCTGAAAGATTACTTTTGTTGTGCATTTTTTTTTATGATTAATGCATTTATCCGAAAATTATTTATTAAGTGTTTATAAAAGCCAAGGACTTTATAAACTGAATTCTTTCCCAGGAGGCAGTACAGTTAAATATATTGACTCAGTAATTCAACAACTTGATACCTTATGAAAAACAAGTAGAATGCTTTGTTTCTATAATAGTGTGAAAGATGGTATATTAGTTTGCTAGAACATCAAAACAAAGAACTACAGATTGGATGAATTAAACAATAGATATTTATTTTACTAAAGTTTTGGTGGCTAGAAGTCCAAGATCAAGGTGCCAGAATGGCTAATTTCTTTCTTTCTTTCTTTTTTTTCTTTTTTGGTACTGGGGAGTGAAGCTCTCTCCTTGACTTGTAGATGGCCTTTTCCCCTTCTCTCTGTCTTCACATGTTCTTTCCTAATTTCCTTTTGTATAAGGATGCCAGTCACACTGGAGTAGGTTTGCCCAGTGGCCTCCTTTTGATATAATTATCTCTTTAAAATCCTATCTCTAAATACAGTCACATACAGTCAGAAAGTGGAAACATAGCTACTATAAAAATAGTCATTTTTGTTTTGTTGTTTTGTTTTGTTCCTCTCTCTAAAGCTACCATATAGATCCCAAATATATACAAAGGGGAAGGCCCTCAATGATTCCTTCTACACCTGGACACTCTTCACTTCGCCCTGTCCTGTGTCCCTTGCCAGAGGATGGTTGGCTTCGGGGTTGGGACTTCAATGTATGAATTTTGAGGAACATAATTCATCCTGTATTAGGCAGCAAGAACATGGAAATTAAATTATCTGACTTGTTATGTCAAACTTGGTCACTTATTCTAGCTTACTGTAAGGCTATGAGATAGTTATTAGCCTCATTTTTCTCAGATAGAATGATAAGATAATTGTATTGTGATGGTTAAAAAATGAAGCTTCCACTTTTTTATTCAACAAATGCTTATGGGTGACTATATTTTTCTAGGCATTGTGCTAGACATCCATATATGCAAATATGTAGTACCTACCTTAGGAGCTTTGGGGTTAAAAGGGACAGCTGTAATGTTTTTCCTATATGGAGGTAGACACAGAGAGCATAGAAAGCTTGGAATCAAATAGATCTAGGTAAAATCCAGGTACTGTGTATTATCAGTTTTGTGGTTTGGGGCTAGTTACTTGACCTCTGCAAAATAGTTCTCCCTTTTGCAAAGTAAGGAAAAAATAATCTATATTTTAAGGTTATTATAAAGATTTGATGATATAACATCTAAATAGTATCTTTTGGATTGCCAAGAAGGTAGATTTTCAGTTAATTCTAGCAACCATCCACTGGCAAGGGGTACAGGACAGGGTGAAGTGAAGAGTGTCCAGGTGTACAAGGCACTGTTGAGGGCCTTCCCCTTTATATACATTTGGGATTTATATGGTAGTTTTAGAGAGAGGAACAAAATAAAACAACAAAACAAAAATGACTATTTTTCTAGTAGCTATATTTCCACTTTCTGAGAACAATTTCATATCAAACCTCTGAGACCCTCTCTATGCCCTCATCCTCAGCTGTTGACCTCACTTTACCTCCCATGAGGTGACATTTAAGATGGGGACATTCAGGGAGCTGGAGCAGCACACGGCATAAGAGCCTGACCTAGTGCTAGGGGTCAGGGAGACCCTCTGAGGAAGCCAAGCGGATTAGGAATGAAGAAACTGGTCAGAGTGAGCACATGATTTTCACAGGAAGAGTCTTAAGATTAAGGAACAAGTTAGAGGAAATAAGGGGTGAACATCTGCAAGGCTTTGAGGTTGGAGTAAGAAAAGAGAAGCAAAGAATTCACCCACCACCTGGCAAACACACCAGCATTAGCAATGCCTGACTCTCCTTTTTTTTTTTTTTTTTTTTTTTTACATGATAAGGGTGTGAAAGAGAATTCATTTCCTGGATAGACTCCTTATATTCATACACCAGGAGAGACAATTTGTCTTTTTTTCCCCTATTTCTCAAAACTAATAAACTAATATGAAAGATACCTTCACAGATTCGCCATTCTTAACTGGTTATTACCCTTTGAAAAAAGAGTCTTTAGCATCCCTACTCACCTGTTTTTGTATTTTCCATGTAAATTTGAAGTATATTTCTAAACATGTTATGATAAAGACTCCTTGCTTGACCCAACTCTTATCAGGTTCCTAAAACTTCCCCTGGACCCATTGTGTAGACACTTATAAAAATACAGTTTTAGAAAGAAGCCCCTTAAGTAAGTTTAGTAAGACATTCCCACCCTCCTTCTGATCACCACTAATATCTGATTGATTTCTTTATCTTCTATATCCCCCAGCTGATGTCTGTCTGATCACCTGGACTATCTGTAGCAAGACTCCCACTAGGTTGCTTTAGTCAGGATTCCCCTTGCTCCTGATGTTTTCTCCTAGTAATTTTCTACTCACTGTTGTTTATCCTGCTTTTTGGCTATAAATTTCCACTTGTGCATCCTGAATTTGGAGTTGAGCCTAATTTCTATCCTTCACTGCAAAATCCCATGACTGAGGTCCTGTACCTCTGGCAATAATCTTCTTTACCACATAGTAAAAAGTATCACTGAATAATTTTTACTTCAACAATTAATAATTAATCTACAACTCTGCTCTGATCTTAAGTTACATCCCAAGTATTAATCATTTTCACTTTAACAATTGTATCAGTTTTATAATGATGTGGGATGGTCCTATGTGTTGTAATCTTCTGGAAGACAGATTGCTCTTTTTCCAAATAAAATAAATGATTTTCCCAATATAAAAATTCATAAGTACAAAAACAAACATCTTGGCATAGTTAACAAAAAGAATGGGAAAAACCCATTGTTTATAAATAATGATAATACAGGAATACCAATTGCCAACTTTTTAGTGATTAGGGGAATGGACAGCATTTGTAAATAGTTTAGCTAAAGAAAATCAAAATCAAGAACTTCTCTTAAAATAGCTTCATGTTTTACTACTCATAATATTTGAAGCAAGAACCAAAACACTATTGTGATGGGAAAATAATTAAAAATTTTCCCATTTCAAGAAGGAACTGAAATCATGGCTATCTGTAGTAAACAGAGTATAAGAAATTTTGCTAATAAGTTTATCTTCCTGGACTCATAGGGTCATATTTTAAAAATTTCTTTTCTTATATTAAGGTGACTTCCAGTTAAAGAGTAAAACTGCCTCTTAATCTTGTACCTGTTTTAGTGTATTTAAATAGATTAAGCCTCAAATACTATGGTAAAAGTATCATCATTATTCTTCAGAAACACAGATACTTGGGACATGAGAACAGAGATAGGTTGGAATATGGAGGAGAGGCAGTCCCTGTGTGGATGTGGTGACAATCCAAACTTCACAGAGAAGCCCAGGGAGAGAGGTCACCTTGATAAGAATGGGGACTACAGTAGTAGGTTTTAAAGGCAACATCTTAAAAAGGCTAGAAATTTATTTTCACTATCAATGGGAATCATGTTTCCTTAAATTTTTTTTTTAACATAGAGCTTCTCTTCTAAAATGAATACTAGTGGTTTATTTTGAGAGCTAAAACAGTAGACTTCAGTTATCAAAGTATCATGTTATATAATCCCTCAAACTGTCCTGTTCATAGTAAAGGGGAGGGTCTGCTATTTATGTGTGGAAAGAAGCCATGTACAATGGGCAGAATGAGATTGCCATTGCTGAATCAAATCTATATCTCTTATCCAAATACCAAGGTCATCAATAAAGTCACGAGGCTTTCTTCTTCACACACATAAAAATTAACAAAGCTTTAATAAATGAATGAAAAACAAATTAACAAAGCTGTTCAACTCCTCTTCTTATGTAGGATTGTCCAGAATTTCTACAAAAAATGATAATTGACTTGGGGCCCCATTTTGATTTTAAAGCTTATAATTTTTGACATTTATGTTTTAGCATACAGTTAAGAATTTTATACCTGTACAAACAAAAATAGAAACATATTTGCTACCAAGAAAGGAGGCAGGATGATGGTGGCTATAAATATTATTTTCTTCTTATGTCTGGGAAGCTAAGAGAGAAGAGACAGGCTGTAATGGGTGCTGAGTCTGACATCTTGGGTAGAAGTTTACATTTTGTTCTTCTGGGTGTGTTTTCCAAAGTTATTATAATTAATATGTATTACTTCAAAAATTCTAATACAATAATCTATGTTTTATTTTTAAAAAAAGAAACATATTTGCTGCCTTGTAATGAGTAGTGAACACAGAGGGTTAACGGATTTGCCCGAAGCTACAGGTGTTCAAGAATCCCTTTCACACCAGAGCAATAGAAGTTCCATTGGCCCATCTAACTCCTGTAGTATTAGCAGCAATCAATACTGATGAACTGTTCTGTGTGAGGCACTGAACAATTTATTTTGAAATATGGTAACTCTTCTCTGGGATATTCACATTCTGCTTACCTCAAATTACTTTTGAATTTCAAAATACTGTCCTGTCTGAGGCTATTAAGTGCTAATAAACATTAACATTATTCAGTTGAAGGGAGCTATCTTTCAGTGATGCGTGAAAAGTGTTTCCAACCTCTGGTTAGAAAACGCTTTGGAGTGGAAAGTATAAGCCATTATTATTGCTTGTACAATACTGTTTTTACTTTGCAATTTAACCTTGAAAAAATAACATATATATTCCATGAACAAAAATAAAATGCTTAGAAGCATTTTAAGAAACAGGTCATTTCCTCAATCTTCTACTACTTCTGAGAAACAATAGAATAAAGTGCTTAGATGTGCTTAGAGTTCTGGATTCTGAGTCTCATGCTTGGCTCCACCATTGTGACTCATTTGTGTATGACCTCAGGCAACTTACTTAACCTCTCTGATCCTTAACTCCCTTATCTATAAGGATAAGGGAACAGTAATAGCACTCATTTCAGAGTGTGTCTGTGAAAATTAAATAAATTCTGGCATAATTAGCACTTAGAAGAGTGTTTAATACATAGTAGGTATTCAATAAATCTCAATTTGCAGCTCTTTAAAAAGAGCTAGAAATATTTTGTTATTGAGTACCTATAAAAGGCATTATCAGAATAGAAGGACTATTAAAAAGTAGTATCCATAATTGTCCCCACTATTCTGCTATAAATGAGCTTTGGGTGATGAGCTATTTATAATAAAACTATTAGAAAATAGGATATAATTTTAGTAATTTAAGTCAAGGTCTTTGCAAAATTACTCAAGTCTTCATTTTTTTCCCTCTTGCCAATGTATTGTCTTTGATATTTAAGGGGGAAACACACACACACACACACACAGAGTAATAAATTCCCATTATTTGTGAGAAGTTTAAATGAGTTGAAAAATTAGTCAAAAATTTTTTGATTTTATTACTTATTTTTTAACTTACATAAGACCCTCTTTTTTTATTTGTTATAATAGGCTTATAACCAATGTCTTCTATAAGTCTTATTTGAAGTACTAAACATACTGATAAATTGACATAAGTCTACCCTTCCCCCATTCCATTCATTAACTTTCCATTACAGTCTTTGAGAAATTTTGTGGAGATAAAAAGTTGTAATTATGTACACTTACTGTACGGTTGAAAATTTTGAAAAAATTAAAATTCATCTTTTAGATCTTTATTAGCAATAAAGAAAATATATTCATTTATGCCTGCAAAGGTTACTGAGATATCATTTGGATCTTTTTAAGACACTAAAGTTTCTATGCAAAAAAAGGTAATAGGGCAGTGACTTATTGTGCCTTGTAATATTTAGAGAGATCTAAAAAAATTTACCTTTATGCCCCCAAAGATCAAACGTGGTTACATACTCTGTTTATAATCCATAATGGGAAAATTAAAATTAAAATTTAAATGGGGAATGGACTGTTAGTGGTTCTTCTACACTCACACCGACTGCTCATTACAGAGGGGCACTGAAGCCTGCAAGTGCAAATGTCATGCCCATTATTTTCTTACTTTTAGAGACAGGATTAATCCTGGGGCCTGTAGAGCATTGTACCTATGACTAGATATAAAAAGACCTCACTCAAACATGGCCTAATAAATATAATTAAATGGAAATGAACTTGAATACTTACAGTAGTGCTGGATTTTAACAAGAGTGGTGATGATCTCATTCTCTCAAATATGAGTAGTAGACAGGGGGTTGGAACAAAGGGCAGAACTGCCAGGAGTGCCTACCGCTAAGATCGATGTAATTAATTTTGACTCCACTTCAGAGGATAAAACCTACCAGCAAAGGTAGGAACCTAGCCAGAGGGCACTTGAAAACTAAAAGATGGAACCAAAGTGTCAAAACTGGAGAAGCCACACATGTAGTGAGTCAAAGGAACAATTTTGGAGTCAAGCAAACAATAACAACAACAACAACAACTAAAAGCCATGAGTTGGAAAAATGCAAGGATAAAGAAGAAAAAAAAATGTGTGTGTGGGGAGTAAGAACAGCTGGAGGGGATGCGGCACTAGTTGTGAATCACCTGAAGAGTTTTAAAAGCAGTATCACTAGACAAATGTGAAGTTTGACCACACAAAAAGAGCCTAGGATTTATGGGGTGCTTCTTAAGCTTTGTTAATTGCCACACCTTGAAGACATTTGCGTTTGCAACCCCTGGGGACTAGTGCTTAATAAAGGCTTAATATATCCAAGGCTGCTTTTAATTGAATGTCTGTGGCTTGCTTCATGTATGGGTTGGCTTTGTTTAAAGGACAGTGGTTTGCAGGAGAAGAGGTCTGTCTGTATTCATTGGAATTATCTGTATGCTTTAGTTGTCAGTAAATGATGGATAAAAAGAAGATAGTGTTTACTGAAAACATTAAGGTGACCATGAGATTTGTGTTACATGTCACTTAACCTCTGAGACTGTCATCCTGCAAAAATGAAAATAGATATAAAAACAAAATCTTATGAGAAGAAGACCCAAACACAGGCAGGATGTGATTATTTTGCATTCTTTGCATTAAGATGGGAAGATGGGAAGATAGCTAAGAGGTCATCTTTTAGGTCAAAGATGGACAACTAAAATAATTTTTACAAACATAAGATATTTACAGTCAGTATCCCCATTTTTGTTGGATTCTTATGGTATATAAACTATTTCCTCTTGTAAAGAAGCACTCAAGAATAAAAACAATAATAATAATACCAACTTACATGGAAGAAGCTGATTAACTGGCATTCCTGCTCCATTTAATCTCTACGGATGATAACCTAGATAATTAACCTAAGTAGGTAGATGTTGTTGCTATTTGCCAAGCCGCCAATTGTACAAATGCCAATGTGTAGTGTACTTCAGTCTCTCTATTTCTCATCAAGGCTAAAAGTAATTTAAACTGACTCTTGTGCTGATAAACAGTATTCTATGCTATTTACAGATATTATACAAAATCATTACAGAGATTCAATTTAGAGATGATTTCAAGTATAAAGCTTTAACTATGTAATCTCCTTATCATCCTTTTACATTCAACTTTTTTAAAAAAGTGCTTATCTTTAGCTACCAAAGCGGGGGTGGGGTGGGGGGGGGAAGAGAGAGAGATTGTGATTTTTTTATTTTCCAAGCTGATGTGAGAAGAGGCCACTATCCCAGTATGAAAGAATATCAACCACTTGTCTAGATTGCTGCAGTGCAAGCAAAAGCCCAGCAGGTGGCATAATCATTAAAAAATGGTTGGGATTTTGCCCAGACAAAAGAACTCAAAAATTATTGCTGTACATACTAGCATGTTTTCCTCTCCAGAGTAAAATATTTAACAAACATAATTAGTCCTAAAATTAGAAAAAAAAGTTTATAGGAATAAATTATAAATACATACAATCATCAATGATGGCAACTGTGAAACAGTTAATATTTGTGGAGCCTAGGGCAAAAGTACAAACAGAAGCTGGCAGCTCACGTTTCTAAATATTTATAAGTTATAAATTAAGCGACCAGAATTTTTAAATAAAATATCTTTTTGAATTGAAGCTGCAGGACTTCCTTTTCTCCTGCACTTCAAGCTCTTTCCTGTCCTGTGAAGGATCTTGCTCATACATCCATATTCCATCCATACTCTTACAAATGGCCCTTCCTGGCCAACCTCGAGCCTAGGGAGTTTCTGCAGTGGTGAATGTGTGGTTCCCTCTTGCAGGGTGTAAAGGCAAGAAGTGACCCATAGGCCCAGATAATGGGATCAACATGTTTTGAACAGGTAGTTATACCCCTGGCATTTGGTGCAGAAGGGGTACATAGGTTCCTTGAATATGCTCTATTAACACTGTAGACTCCTCAATTGGTAGTGAAGGGATAAGCTAAAAGAAAGTTAGAAGGGAGACTTGAAAGAGCAGGGTACAAGGCAGAGTCCTTCCTTGCTTGGGTTTGAGAATAATACTCTCTGATACATTTGATAAGAGATAATATATAGTGTTTTTCTAAATTACATTTAGCTTTCATGTTCTCAATCCCATTGAATTTTGACAGCCATCCCTGGGAGGCATTTGGGAATTACTATCATAATTTTATAAATTGGGAAACTGAGTATTAGGCTAAACGATATATCAGAGCTCTACAATCAGTAAAAGGCAGTGCAGAACTCACACCCAGGAATTCTTAGTGCAGGGTCCTTTCCATTGCACTTGGACATAGCCTGGCTAAGTTTGTAGCTTCTTTCTATATTAAATATTTAATGCAGAGTTCAGGTCCCATGACTTTAATGCAGAAAATGAGAGGAAAAACCTCTTGGAATAACTTCCTTCGGCTGGCATGATTAAGTAAAATCTTTCCATGTACACTAAAGGGTCTGGTTATGAAGTTGGAATTTAAACCCTGTTCCTCAGTATCCAGGACTTTAGAACTTCACTATACTCACCAGGGTTTCTGTCATAGCAATATAGGATGGATTTTATTAGGTGCTTTTGTCAAAGTTTTAGCATCTTTCTATTTAAATACTCAGAAGTACAGTTTCAAATTTGGGACACATTTGCTACATAATATCCTCCCCCAAGTTTCTATGGCAAAAACAGAAACAAAACCAAAATAACTGCCATCTAGTCCAATCTCATTGGGCTATTTCAGGAGTAAGCACTCAAACTCATATGCAGGATATTTGATTATCAAGCAAATGCACACCAGGTTGCATTTGTTGAAATCTGGTCTGCCCGAAAGATTCTGATTCTTGCTGATTTGCTTACATTGTTTTCTCTAAATGGCATGATTCCATTAGACAGATTCAGAGTGTCTTTCAAATGGAATTGGTAGTAAATTCTTTTAAAAAAGGAAATCTAGGTGGAAAATGAGCTATGTCTAGAATAAATACAACTAAACTTATTTTGAGAAGAAACTAGGGAGAAAATGCCTGGCATTCAAAGCAGTCAGCCTTCCCTCCCCTCCAGGGGCAAACACTGATGCACTACAGAATTTCTCTACTCTGTGTGGAGGTATCAGTGTAGCCCACCATTATGATTTGGATCTTAAATGCCCCCCAAAGACCTATATGATAAAGATTTGGTCACGGGTCTCCTGGAGGTGGTAAAGTCTTTAGGAGGTGGGCATAGTGGAAGGAAATTGGGTCATCGAGGGTGTGCCTTTTGGAGATCATACCCAGATGCCTTAGTGTAGGGTTCCCCTTCACCCCCACCTTTTGCTTTCTAGCCACCATGTGCTTCCACAATGATATACTGCCTCACCATAGACCCCAAAGCAATAGGTCTAAATGACTATGGACTAAAATCTCTGAAACTGTGAGCCAAAATAAACCTTTTATCCTTTTAAGTGGTTTACCTCAACTATTTTGTCATAGTGATGGGAAGCTAACAAACCCACTAACTAAACAGGTAAGTAATTCAAAGTTTTGGCTCTGATAAATCATAAATGTTAGTTTATAAAAATCTAGTTTCATAAATGGAGGTTAAAAATCCAGGTTAAATATGAGGTTAAATAGGAGGTTAAAAAATGAGGCTCTGGGGATGGTTTGACCACCACTGAACATTGGTATCATCTTTATCTAGATGTCAGAAAAACGTAACTTTTGCTGCTCTCTTCTTGATTTTTATTATTGGATAGGAAATTGTTAAAGGACACAAATCCATCAAAAGATCTCAATTTTCTTATTCAGTTAGTACTGTCTTGTTATGGTTTAGATCTGTAATGCCCCACAAAGACCCACATATTGAAGGCTTGGTCCCCAATGCAGCAACATTCAGAGGTGGGGCTTTGGGAAGTAATTGTATCTTGAGGGCTCTGATCTCATAATTGAATTAATGAGAGATTCACAGCTGATGGCATTAATGGTGAAAACTATAGGCAGTGGAACCTATTTGGAGAGAGTGGGTCCTTGAAGGCATGTCCTAGGGACTGTATCCTATCCCTGGCCACTTTGTCTCTGTCTCTGCTTTCTCGCTACCATGAGGTAAGCAGCATTGCTCTGCCACATTTTTCCACCATGATGCTTTCTTTCACCTTAGACCCAGACACATTGGAGCTAACTGGCCATGGACTGAAATCTCTGAAATCATGAGCCCCAATAAATCTTTCTTCCTCTAAGTTGCTTTTCCCAGATATTTTGTCCCAGCAATGAAAAACTGACTAACACACCTTGAGTTTCAGTGTTCATAGAAATAGTTCCTGACATGATTAGATGTCATTGCTGAGAGTACAAAACTATACTATCATTGACTCTAATAAACAATTACTTCAGAGCTGTAACTAATTCAAGTATGAATGGTTTATGATAATTGCTATAAAGGTGAAAAATCATCATTTGAGGAATACTTTACTGGTGCATATGTAAATACGTGCAAAGATTCTATGTGACTCTAATCCTGAAGGTCACATTATACCGATAATTTATCCTGGAGAATCATCAAGAAGTTATACTGGTAGCGATAAGATGTTTCAAAGGTATATCATTGAGGTTTTAAAACAGCCACAATAACCAATTAGCAAGTAACACTTTGAAAAATTTCTAGCCCCAAATGAACATCAAATTTTATGGTAGCAATTTTTCTTGCATGCATGTGTGAGAGAGGAAGTGCACGGAGGATAGGGTCCAATGAAAGAAAAACCCAAAAGAACTTGGAGTGGGACTGACATTTTCAAACAGTACATACTATCTAGAGAAACTAATGTGTTCCTTCTCTACCCATATCTTTCAAAATTATTATATGAAATAAAAGCTCTAACTGGTTAGAGTTTATTATGTGAATGTATTGCCAGGAAATGGGAAGCAGCAAATAAAGGCCTAATCTTGAGTTTAAATTGAAATTAATAAAACTCAAAGACTGAATATCTCTTATAGTTTCATTTTTTTTTTACTTTACTGACATTAGTGCAGATAACTTCATGTATCTTATAATTTTTTTTTCAAAATTTGTCAGAATTATATTAGGATTCCAAAATAACTCTGGTAGCATGTTACTTTAAGGATAATAATAAAATAGCCATATTTACTGTGCCATGTGTTATGCTAAGAATATTACTTTAAGTATAATAAGACATTAAATGTGTTTGCTACCATAAATTGGTAGATTGACAATTTAATATCCAGGGTCATATTTTTTATTCATGATTATAAGGTTTACATGTACTATTCTATCATAAATACAATTATCTCATACAGAAAGTGTATTCAGAAACATGACCCCTTATTAACTCTGAAGCTATCAGTGCATCTAACAAAACTATATGATGTCCTATGCTCCAAAACCTGAAACTTTTTGAGCATCAACCTGGAGCATTTTGTATTTCATTTTTTCAGATTAGGGTTGTTCAACCAGTAAGTTTTATGCAAATATTCTGAAATTTGAAAAACTCCAAAGTCTGAAACTATTCTGGTCCCAAGCATTTCAGATAAGGAATACTCAACCTGTAGTATTTTTTAAATTATATTCATTCATTAAAAAGTACTCACTAGTAGTGAAAAGATAGTAGCAATAAAGCATGCTATATTATAATAAAGGTACAGAATTATAATAAAGGTGTGAATTCTTGGTGTAAGCAAATTAATTTTCCACTCAATGGAATAGTACTTGTTGAACATTTCAAACTATTTTGAACCTGCTGTAGAAACAGAAATTTAGCAAAATAAGAACCCAAATGGTCAGATCAGATGACATAGAGTCAACATCTAAAGCTCACATGATAGGACAATATCTTTGATCTCACTGTGACTCATCTGTTTTTTTTAGACAAAATTTTTACAAAACATTCATTATATTCTATGATATATGTTTTTCTCCATAGAAGATGCAAACCCATGTATCTTTAAGATCTACTTCAAAACACTCTGCTTTGAATTCTTCATTGGTCCACTGATTCTGAGCACTTCAATTTCATTTTGGGTCATTGCCAAAACCCAGGAACACTAGCCCCTATTCATAGAATAAAATCCTAATAATTACAATTAGCATACATAATTATAATTACTTGTATAAATTTCTACTTCTTTTTCATCTGCCAGCTTTGAAGGTTGAGAATATGTTTTTTCTTTGAGTCCTGAGCACTTAGTACAATGACTATTATTACATATTATAAATTCAATTAATATTTGCTGAAATAAATCACATTCAAAATAGCATACTAGAGTGAAAGATGTTGAAAGGGGAGGTGGCAGCAGTAATTATAAAAAGTGGGAGCTGTCTGATAGCAAATAAAATGATGAAAATCAGATAAGAGAACTCAAAGCATATTGAGTGAAGGAGAAAATAATTATGTTCTCAGCAATGCCTCATGGTATCATTGTATTAAAGCACATAAAATAACACATTTTGTATAATGATCATCTGGGATTAAAATGTTCTGTTCATAAAGACAGGAAATGTGTAATGCTAGAGGAAAAAGCTTTAGGTATATGGAGAGATATAAAAGTTACCTGATGGTAGCACAAAACTAAAACATTACTAAGCCATTATTGGCCATAGCTAGTGCAAAACAAAACATTGCATCTCTGGTTTATATAAGAATAAAGAGAAAAATGCTCATTTTTCAGGCACTCAGGTTTATAGAAACACCTTAAAGATGATAAAGCTGTAAGGTATTGCTACATTTGACAATCCTGAAAAGAAACTGTTCCATAATACATGGCTCCTTTAAAACTACTCGGAAGTATTTGGAGTTTATCTCTATGTGCTGTGCTAGCCCTACTCTGCATTATGTTAAATCTTATTTCACATGGTGAATTTAACAAAAGAAACAATGGTTATGTGGCTTAATAAATTTAGTTCCTTGATCTCATCTTTGTCACAATATAAAAGCATTTATGATATTTTCAGATGAATTTCACTCTTTAAATTTTATGGCTAAACATTACTCAGTGTATTCACCCATACCCTGGTAAAGAGTGCTACTTTCATTTTCAGTGAATAAAATAACAGTGACTTATTTTCATGGCAACTTGGTGACAGATGGAATGGTTTATCCTAGGAATCTGGACTCTTGAGGCCACTGCTCTCTATGAAACCCATCTGCAGACTTCTCTTTTGATCATTTAAGCCCATAAAAGGTACTTCATGTAAGAATTCTGCTTCTTCAAAGGAGGTAAAGAAAAATCTTCTCCATAGGTGGTGCCTTCTGGTTATCACTAAAGCCTTGAAGAGCACAGGTTTTGGAAAAAAGAAAATCTTATATCAGGTACCTGGATGCACTTGGTCAAATGGTTCCACTATCTAGTGGTCATGACTAGCATTAGCTTGTCTCTGTCCTTAAAAATCAGTTTAAGCACAACATTTCTTTCAAGAAACCTTCCCTTTCACTTTCCAGTTTGATTTAGATGCTATTTTCTATTCTTCTTAAAAATCCATGCACACCTCTGGCTTAACTCTTCCCATGACATACTGAATTGCTTTATTTATTTTTCGTTTCAATCAGTTGGAATAAGTTAATCAGAGGCAAGGGCCAATTTATTTGTCTTTGTATTTCTAGATTCTAGGAAAGAGACTATCACATACTAGGTTTTCAATGGATGTTTGTTCAGTTAGTAAACTACTGACTGTTGAATGAAAACTTTCTATTTTCATTATAAACAAAAGGATACTTGATATCAACCTGAAATTTGACAATCATCTGAAGAAGGGTTGTAATGTTTAAAAATAATTTCATAAAGATTTTGTTTTTGTCCTTTCTTACAATGCTGCAGGTTCACTTTCCAAAGTAGTTGGGTTTTTGTTTGTTTGTTTATTTTAGTTTCTGAAAACTGCTATTAGGAAGACATTCCAATCATCTGGGAAACTATTTGGTCTTGCTGTTTTCATGACCTTATTCAGGTGAGATCCAGGAAGATCTCAAATGAGGATAAAAGTGCCTAAAAACCAAGGTCATTAATGCAGCAGGAAAGCCATATCATCATAGAGCACTTAAAAGTGCTTTGGCTTTACCTCTGCTGTCCTCTGAACTTACCTTATAACTGCCACCACATAACTAACTCAACAAACAGTACTTATTAAATGCTTCCATATGCAGGGCACTGTTGTAAGTGCTTGTAATATTTATTGCACTCTTCAATTTGACCAAATTTAGTATAATGATACTCTGAACTCCATCTTCCCTTAAATCTCCTTAAATGCTTACATACATGAAAGATAAGACTGCCACAATATATATCATACTGTATATTGCTTACTTTTCAGTTTTTATTTTCCATCTGTGAGCTCCTTTGGGGAAGGGATTACACATTAATTCACTGTATCCCAAGTCCAAATTCAATAAAAGTTCAACAGAGGGAGCCCAAATTGGTCGAGTTAATAAAACTGTGTTTACCAGCATAAAACTAGTATGAAATGTTGAATCAGACCAATGTTCACAATGAAGATTAGTAGAAAAAAACTAAAAGATAATATTAGGAAAAGAAGTATATTATTTCAAATAGACTTTACTGACCATGTATTATATTCAAGGATATTTGGGGAAATAAAACATAAGGCATACCTGCCTTTCAGGAACTTATGATCAATTGAGGAAATGTACATAGGTATTCTGCTAAAACACTGCTATGGATTGAATGTTCCCTTCACAATTCTTATTAACATTTAATTGTCATTATGACATTATTAAGAAGTGGGACCCCGAAGAGCTGATTAGGTCATGGATGGATATCATTGAGGGGGAAGATTAGCTATCACAGGAATAAGTTCCTGATGGAAAGAATGAGTTCAACCTGATTTTCTCTCTTACCCTTGGGTTCAATTACTCTTCTGACATATTATGACACAGGCTGAAGGCCCTCGCCAGCAGCCTGTACCTTGCTCTTGGACTTCCAAGCCTCCAGAGTTGTGAACCAAATAAACTTGCATTGCTTATAATTTATTCAGTCTGTCGTATTCTGTTATAGCAGCAAAAAAGATTCCCTCTGATAGTATGGTAAGGCTGAATAAATGCAGATGAAGTGACTTCCAGGAAGAAGCCATCTAAGAGCTACATTTTAAAATCAGAATAATATTTCTTTTTAATTTTTATTTGTTCTAATTAGTTATACATGACAGTAGAATTCATTTGGTACATTGTACACATATGGAGCATAACTTCTCATTCCTCTGGCTGTACATGGTGCTGAGTCATACCAGAAGTATACTATATATTTCTTATGGGTAAAGAAAACAGGTAGCTTAGGAAGGAGTAGTAGAAAGCATGGTGATATGTAAATTCTTAATTTTTTTTCAGGAACATTGGAAGTATCCCCCAAATTGGCCTGGCTAAGGAGAGATGTGGCCAGTCTAGCAAATGAAGCTGTAAACCTAAGAAGATACAGACAAAGTATGGACTAGCCAAGCAACTTAATGAATGTAAAATGTACAGCAGTTCAAATAATTAAAATTGACTTTGAAAGTAGTTCATTGGCATCTAACTTACGTGCCCAGAGGAACAACATTTTGAGGTGCTGGGGCATGCTGGGTGGGAAAAAGATCTCACTGTAGTATGTGCACTGGTTTTGTGAGCAGAATGCAGGATGGAGGTATACAAAAGGCCCACCTTAAAGAGAGCTGAAGGCTGTCCCCTTCCAAAAATATGCAGAATGAATGAAGGAAGGACACTACCCACATTCAGCAATAATTTATTTAGAGTAAACAGATATTTAGGGAAGAGATTATAAATTAGTAATTTTGGAGAATGACAAGAGGCCAATGAATCAGAATAGTACAGACCCAGAAAGAGAGTTAACGTAAAGGACAAGTTGCTTTGATGAACATGTAAACTGGATGGCATGTGAGAGGGGTTCCCTTTTCTAGGTGTTTAATTAGAATTTATTTAATAAATTTCAGTCTTAGAAATGTTTTAGGAACTAATTCATATAGTGCTATAAGAAACCCCACACCTACTTTCATGAAAGTTATGATAAACATCATTTATGAAGCACTTATATATTATATTTCATTTTATTTTACTTTACTGAAATCTATGTTTTAGGTACCTTATATCTGTTCTTTTGTGTATTCTTCACAACTTTAACTTAAACATTATATTTGACAATCCTTATGATACAGAATAAGAAATTGAGCCTCTGAAGGACTGAGTTAGCACCAAGATCATGTAGCAGAGGCGGGTCTAACAGAAATCAGGTGAACTCCATTGTCTCAAAAGTCCCATGTTCAAATTTTCTCTTCCAATCTCCTTATTTTCAGGTGCCCCCATCCCCAAATGGTGTTCCTACATGGTTCCCATCTCATCGTATGGCACTTTCCCCTTCTAGCTGTTCAGAATTGGACTGAGGCTCAACTGTTCCCATTTGCTCAAACCCCACATCCAGTCTTAGCAAATTCGGTCTTACCCATTCAGAACCACACCATGCTTCCTATGCCCTTTCTTGTTGCCCTTATGGTCCAGGTCATCATCAAGTATCAGTAGCCTCCTGCCTCTGTGTTGTCCACTATAAAACACGGTGGTCTTTTTAGATTTCAGTTCAGATAGCATCACTCCTCTGCTCAAAATTTTCTAGTGCCTTCCTTTCGCTCAGAAGCCAAGTCCCAACATTGACTTACGAAGCTGTGTGTGACACAGCGACCCTGACGACTCCTCTTCTCGCTCTCTGTGCCCTGCCTCCTTGCTGTTCCTTAGGCATGTATGGGGCTCCCACCTGGGGCTTTTACATTGCACTTCCTTCTGTCTGGAATATTCCTGTCCTGCTGTGTATGTGGCTTGCTTCTTCATCACTGCAGGTTTTTGCTCACATGTCCCTTATTAGAGGGTTTATCCTTGACTCCTATTATGAGCTGCTGACTCACAGCTCACCCCTACACATTTCCCTCTACCTGGCATTGTTGTCCTTTGTGGTGCTCAAATTTAGGTTTTGTAAAAGCAGGATGCTTTTGAACAGAGGTATCTTTTAAAGCCAGGTGATGTAAGAAAAAGATTATTGCATATAGTATAGATTAACACAGTTTCTCACATTTTCTCATTGAGATAGCAGACGTAACTACTTTTCATATGAGAACATTTTCAAATAAGCCCACCAATACTTTAGAGATTTAAATTGCCTTCTTGAAATATAGGAATCAGGGAACTGAGAAGATAATCTTTTTCTAGCCATGAATTAAATAATGAGTGATGATACATCCATACCACCCATAGACTAAGATCTACAGAAAGCTTTTCTCATCATGGGGCATTTCCTGGTCCTTATACCGTGTTATGTCATTTAGCTTCTTTATATTACAGTAGCTCTTTGCCTGTACTGTATGGCTTTTTCTTCATAGGCATATTATATTCATAGACGTACACAATACATAAGAATATGTGTATGGGTAAATGTATTTTCTGGCACAGTGCCTTCTCTCTTGAGCCATTTACACAGGGAAGGTGCTGCAATGCAAAGTGCTGTTCTTGATTTTTTTTTTTTTTTGGTACTGGGGATTGAATTTAGGGGCACTTAATCACTGAGCCATATCCCCAGCCCTTTTTTGTATTTTATCTAGAGACAGGGTCTCACTGAATTATTGAGGCTGGTTTTGAACTCATGATCCTCCTGCCTCAGCCTCTTTTCTTTTTAAAAAAATTTTACTGCCTCAGCCTCTTGAGCTGCTGGGATTACAGGCATGCACCACTGGACAAAGTGCTATTCTTACAGAGCACCATAGTATGGTCCACCCTAGGAAGGCAATGTTCTTGTTTCAGATGCAGTGTAGCTGAGTGGAGTGAATACCATGGGAATCTTGCTCTGCTTTTGCTCTCAAGGGTTTTCACCCTTGGTGTGTGTGTGTGTGTGTGTGCGTGTGTGTGTGTGTGTGTGTGTGTGTTTATGTGGAGCTCTAGCAGCCAAAATTCTACTCTTATCAGATTTGGGGAGAAGAAGGCATTACATTAGCAGATGGGATACCTCAAGAGGACTCCTCATAAACACCTTAACCCCATACTTGTGTGAAACATTGAAGGGGGGGCGGAGGCCCTATGCTGTTTTATGGGGCCTGAACTTAAAGTTCCTATTGATGATGAGGCCTTGCTCGCGCTCCCCAGTTGGTGAGGCCTAGAGAAATTTGGGTTTTAGTACTGTGAGAACATAACTCTATGGTAAAACTCAGAATTAGAGGTAACATCACACTAAACTGCCCGTTTCAAAGTTTGCCTGGTGTTTGTTCCATTTATCTGTGGTTGTCTGTGGCAACCCACTGAAGTACAATGAGTTCACTTGATATCTGTTTGGGCGCAGAGAGAAACATGCTTGCAAGGGACCTGCCTTCCATTAATGGAGATTGCTTCTTTATTTAGGATTTAAACAAGCTGTGTCTTCTCAGTTAGTTAAATGAAACATTTCATGTTTTGTGGGCAGTTTAGCTAGAATCTAATTGTTTTGTTTTCTAAAGAAAAAGCACTAGTTTTCCTTCATGAAGGAGTAGTTTGATTTGGTACTATTGGATAAAGAAATTAAAGAGAAAACAACACCTTTTTGTGGGTGAGTAGGGTTTTTAAAAAGCATTTTTATTTTGATTGTCTAATATCAACTCCCATGCTACTAAAAACATTGCTGTCAACATAAAAAATGAAGAGATTCACCATTCTTCTCTTTCCAAGACAACTTGAAAACACCCCGCTGCCTTTTTCCAATTAGCTTTCTAGCGTTGCTGAGCTCAAGCCCTGACTCTCAATGTTTATTTATGTGTTTCAAAGACATGTTCTCAGGTGCTTTCTTCAGGAGCAGAATAGGTAAAGCTTACTCTACTGAAGAAAAAAAAAAAAATAAAAGGAAAGCCTGAAAACTCCATGAGATTTTTAAATTTATTTGACAAATATTTATTAAGTATCTGTAGGGAGCACAACTACAAATAAAACAGCAGTAATCCCTGCATACTGTGGGAAGGATATAGACAAAAAAATGCAAATATAATATTTATAGGATGGTGCCAGTGCTTTTAAGAACCATAAAGCAGGGAAGGGGATCTAGAGAGTAGGACTAATGTTGGGAAGGACAGGTTCATAAGTAGGCTGGTCGCTGATGGCCTTAATGAGAAGATGATATTTTAGTAAATAACTCAAAGAGATGAGGGAGTAAGTTTTTTGGGTGTCTAGTAAAAGAACAAGAGCTTTTTAGGTGGAGGAAAACAAGCAACGTGGTCTTGAGGCAGGAATCTGCCTAGGATGTTCCATAATCAACGAGAAAGCCAGGATGGCTGGAGCAGAAGCAGCAGAGGGGAGACTGGAAGAAACTGAGACCAGAAACTCTGTGGAAAGGGCTGGAAAGATTGGGAGCCCAGATAATGTGGGACCACTGAGGTAACTTTTCCTCTGATACTAAAGGGGAAAGTCACTGGGGAGCTCTGAACACAGCCAAGCCATCATCTCACTTAGGTTTTATGAGGATCACTCTTGCTGTCTTGTTGAGGGTAGGGAGTGAGAGTGAAAGCAGGAAGCCATCATCTGTGACTGACTATACAGCTGATCCTTATTATTCACAACAGTGATTCCCCATAAAATTACTGTGAATCCTTGAATTAGCAAATACTCAACCATTGCACCTGGGAGAGACGCAGGATTAGATTCCCGTGAGCCTTTGGCTATAACATTTCATCCGCAGATCGATATATACCTTGTTTATGCATGTTTCTGTTTAAAGATGCCTTATGTAATATATACTGTGGATTCACCAACATTGAACTCATGGTCAATAGCACTATAACTCAGGATTGAATTGACTTATTTAGCATATATATTTTCTCCTAAAGATGCACCATAGCCTTTTTGCACTTAAGGAATACAAGAAAACACTTCAGCCCTATTAAGTGCCATTTTAAATAGTTAAATCTCTCTCTCTCTCTCTCTCTCTCTCTCTCTCACACACACACACACACACACACACACACACTTAAAAAGGCAAAACAAAACAAAACAACAAAAAAACCATGACATTAAGTAGTCTCAAAAAAAGGACATTTATTTACTGAATAAGAATGGAATGGTAGACTGTCCCTGCTATAATTTGGATCTTAAGTGTTCCCCGCAAGGTTCAAGTATTAGAGGCTTGGTCCCCAGCTTGGTGTTATTGAAAGGAAGCAAAAACTTTAAGAGGTGAGTCTGGTAGGAGGGCTTTAAGTCATTGGGGGCATGATCTCAAAGGGGATTATGGAACCTGAGTCTCTTCCTGTAAGAGTAAAAGAAATTGAAGTTAAAGTGTAAAAGTCCGGGTGTTGTAAAGTTTCTAAGCTGCAAAGCCTGAGTTAAAATGTAAAGGACCAGGTATTGTTAAGTTCCTATGCTACACCCAAAACCTGAAATTCCTGTAGCTGTTAAAACAATTCCCGGGACTGTCCAGTGGATAAATAACCTGGACCCTGTGCAGTTTGGCACGTAGGCATTCAGGGCCCAAACCAATCAGTTTGAATGTACCCCCCCTTCCCGCCTGACCTGTTCCCGCCAATGAATGTACTAATCATGTCTAAGAATTGTTGTTTGATTTTCCCGCAGTGTATGGTGATTTGTTAAAGGAGACTGTGATGTATGTAAAGTCCCCGCCCTCCCCAAAAAGTGTACTTAAGCACTGCTAAACCCCTGCTCGGGGCTCTGGGCCGCTCTCCCTTGTTGAGTGAGCACGGAGCCCCAGGGCGCTGGATTCTCAATAAACCCCCTTCTGCCGTTGCATGAGTCTCTTGGTGGTCTCTTCCTCTGTCTTTCGCCGGACCCTTACATTCCCTCTTTTTCTCTTTTGCTATCTGGCCATGAGGTGAGCAGTTTTGCACTTGTTTATGCTCCCTCAATGAGGTGTTGCTACGGGACAGATTGAAACTCTAAAACTGTGAGACAAAATATGCCGCAGTCTGGCTGGGCACAAAATCAGAGCCACTCACCGCCTTGTAGATTCAAACAGCAACTCTTTATTCCCGACTCTCACCGACACTCTACACGCACGTTCTGGGAAAATACATTCCCTCCACGTACCAATTCTCTCAGAACCCCTCAAGAACTCAATGGGAACTCAACGAGTGGGCGCCTGAGGCAGCAGGATATGCCCTATTCTCAGCAGGATCCACCCTAAACCTGGAGCCACCCTAATCCAGCAGGATCCACCCTAAACCTGGAGCCACCCTAATCCAGCAGGATCCACCCTAAACCTGGAGCCACCCTAATCCCTGAGCAGGGTCACCTTTCTGAACAATTTCAACCCAAAAATGACATGCGTCCAACTTGGCTATGGCTCTCAGCAAAAATAAACCTTTTTTATTTATAAATTGATTCTCTGAGGTATTTGTTATAGTAACATGGAGGTGACTAAAACAGCCAGCTTATTTGACTTCAACTGGAAACTTGAGCATCAGGCAACTCAAATTTTCAACACAATGTACACGTCTGAAAATGGATTATGAAAGTGAAGTAAGTATTTATTTCAGGGTAACAAATAATTTTTAGCAAACAAGCAAATTCTCAAATGCAGAATTGTGAAGAGTGAGGATTGATTATAATATTTTGTTGGTGAGCAATTCTCCATTTTATTTCTGTATGTCTTGTGACAGCTTTTGTCTGGGACACATCAAGGATGTTTTTATGGCCAATTGATATGGAAAAGAGTTTGTACCTTTCTTTAGATCATAGGGTAGATTTTTTTTTTCCCTCACTGAATAATAGAGATGATGTGTCCCTCTGGACAATATTTGGACAGGTTTTTTTTTTTAGCAGTCTCTGTTTGGATTTGGGTTTCTAAACCCACATTGTGAGCAGAATCCATCTGGGTCTGCCTCTACATTACCAACAGCAGATTTGGGAACAAGCAGAACTGGGGAAACTAAGAGCTCATGCTGTCTGCTGTGCTCTGAGTAAGAAAGACTCAGGAGTCTCCTGTCTTCTGCCAACAATTTATGAAACAGTGGCAGGCTAAATTGGTAGCTTGAAAGTAGGATAAAAATCTCAGATCTTCACAATTCTTGAGATCTATTTACCTGTCTCATTTTTAAGATAGTTTAAAAAACTTTTGCTTACACCTTAGAGGGCAGATTCATGACTACTAAGTCCATTTGATAGAGGATTTCTCATTTTGTTTTTAATAGGAGTTCCCACTAAAATAATAAAATAAGTTATGTACTCTGCAATCATTTCTAATGCACACATATCCCCTTGAATTAAAGTATTTCTCTTACTTTTTCCCCCCTCTATAAAGTTACAGAATGTTCTTTCTTCTGACATCAAACACTTATAGTTTAAAACTTCTTTAGGTGACTACATGTATCTACTGGCAAGTCAAAATAACACCATTTAAGTGCAGTTTCACTTAAAGAAATAGAGTATAATTTGAGAAATAACCATAATTTTACATATATAGGAGTTATTTTGACTGGGATAGCATTTGAACTGACACTAAAGCACTGAGAAAATGTAGCTAGAAATACAGGATTCCCCTGCTTTTCACATGAGAATACTCAGTTAGAAATAATTCATGTGTAACAGTGGTCCACTTTAGGCTTTGAATATAGCCCTAGCAGCTCTGCCAGGGCAACTTATTTTTAAAATGGACATTTCTTTTTCTTCCTTTCCCTGCTCCTCCCTAATCTCTCTCCCTCCCTAATCTTGGGGAAACAGGATTATTTTTCTTCCCTGTTTTAGGGAGCTTTATCTGTCCTTGAGCATACACCCACCACAAAAACAAGTAATCCAGACTTGGGGATATTACCAGAAGATCTCAGAAATGACTATCTCCCAAATTAACAAGTGAATTACAACTCCAGACAGAGAACACACGGAAGATAGCCTTTGAATCACTTCTTTAAAAGCTCCCTTGGTTCCTGCTGAATCACAGCCTTTGGGACAGGAGTCCTCTGTGTTTCTCCTTTGCTAGCAAAGCAATAAACCTCCTTTTCCTTTTTCTCAAAAAATCCTGTCTTCATTATTGAATTGGCATCAGGGACAGACAGAGCTTTTGGCAATATATGGATAATGTCCTTAAGTTCAATTCAAATTATTTGATTCCTCCTTTTTTTTTTTTAGGAGATCTTCAGAAAGGCCTCTAACCTTGGATCAGTGAAAAGAGTCCCTGTGTTTTATTTTTGAACTATTATCATAACAATGCTGGTATTCATGCTCAATACTGAGTCATAGGAGAGCCAGATTTTAAAGTAAATCAGAGATTCTTTTGCAAAAAGAGGGCATTAGAAACTTATTTTAAAATGATAATACTACAAAAGGGTCAGATCTTATATCTTGATAAGTTTTTCAATTTGAGAACTAGCTGCACATCGCCAGTACTGAGCTCTCCTAAGAGTGAAGTCTAATTTAAAATTTAAAAGAGGGAATGAAAATTCCTGCTGATGACTCAGCTAAGTTTGGGTCTGCACTCTGCCTGCTAAATCTTCATTATATCTCTTCTTTCTGATGTCTTATTCTAGTCTGTCAATCATTTAGTGCAAAGAAATTTATTACAAAAGACAAAAATCTAAAGTCTAGAAAAGGCAGTTTAATTTTCCATTCTTTTTAAGACCTGATATTTATCAAATTGAAATTTTCTTTCTCTTTTTTTATATCAGAACTTTTTATTTGTCAATTTGAGTTTCAGTACATATGTATGTTTTTTAAATGAAAAAAATCATGATATGATGACAATATCCAAAAAGTGTGCAGAAAATATTATTAGTAATTTGTGGGTGAATATGTAATCTGTGTTTCTCTTCTGCTCTCCACAAGCCAGGAAGGTGTGCTGACAATTTTAGAAACAAGCAGCATTCATTTGGCTCCATACCCACCCTATAAGTGTTGGACCTGTAGCTTCCGAACTTTCATTTTGGGGATCACCGCACAAGTTCTACATGAATTTTTGGATTTTGAGATGTCGTATGGCCCTTTCCCTCTAGTTTTCAGCATTACTTTTTCTTTGATTTTAAGGTTTTGCAAACTTTGGCAGCCTGATAAGTGTATCTCCTTACCTGGGCTATTGTGGCCACTGCTGCTAAAATGGTATGCTGGACTGTCTTCCTGGTGCTGGGTTGAAGCTAGTGCTGGACTGGCTCAGCCTTTATGCCTGTTAGGACCTGTTTCAATGCCTGCTCTAAGGACCTGGAGACTCCATCATAGTGTGGAGAATACCTTATCCACGAGGCCATTCTGTGTTAACTGATACCAGTTGTGTTAGCTTGTACTCTCAAGTTCTTTCACAAATTTTTGTTAAAAATAGTTGTCTGAGTTGCTTTTTTTCAGTTTCTCTGTTTAAAAAAAAAATCACAGGAAGCAGAGATATGAAAAATTGTGCTCTATATGTGTAATAAGAATTTTAATGCATTCCACTGTCATATATAAATTAAAAAAATCACAGGAGATTGAGCACTATGAAATAATAAAATATCCTGCTGGGCCTGATAGTTCCGCCTGTAATCCCAGCAGCTCCGGAAGCTGAGAGGAGGATTGCAAGTTCAAAGCTAGCCTCAGCAAAGTGAGGTGCTAAGCAACTCAGTCAGACTCTGACTCTAAATAAAACATAAAATAGGGCTGGGGATATGGCTCAGTGGTTGAGTGTCCCTTAGTTCAATCCCTGGCATGTACTCTCCCCCCACCAAATAAAAATAAAAATAAAATAAATGTCCTAATGATGAGGTCATTGCTTTTCCACAGAATATACACATCCACCATGACTAATTATTTCTCTAGAGGCAACTTAGAATTTGAAGGCAATATAACCTAGGTGGCTTATTTCATGAGTCCTTAAAACTGGTAATAGGGTGTGGTGGTTGAGAGCATGGACCCTGGAGCCATGTTATTGGGGTTTGTATACCAACTCCATTACTTACTACTCCTGTGATCTTGGGAAAGTCACTTAAAACACTTGACCTCTTGGTAATCTCCAGTTCTTTCACCTATATATTCGTGAATGTAAAAAAAGGTAATATATGAAAAGGTTTTAGGATAGTATTTGGATATAGTACATCCTATATGGCCTTTGTTATTAAAAGTATTAAGGCATTATTATTTCAATATTAGATATAATACTGCTTTATTGATTACTGAATTCCCATAGTTTTATGTAGGCCATGCTTAGATATGCCTATTTAATTATTTCCTTTATCCACTTCTGAAACCTTTGCTCCACCCTAGTATATTGTCATAGCATTCCAATTACCTTCTAAAGTTGTTGGAATTAGTCTAACAGGTCAGTAGAAAATGATAGGGCTTAACTCATGCTCTAGGATTGACCAGAAATCACAAATCAATACTATCTTAAGATACAAGAGGCAAACATGAAGTTTTGTTTTCTGCTCCTGAAAATCCTGTCACTGTTGATGGAAGAAGGTAAGAGCAATAACCTTTTTGTGCAGGATCCCAATGGAAGTAGAAACGAATGGTCCATTTCAGCTTAACACTCATTCTGAAAAGGATCCAGGTCACTGACTCGGTACAAATGAAGTTCCTCTCTGCTTCAACTCAATTACTAATGAACATCTTGATTGCCCTCAAAAGTAAATTGGCAGCTGTATTAGGTTTTACAAGAAATTTGAACCTCAGGCAATCCAACTATAGATTTCTGTCCTGAATGTAGCTTCCAGATAGTCCCCCAAGGAAAGGCTTAAGTAGAACATTTTGAGTAAATATGCAACCACAGAAAACAAACAAATGAAAGCTAGTGCTTTGAGTGGAGTTCTTTGAAGTTAGGTTAGAGGTGACTGGATTTAGAGGAATCAACTTTTCCCCTTAAATTTGTGCTTGAGTCTTTGGTACACTGGGTATGAACCAAAGAATATGGATTTTTTCCACTTTTTTTTAAATCCAGGAAAGACACTGTGGTAGTAGGTATTTATGTCCTATCAAACCAAATACTGCCACAACAGAGCACTTCTAGTTGAGAAAAACTCAAGTTTAGTGAGAACTCTTCATCTATAACCATGGTTCAAGGTCAATATACAGTTTCATATCAACATTCACTCTGTATTTGTTAAAACATGTACAATATTCTAAGTATTACATGTAATATATAATATTCTAAACACATTAAAGATTATAATTATTAAAAGTATTTAAAATCAGTTCCTACAAATGAAGCAGACGACAGAATTATAAAACATGTAAATGGAAAGGAATAAGAATATGAATGAAATATCACCTGAAGATAGGACTAACTAAAGAAGAATTCCTTATTCTTTTTTCTAGTTGTTGATGGACCTTTATTTTATTTATTTATATGTTGTACTGAGAATCAAACCCAGGGCTTCTCACAGGCTAGGCAACTGCTCTATCACTGAATTATAGCCCCAGCCTGAATGTCTTACTCTTTTTTAAAAAAAAAAAATATTTATTTTTTAGGTGTAGATGGACACAACACAACGCCTTTATTTTTATGTGGTGCTGAGGATCAAACCCAGGTCCTGCCCATGCTAGGCGAGTGCTCTACCGCTGAGCCACAATCCCAGCCCCAAATTTCCTACTCTTATGTAGGTATTATCAATATATACTCCTCTAGGTATAGCTACTCCATTTCCAGGCTTTCTATACCTACCTCAGGCCAGGGATGCTGACTGTGTATACCTATACAGATACCCTTTGTCTCCTGGGGCAGCAAGACATGTATGAAAAATCACACCTTCAAAACTATCCAAATACCAAATCAATCATGAGCTTGCCTGAAATAGTGGCCAGTGTAAAATGGTCCAAGAAACATTGAACTTCTCATAGGATAGTCTATTAAAATGACAGCTAGACTTAGTTGTCTCTCCTTATCGTAGCAGTCCTTTTGATACAGTAGTTATGAATCAAATATGGAGAGGGTAATGCACATTGAGAGCAAGTGGTGCAGTGACCAGTATGTGTGTATGGTTGTGTGCCTGAGTTTGTGTAGTGTGATGTGTGTTTGTGGATAAGGACTTTTATTTTGTAATTGCCAAATTTGTTAAAAATATCAAATCTCTGTTATTGGTGATTTGTTTTAAAATATCTGTGGTACAATTTCACTCTGCTTTATTGTTTTATTTGGTGAAAATACTTCAGGGTGATAAACAGGCTAAAGTTATTTTGTTTAGTAATTTAGACATAATCATCTGCAGTCATTCTAAGATGACATAATGACTTTGCAAATACAGTAGCTAAGATGATTAATAGAAATACATTATTTGATATATTTTAGGGTTTCATCTTGTCCTTCAATCTTTATGGTATTTGTTATTTTTAATGTCTCTATAGACTGTGGAATATAGTTTAGGTTAAAATATTTATTTCTTTGGAAAACAAATTTAAATAGTTTGCACCTAGACAGAATATATGTATTCTTTCTAACACACTAACTAGGAAGGGAAATACTTTACTAGAATGACTTTTCCAGTAAACATTTCATTTTTTTTTTTCAGGGATAACTAACTTCCAGGATCAATTATTTTTTTAATTGTAAAATTAAATTGATATTCTAATAAAATTGCTAATCTTTTAAATTTAGTGGATGCACTGAAGATATAGACTTAAAATACTTTAATAATATATTCTGCATACCTTCTGAATAATTATTTTTTAATTTAAAAGTCTCAAGATTTATTTTAATATCCTAAAAGGTATGGCTTTTAATGGAAAACTTATTTATGAATATGGAAATTATGCAAATGAAAATGTTTCTCAAAATTTTCAAAGTATTTTTTGACCTCTATCAGTATATATTTCATTGTAATTACTTTCCTAACTGTAAATCTAGAGTTTGCTATTAGTCAGATAGTACATAAAGAATCAATATGCACCAAAAACTCATTAATATTTGTAAGAAGTTCATGATGCTGAGTGGGTGAGACAATGAGGGACTTAAAACAATTTAATCTGCCTAAAGTTTTGTAAGTATAATTTTAACATTTCACTATAAGGATTCAAGTAGAATTAAAAGGGCCACCCTTCATTTGGGGGCTTTAAGTAGTATTAAGATTAAACCTAGTATCTTTAGAAATAATTAAATCTTATTTCTGGAAGTAAAGCAAGCAATTTATGTCCTAGGTTTTTTTCTTTTTAAGTTTAATTTTTTTTTCTAATTTTGATAATTATTCTTCATATTTTTGTCAAAGAAAACTGGGTCTTCCAAACTGTAGGTCTGTTAGATGGATATTTTATATTTTTAGTGATTTCTGAATATTATTTTAGAAATATATGTTGAGGAATGTATGAAGAGAGGTAAATTCATAAAGTCATATAATTACTCAAAAAGGAAAAGCAACACAATTTAGCTTTTTCTGTTTTTCTGATCTACATTAATAAAATCCTTCAGATTTATGTATTTTATTAATTTAAAGAAGAGATTGGACATACTAATTATTATTGCTTATTTAAGTGACTCATCCTATGCTTTTTATAAGTCTTGAAATTTGAGTAATTCTAAAGAAGGACCATTCCTGTAGACATGATGGCTCCATGATTCTAATTTGATTTCTGTGGTACTTCTTTGGAGCACAGTTCGGAAGCATGTTAAGTTCAAAAGGTGGAGTGAACGGTGTGTAAAAGATCTTCTTTTGGGTGATATGCTTTTCAGTTTATCAAGAACAATAAAGAGGTAATGGGTCTGAAGGCCTGATTAGTTCCTCATAGCCTTTATTAAACTTATTTTTGGTCAAAGCATGTGTTTTTATTATGTCCTTTGTTGTTCAGTAGTGGATTTCATACCTAAATGTCTCTCAATGACAGCATTCATTAGCAGGGCCTATTAAAAATCCTTGATTACCAGAAGAGAAGTCTATAATATTCACTTATTCAATGACATTTGGGCAATGAAATTTTTCAATCAGCTTCTTATCATTTTTGAAAAACAACTTTATTACACTTTCTTCACAGGTTTTTAAAATTCTATATGGCTCTTTTATAACCCTACATTTTGCTGGCCTTTTAAAGCATCCATTTATATGCATTTATTCTATTTTTATTCCCTTGTATCTATTGTTTTATCAGGCAGTTTCAATATTCTGGTACTACATAAGCTTTTCCCCCTTACTCAGGCACTGTAGTCTGTAATAATAGCAATCAAGGCAGTTCATTCTGACAAATGTGTGTCAGAAAGAGCCTGCTGTGACTTTGAAATATTGAAAGTGACTGATAACATAATGTGTGAAGCATAATAAATGCATACAAATGGAAGTTTTAGCTGAGCAGTCAAAGTATGAACTAAATACAGTGTCAGAAGTCGGTCCTGAAAGCTCTCAGTGCCAGTGGTTACAATGGCAAATTACTAAATGCACTTTGCAAAAATGTTTTATGAATAAAGCAGTGACCAGAGCTTTATCATTTCTCTTTGTGCTTGGGCTCCCATAGGGAACACAATGAAGTGATGTTTCCTTAAATTTTTTTTCTTTTTTTATTTTTTGGCATGGAAAGTCACACATTGTTTAAGGAGAAGATAAAAGTAGTAAAGGGCAATTGGGAAATATGATAAGAAAAGGACATGATCACTAAATGTAGAACATGAAAAGCTGGCTGCTAGACAACCTGGGTTACAATAAATCCACTGATGTTAGTCTTCCCTCATCTGCAGTTTTGCTTTCGGCAGTTTCAACTATTCATGGTAAACGATATCCAAAATATTAAATGGAAAATTCCTGAAATAAATAATTCATAAATTTTAAATTATACCCCATTCTGAGTACTGTGACGAAATTTTATACCATCCTGCTCTGTCCTGACCACTACATGAATGATCCTTTTATTCAGTGTATCCATACTGTATATGCTACCTGCACATTAAGTCACTTAGTAACCATTTAAGGTATTAAGGTTGTTGTAATATCCAGGACTTATGTTCAAATAATTTTATTTTACTTAATAATAGCCCCAAAGCTCAAGAACAATGATACAAAGGAAGCATCAGGACATAAAACATGGAATGACAAATTAAGTTTTATACTATGTGGCAATGCTGCAGGGCATGTAGGGGGGAAAACATAGTATATATAGGGTTTGGTACTGTGGGTGGTTTCAGGTATCCACTAGGGGTCTTGGTATATATGCCCTGTGGATAAGAGGAAAGGATGATTATTGTGTTAGAAACATCCAAGAGATAAAAGAAACACTTTGACAATTTTCTAAAACATGCTCTTATTTTATTTAAAGCTCACTGACATTTAAAAGGAAAGAAATATTTGAAGAAAGGGATAATAAAAATAAATTTTTCTGATGTTTGAACATTGCATAGATGGTCAATAAAGTTTTTACCTATGTGAGACTTACTAACTTTATATGTTTCTTGCAATCTTTTGTGCAAAAGTAGAGCTCCTAGAAACATCAGATTGGACTCTCATTCACATCCTTTATGCACTAGAACTATGTGGTTTAAAGAAAGACATTGGTTAAATAGTCAAACTACTAGAAAAAAAATACCTCTCCTCCTCTCTTCCTCCCCCGATTCTTTCTCTCAGCTAACTATATTTAGAATGCAGCTTATTCTTCCTCAGGGATGTCAAAGCTGGAGATGCAAGTTAAGAGAGTTTGTGAGTTTTCTGTTGGCAACTTTCACACATACGAAATAGAACACTTCTGGGCAGTGTTATAAATATAGGTATTATAGAATATGCCTCAATCCTTGTTCTTGTTAGAAGTGTGAATGAATTTAGCATTCTCGGGTCTCAGAGTTCAGGAGCATAAGCTCGAGATACACTGAAGTTGGCAGGTGCCTTAGGAGATGTTGCCAAATATATTAACTAATGAAAGTGGAATTTGCCATCTCTGCTGTTGAAATGTGACTATTTGGGGAAGACTAAACACTGGGGTGAAAATGTGACAGTGTGAGGAAACTCAGAGATTTTGCTAACAACTTTGCTCTCGTCCTTTGTCCTATAACAAACATTTTTTTTTTATTGCCTCACATTTTTTCTTGATCTCTCAAGTTTGCTTTCTTCTCCTATTTTCACTATATTTTAGGTCAGTATCTTCTTTCCTCTAGATGATTGCAATACATTTCTGGTTGGCCTCCCAGTGGCTAAAGTCTTGCTCTCATGTAATCAATAATCAACACTGCAGGCAGAGGAAATTTGATAAAATTGAGCTTTTCATATTTCATATCACTGGGAAACCTGTGATGGCTTTTGATCCTGCTGAAGATCAAGTGTGAACTGTGGCCAGGCATCTCAGCCCTAGTGAATGAGGACCAGAGGGTCCTCTGTGACCCTGTGTGTCTCCCCCAGGCTCCTTGCTGCCATAGGGTGATTCATACTATATATAACACAGTGATTCTTGCTCCTGTAATTTATGCCATTAATTGTATTAATTTGCTAGTACTCCCACAACCAATGCTACAGACTGGATGGCTGGAACAAGCACTATTTGTATTTTAGAGGTTAAGGTTAGAGATCAAGGGGCTAGTGGGGTCAGTTTCTTCTGAGCCTCTCCCTTGGCTTATAGATGGTCCTTTCCTCTCTGTGTCTTCACATGGTCTTCCTTCTGTGCATGTCTGTGCCTTAGTTTTATCTTCTTATAAGAACACCAGATGGACTGGATGGGACACTCTGCAGTGACCTTATTTAACCTTAATCACTTTTTAAAAGATGTTCTCAAAAGAGAGTCACGTTCTGAGGTGCTGGGTTTAGCACTTCCATGATTCAGCCCATTAACATCGACCAACTTCACTTGTTCTTTAAATTGTCCTTTCAATGTCCAATCCACAAAGAAGACTTACTCAGTTGGCCACCTGTATTCTCAGGTTTCTCTGTGCCTCAGAAAACATCATACTGAACAGAAAGCAGCTCATTCATTGGTTCACCTTCCTTCTACAGAGCAAGCAGCTTGTAGGCTGGGTTACATACAGTTGACAAATATGAATCTACTACATACAACTACTACTATTAGTGTCTGGCACATAGTAGGTGGTTAATAAATACTTGGTAGTTGAGATGAAGCATTGCTAGTTTGTTTTTTATTTTAAAACAATATAATCAACTAGAAATGTATTAAATATAATATATGGCTGAGTCCACTGGTTTCTGTGCATATTTTCCTTTTAGGCTGACTTTTACATTTTTATTGTGTTTTTACAATTTTTTCATATTAGTCCTGTAATGGGACTGCATCAAAATATTCATAGAAATGGGAATACTGAGGTGATGCAAGGTCTCATATTAAATACTCTGCCTAAAAGCAGCTGCATGGATTTCCAAAGAGCAAAAATACAGAAACAAGGAAAGCTTAAGAATTCAAAGATGCTGTTTACCAGGTGTTTCATTGTGGAGCATATCTGTTGTGTACAGTATAAGCTCTACCAAGTGACAACATCTCTGGAATACTTCCTGTGCAATTTGGCAGTTGAGAATTTTAAATCCTGTGTTATCAAAAGAGCCACTCCTTTGTGGGGCCGGCAGAACTGGTGCTGTACACAAGGTCATCTTTGGTGGGAAAGAAAGGGAACATTCTAACCTGTGGGAACACATCAATTGGTTGTCTACTGTCAGGGTTAAGATGGATTTTCAATGCTGGCAAAAGATGTGAGAAACTCTGAAGGTGGTATGCAATGGCTCATTATTTAAATCTTTCCTAAAGGGATTTCTCTACCATCTTTTGTGAGATTAGGCGGAATCTGTATCCTAGAGGTGGCCAGTTTTCAGAGAAAAATGATTTTACAGATGGTGGTCACAATGGCTATTTGAGACCTCAAATAGTCACCTTCACATATGAATAAAACTGAGTTTGATCATTCTGTATTCAGTGGGCTGGCTCTATAAGCCTTTGTTTCATAATGGAAAAAAAGTTGCAGTATGTATATAAAAGGTTTCAAGGGACAACTCCGCTTAAAGCTTTCATTTGTTACCTTTTTACTTTAATCAATGATAACACAGAAAAGCTTTGCTTGAAGATTTTTTAGAAAGCTTTTCTTTGAACAATCTACTTTTCTCATTTATTTTTTCCATTTTTCTACATGCACTGAAGGTCAAAAAAGTTCTTAGATTTAAAGTAGGACATAGAATTCTGCATAAACCATCCCAAAGGACTTTTTTTTTTCTTCTTCTTTTTTTTTAAATGTAAGGAACCTAAAAGGCAGAGTCAGCAGCATTGGCTTAGAAACTCTTGTGTGTCACCCACTATACCAAGCACTGAGTTGCTCCACAAAGGAAGTCACAGAGGTACTTGGACAGCAACTTGCTTACACATTTACTATCCTTTTTTGTCCCCTGCCTCTGCCTCTACCTCCCCACAGTCATTTTGAGCAAGGGTTATCCAATTACAAGATCTTTTGATTTCAGGGGGAAACCCCCAAGGGCTTGATAAAGGCTTCTCAAGTTTTATTTTAATGAAAATATTTAAAAAATATTTGCTCATATCCCAAATGAAAGGACATTTAATTCTCCAAATATAAAAAGATAGGATCTCAGAACAAATGACAGTTTTAAAATTGAATCCATTGAGTTAACATCTGAATACATTTTCCTGATTCTTTTTTTTCCCACTTGAAAATGGACTGATGAACGTCTCTTTGGGGCTGACATCTGATGGGAAAAGGCATTGGAAGTTGGCAAGAAAAGTGAGTGGATTTCGCCTTCTAGACAGGCCATTTAATTGAGGCAGGGAGATGAGCAGGAGTTATCAGAGGGCAGGAAGCAAGGCCTGGAGGCAGAAGTAGGCCCCAGGAGTAGCCCAGTACTCAGAATGTAGTTAGAGAGGAACTGGGAGACAAGTATTTAAGAACCTTGCAGGGTGCTTGATAGCTCTTCACTGTTCATGGTGCTGATTTAAAATTTATATACCTGTTAAGATTCTGAACCTCTCAGAGGTTTGGAGATAGACTAGGATTTGAGGATTATAAGTTCATGAGTAAAAAGTAGTAACCAAGACTGATAATTAGGAAATCTGGGATTTTCCATAATTGGAATTCTTGCAGGGTATAAGACTCTGGCCCTTTCATTGCTCCGCTTGGAAGTGCGTTCCTCACAGTGACCTGGATAAAGATGGATTTAAAAAGATGAAAAATTATCACTACAGGGCCTATAGTTCTGTGATTTTAAGTTAACAAGGGACTTCTTGACTTGATGGTGTGATGGAGAGAGGAAACCCTAGGACTACAGCCTTGGGGATGTAATTAGAGACTTCTTTTCCTCCTTAAGGCAAAAAAACCTGTATTCTTTGCTTTTCCTTAGTCTCCATGAAAACCAGATGAGATTTAGTGCCTATGAGAAACACATTTTTTACTTTCAAGGAATTATAGTCCTAAAAACAGAAATGAAAATGTATTACAAGGACAGTGGTCAAACAGGAGGAGGGCTTAGGTGAAAATCTAGCACCAAGTAATATTATTTTATGAAGTTCCTACAGGAAAAGCACTGATTGGCACCAGACCAAATAAAGAGAAACCAGCTGATCAATAAGAATTCTACAGGGACAAAAAAGAACTATAGAAGAATAAAAAAAAAAATAGTGCAATATGGTCAAAAGAGCCAGTATGAGAAGTGATTTTGGTTGTTAAAAATGATCCCCTAGTTAATGAATTGCAAGAAATTAGATAAGTGAAATTAGGGAAGATGGGTGTAGGATTTGGATCTGGAATGTCCCCCAAAGGCTCATGTTTTGAAAGATTGGTCCCCAAAGCATCCATGTCCAGGGGTAGGACATTTAATCAATCATAAAACAGAAAAGTTTCCTTAAACATTTTTTAAAAATTCTCATTATTGCATTAATCCATTGATGAATTTATAATCTGAATCAACATTGTTGTTATATCAGATAGATGAGAATGGTGTGAATACCCACTTTGCTGATCCCACCTGCTTTCTTTGCCAAAAAAGCAATTCACCTGCAGCCCTGCCTGGCCTAACTGGACAGGATGTGTTACATTTCTCAGCAAACTGAGGCAGGGGCAAAGGTCCCACAGTCAGTATAGGTAATGAAGGATGGGGGTCAAGAGAGGATGACAACTGGATTTCAAAGACAGAACGATGGGTTGCAACCTCTTCCATTATGTTCCTGGGCACTCTGCCTTGCTGAAAATTAACCTCCGCATCCCTGCCCTTGGTCACATATATGAGGAAGAAAGAGAAGACAATAATTAAAGGGTGTGTGTGTGGCATTCTGGGGTCTAGAAAAAAGCAAGTCACACTGCTCCCATAGGCTGTGAGCTCTGAGTCCCTACTTCTATTTGGAGAAATCCTTCTTAACTAAAACTTGCTATCTATGCTTGCCTTTGGCGTCTCTCTGCTTCCCAGCCACCACAAGGTGAGCAGCTTGGCTACACCATGCTGTTCTTCTGCTATGATGCTTCTGCCTTGGAGCCAGTCAATCACGGACTGATACCTCTGAAACTAGGAGCCAAGATAAACTTTCCTCCTTTGAGTTGTTTATGTCACGTATTTTGGTCACAATGACAAAAAGCTGACTCACATGATATTCAAAAAGAAATTTATAACTTTAACTTGCTGTGTAATTTAGGCTTGTTGATTCAATATGGAAGTCTTTTTCCCCTATATTCTCTAACCTATAGTTTCTCAATCAATTATCATCAATACAATAATCATCCAGTGACATTTTGTAAGAATATGGTGATATATGGTAATATAGAGGGGGCGTGATATGTATATGATTGAATACAGAGGTCAAAAATAGTGAAAAAAATGGGAAAAGAGTAAAGAAACAAGAACAAAGATACAAGAGAAAGAATGAGAATTGTGAATAGTAAGGAAGTCAAAGATCATGAGTTAGAGCAGTGGTTCTCAAAGTGCAGATTCTGGATCAGCAGCAGCAGGTGGAACTTATTAGAAATGAAAAATTATTCTGCCTCTGAATCAGAAATGCTAGGGCTGACGCCAGAATTCTGTTTGTACAGGCCCTCCAAATGATCCGGTGCTTGTGAAAGGTTGAGAACTGCTCTGTTAGAAGGAGGAGACCATAGGCATAGCTGAGGGAGTCGAGAGCAGCTGTTCAGCTTCATTTGAAAAATAGCTCCGGAACCCAACACCATCCAGGACTAGCTATAGGTCCTGGAGATATAAGATTTCATTGTTTGCTGTCATTACTTATAAGGTACTTTTCTAGCCACTTGTTTCCTAGTGTCTCTTCCTCTTTTTTTTCTCTAATATCAGTCCTTAAGAATTGGATCTCTTTGCACATATTTCTCTTGATTTTCCCTTTAGGACTTTGTATTTCTAGGTTGTACATCTGTCTCTCTTCCTCATATTACCCAACCTCCTATCTAACACTTTCATCTGTTTTCAGAAAGACTTCTTCATGTCACTACAAATACGACATGTACAAATTCAATATCATGCACTTTCCCCGACCTCTCCCTTCTGTGTACCTGTTTACACTATTCTAGTTGATGTTGTGGAGTCACTCACCCCTCTAGTTTCATACTTCAGCTAGAGAAAACTGGTTACGGTTGTGAACTCTGGAGTCAGATGACTCTGGGTTCAGATCCTGGCTCAGCTATTTATTAACTATAATTTAGCTATCATTGGAGCAGTTGGTCTGTCTGTTCCCTTGACTATAAAGTGGGATGATAACAGTACCTATCTTGGGGTGTTGTGAGGACAAGTCAATGGAAAACTTTTGAGAAGTGGCTGGCAGGTAATAAATGTGTAATAAAGGATAGCTATTTTATTATGGGTATTGATTCTTTTTCTATGGCTACTTATTGTCTCTAATACCTATCAATTCTTCCTTTGAATTTGTTGTAGGAGATATTAGAGTTGACTCTTCTAAGAGAGAGACAGCCTAAGCTATTAGTATATATTCTTGTGGGGGATCTGTTCTGTCTAGGGGTAAAACATCCAACCTAAGAAAAACTACTTTAGCTGAAAGGACAGAGTTACATTTATGCTTGAGAAGATTTTCACTGTCTTCTGCATGAGAATAGCAAAGCATGTTGTCTCCATTGCTGCTGCTAGCATCCTTCAGTCACAGATCAGGCTGGTCTGAAGATGGTCCTGTTCCATTCACCAGTGATGGAACCTCACTCCTTAACACTGCCCTGTTGATCCTCTGAACTGACCAACCATGGGGCCCCTTCTACTTCTAGATATTTTACTACCTGAGATAAATCTCTCTCCTTAGGAACATTCAATCTAGTGTTTCCTTTCTTAAAATCAAAAACCTGTAATTGAATCATATGACATTCTCATTACTAGAATTTATAAACTTTATAAATGATGCCTATATTTTGCTGTTTCTAATATCTTCCCACCCATTTCAGTGGACATCTCAAATCATTTAAGCATCCCTTTCTAATTCCAGCTAATGTAATCTCTAAAAATCATCAAGCCTAAAGACCTTCCCCCAGCACAGAAGTGTTTTATAACCCAGCACCTTAGTCTCTCAAATTGCCATTTTATTTATTTTGTCTTTTTTGTTACATTTCACATTTATATATCAAAGTTATAATACAACTTAATTTAATCTAATAAAAATCTCAAGTTTACCAGACCCCAGGTTGAGGCCTCATTCCCCCAGGTTCTTAACCAACTTTGGGCTCATGCTTGACTGATCTACTTATTTGTTCACAAACAAACTTATCCTGATTCCTCTTTATACCCTTCACATCCAAACCACTTGGCAGTCCTATTATTTTCCTATCTACCTTAGATATGGGAACCTGTCACTTTCTCCCATTACTCTTATGGCTTTAGAGCAAGCCATTGTCCCCCATGTCCCAGAATACAGCACTAGCTTCTAACTTAAATTCCTGCATTCACCCTTCTTACGACCTCTTCTTCCCTCCCACTTCCTATCATATTTTTTACTTGACATTAATAACCAGAGTAGTAAATATTCCTCCTTCCAAAATTTCCAACTGCTTGCCTTTTTTGTCACAAAAAACTCTGAATTTTCTACTATTTTTCAAAGTTCTATAGTATAATCTAGGCCCAATTAATGCCTTGATTTCCTCTCCTATCACTTTCTTGTTTGCCCACTTTTTTTGAGCCACCTTGTCCCCCTTGCTGTTCTTTAAACACTTTGAGCTGGTTCCCACTGCAGGGCCTTCACATTTATGGTTTCCTATGCATTGAATACCCTTCCCTCAAAGTTTATATTCAAATAATCAAATCCTGCCTCTTCCAAAGTTCTCCTGATCCCACCCTCATACCAATCTTTCTTTGTTCTCTGTCCCTGATATATTTTCTTTGTAGCACATTTCCAATATGAAATTATTTGTTTGTTTTCTTATTTGTTATATGTTTCCTCTTCTGACTTTCCAGCATAATATAAGCTCTAGTAAAACAATTATCTGGTCAATCTTATTCACTATTTTATCTCCAGAAAAGCAAAACAGACTGAAGCACTAAATATTAGCTGAATAAATATTTATTTACTGAATAAATAAACATAAGTCTTAATCTCTAGTAGGTTGCTTGCCTTAGTAATCTCAGTGAGGAGAATATTATCTTTTTTCCTCCTCAAACATTGCTTAACAAAAATTTATTGAATGCGTAGTAGGTGTATATTATCTATTTTTTTATGGAAGATAAAAATGAAGTATGTTTTATAAGACTTTGCAAACTAAGAACCTAGAACATGTTTGGAATGTCAAGTATGAACATACAAAATAATTGCTTTTCAAAAAAAAGTAAATTCTGTGATATAGGGAATATAAGGAAGGGTTTGATTAAAGCTAAATTTGCAAGGAAAGCTTTATGCTGAAGTGGGTCTTGAGCTCAGGCCCACAGAATATATAAGATGTGAGTAGAAATGAAAGAAAGGGATGCCCATGTTCCTAGGAGACAGGAGACATGATGTGCTAAGAGATTCAGTGGGATGGTGACTGTGGAAGGGAAGAAGAGGAAAATGAAAAGAGATATTACAAAGCAAGTTTTTCCATGAAATTTTCTTTTTTACCTCTGTATTTTATTACCTTAAAGGAGATTTTGCTCAAGTCTACATCCATGGCTCCAGCCTCTCCCTCAAATCCCACCCTACATTGTCATTTGTCTGTCATCTTCCTATATGGATTTATGTTCCTCCAATGCCTCTATCCCAACATGTCTAGATCAAAATTATCACTTAAACTCTCAAACCAGGTTTCTCTTCTGGCTTGTTTTATATTATTAATTTCCCTATCTCCTAGCCAGCAAAGGTAAGGATTTCAGAATCCATTTTGGTTCTCCTTTCTTTTTATCTCCATGTCCAGTGGATATCCAACACTGCCTTCACATGATCTCTCCCTTCTCTTCCATTTCCATTGCCCTCACTTGAGCTTAGACTTTTTCCTTTGCTTGGGTTATTCACATATTCACTCAACTAATATTTAAAAACTATCTACCATGTGGTAGGTTTTCTTCTAGGTGCTTGGAACATATTTCTACTTGGAATTTGTATCATGGATTCAGGATGGCCTCCCAACTGGCACTCTCCAGTCCCATCAATTCCTCTTTTATTTCATTTGATACATTTTTTTCTAGATTGATCAAAAAGAATATTTCTATTTCAAAGTTGTTATAATCATAATAGCATGGTACTGGCATGAAAAAGGATATATAGAACAAAGAAGCAGAACAGAGCATGTAGACATAAACCCACCATCCATAGTCAGATTATTTTTGACAAGGGTGGAAGAAATATAAATTGCAGAATGGCCAGCCTTTTCAATAAATGGTGCTGGGAAAATGGTAATAGCCACATACAGGAAAATAAAACTAAACCCCTGTTTCTCACTAGTTACAAAAAAAATCAACTTAAAATGGATAAAGATAAATGTAAGACCTGAAACTATAAAACTATTAGAAAAAGACAAGGAAAATGATTCAGAACATTGGATGAGCAAAGATTTTTTGGCCAATACCCCAAAAGTACAGGAAACAAAACCCCAAATAGACAGGATTGCATCAAAAAAAAAGTTTCTGTGCAGCAAGGAAATAGTCATTGGAGGGAAGAGACAACCTACAGACCAGGCATTTTAGTCAGCTTTTTTGCTGGTGTGACTAAAAGACCAGACCAGAACAACTGTAGAGGAGGAAAAGTTATTTGGGGGCTCATGATTTCAGAAGTCTCCCTCTATAATCATCCATTAAGCTTAGCTTACAACAATTTAAAGCATTTCCATCTTGCACTGCTATGCATCTCAAAATTCCTCCCACCAATCCCAAAAAACTCAAAAATCTTCTGAACCACATGGTCTGGTCAGTCACAGAAACGACCCTACTCCTAGTACCAATTTTTGTTTTAGTCAGCTTTTTCACCACTGTGACTAAAGGAAGCAACCAGAACAACTACAGAGGAATAGTTTATTTGGGGGCTCCCAGTTTCAGAAGTCTTCCTCCATAGAACACCAGTTCCATTCCTTGGTGCTTGAGGTAAGGCAGAATATCATGGCTGAAGAGTATGGTGAAATGAAGCACCTCACATGACAACCAGGAAACAGAGAAAGAGAGGGACTCCACTTGCCAGATATAAATATATATTCCAAAGCCATGCTTCCAATGCCCACTTCCTCCAGCCACACCTCACCACTTCAGTTACCAGTTAATCTCTATCAGAGGATTAATTCACTGGTTCAGTTAAGACTCACAATCCAATCATTTCTTCTCTGAACCTTCTTACACTGTCTCACATGTGAGCTTTTGGGGGACATCATACATTCAAACCACAACACCAGGAGAAAATATTTGTAAACTGTATGCCTGTTAAGGGCTTAATATTTACAGTATATAAAGACTCTAAAAGCTGAATAGCAAAAAAAAAAAAAAAAAAAAAAAAAAAAAAAAGCAAATAACTCAATTAAAAACATGGACAATAGACCATAATAGACATTTTTCAAAATAAGACATATAAGAGGCCAATAGGTCTAAGAAAAAATGCTTGGCATCATGAATCATTAGGGAATGCAAACTTAAACCACAATGCTTTATTGCCTCACACTGAGAGAATGCCTACTATCAAAAAAGGCTAAAGATAACAATTGCTGGCACGGATATGGAGAAAAGGAATAGATTGCATACTATTAGTGAGAATATAAATTGGTACAGTCTTTATGGAAAACTGTATGGAGGTTTCTCAAATAATTAAAAATAGGACTGATCCAGCAATCCCACTGCTGGCTATATACCCAAAGGACATGAAGTCAGAGACATCTGCACTTCCATGTTCATCACTGCACTATTTACTATGGCCAAGAAATGGAAACAACCGAAGTCTCTATCAACTGATAAATGGTTAAAGAAAGTGTGGTGCATACATATGATGTAGTCTTCAGCCATAAAAAAGAATGAACATATGTCATTTGTGACAATTTGATAACACTGGAGATCATTATGTGAAATGAAATAAGCCAGACACAGAAAAACAAATGCCACATGATTCCACTCAAATGTGTAATCTAAAAAAGTTGACTGAATAGAAGTCAAAAGTAGAATGGAGGTTTCAAGAGGATGAGAGTAGGGGGAGATGGAGATGAGGAAAGTTTAATCAATAGGTACTAAGTTACAGTTAGGTAGGAGCAAAAAACTCTGGTATGCTATTGTACCGTAGGGTGACCATAGATAAAAATAATGTCCTGTATATTTTGAAAAACCCAAGAAAGGATTTTGAATGTTTTCACCATAAATAAATGATAAACATCTGAGAAGATAGATATGTATAGCCTGATTCAAACATTACTTAATGTATACATATATCAAATAATAATGGACTCCATTAATGTGTATAATTTTAATGTATTGGTTAAAACAAATTTAATTTTTAAAAATGCATACTTCTAATTATGGCAGTCCTTGCTTAACTTCTTCAATGATTCCCCATGTCCTAAATTATGACAGTTTGGCCTCCTATTCAAACTATGAATTCTACTTTATTCTCTCGTCAATCTTAATGATTGTTGCAAGGCCACTTAACTGAGTAGATCCTGGTTGTGAGGTAATTTGCTTGGCAATTTTCTGCAGTTGCTAAAAAACAGAAAAGAAGAGATTCACACTAGTAATATACATGTTGATCAGCTCAAAGAATATGAGAGATGCCTTGAAGTCAGTGGCTTTTATAGAAAGTGCTGTGGTGATATTGGGTAATTAATGGAAAATAAATGTTAGAAAATCAGTAGAACAAAAGTTTTCTTATAAAAAAAATATTATGTTGGAGAAAGATATTCAGAACATCTTATCAAAACAGAAAGTCCATTACATTTTTTTTTCATTTTCCTAGCTCCTCCCCATGATACTTTCATGTTCCCACTTTCCTGGAATATTGGAAAGAATATCACTAAGCTGTAATATTTACATTTATTTTCCAAGTTTAGCAATATATGATATAAAACATGTTGGATTTACATCATTTTAAATAATTGCTAACATTATTTGAAACATAAATAGCTTCCTAAAATGACCATAGCAAGTTGATTATTTAAAAAAAAGTAAATGAATACTTTGAGGTATATTTTTTTTATCTTTCTGAACTTTGTGCTAAAACAGAGAACTATCTTTACTAAGACAAAAATTATCATTGCTACAGTTAGATTTATGTGGGCTAGATGGAATTATGTGTCTTATTCCATATGGAAATTCTTATGTTTTTATTTAACCATAATTCATGTCCCAGAAATAATAGTGTTTCATATTAGTAAACATTCACCATGTGAGCAGACAGCCTGACCAATTATGATGTTAGTTTGAGCTGCTCAAATAACTATGAAATGAGATAGATAAGAGGCAATTATGGTTTCTACCAATTAATAAGCCATAATAAATTAAATTCTTCCATGAAGGGAAAATTAAAGATTTTGTTAAGTAGATTCTAGAAACACTTGTAGCAAAAGAAGATGAGATAGAAAATACTGTAGTACTCTCCTGCAACTTTCAATTTTCAAAACATTTATTGTTTCCTTCTGATTGTCTGATGTAAGACAGCTTCTATTTCAGATGGATCTGCCCTCTTGTAATGAAGGCATACTCAGAGTTGACATGCTGTTTCTGAAATTCATCTACATTTCATTTAAACTAAAATGCCCAGTGGCACTTTAATGTGAATAACTACAGCTACCTGAGCAGGCTGATGACAATTTCAATGCACATTATCTATTTCCTGCACTGGGGCATGGGCTTACACTGTGGCAGTATGAACCAGAACACTAGTGTTTGAAGAATGCATTCAAAGCCCGGCTCTGCTGCTTATTAACTTTTGACTCTGCAAAATAACAAGTCTTTTCTGTACCTCAGATACCTCATCCATAAAATGAGGTCAATAATAGTACCTACTTTGCACATTTATTTTGAGGATTAAATTACTTAATATTGATAGGGCCCTTATAATGGTACCTGGCATCTTGTAAGTCTTCAATGAATGTCAACTACAATTTTAGGTTATAGCATAGTTTCTCTATAAGTTAGGAATAACACATTCTGTAAAAATCTATTCATCTTTCTGCTACTTTTTTATATCTATAGAGAAATGACAATTTTAAAACAGATGTTCTAGTTCTGTTGAACATATTTTCTAATTAATATTCCTGGTCCCTTATGTAACTGTGCTTCTGGAAACATTAATTTCACTAGTAGATTTAAGGGATAAAGATCTACTTGTTTTTAAAACTAAAGGAACTGGCAGAACAGGGTTGGAAAAGGGACACTGGACTGGGACTTTGCCCTATTGGTTTCCAGGGAATTTATTTTGACCAAGAATTAGATTCTGTGAAGGTCACTGACTTTCCTTCTTGGTTTTACTTTTTAAATTATGGACTACATCTAAAGGCATGCCAAAGTCTCACTCTGTAAACATAAATTATCACGGAAGCCCATACACTTATTTCCATGATATCACTAAACTTACGATAGTTTAAGGATCTATTAGAAAAGGAACACATTCTTTGATTATCCTTAATGATATTAAATTGTCTCTTTGAATTCTTAAAACAGACTATCCTGGCCACGTCTGGTGAGTAAAATGTGTGTTTTGAGTAAATATAGTGATTATAACTATAGTGGAATAAAAAGACTTTCCAGAGAGGCTTGTAATTTTTTTGGAGTGTGTGTGTATAGGCGTAAGTGTGTGTGAATGTGTGTGCATGTGTGTGTGGCATGGACCTGAGTCATGTTCATATATGCTTATTTCCTATACACATTTGTAGTATCAAGTTCTGAAGTATTTTGCTAAAAACTCATCATTTAGTCACACTTACTTTATATCATTGTAATAACTATGCTTGCTGCAAAAAACCCCTGTTTTTTAAAGATAAAACAATACTTGCTGAGATCTAGAAATAACACAAATCTTTTAAGAAAAAGGCTGTTCAAATGTGCTTTTCGCAAAGCACCTTGGTTCCAGATTGCAGGTTCATTATCCAGAGAAAACACTGCTTTCTACCTTGTGCTTGTCATTTATCTTCCCTATACCTCAATACTTTCCTCAGAAGAGTCTACCAATGGAGCTTGTTTATAAAGGATGCTCCCACACCTTGGGCAAATGTTCCCCAAATGTTGTATGATAAATACAATGAAAACAGACTTTTGAAGTGCTTTAGTATCTACTCAATGGGATTGTTGTATTGATGTTTAGCTCTGTGCTGGGCAGTGAGAATGCTGTATGCTTCCTAAGAGTCAGGATCTCTGATTTTTTAAACAATTTGGTTAGTACTTTGCAATATTAAGAAAACTAATGTCAAATCATATAATGTCAAGGAAATACAATAAATCAACAAATATATGAAAAAATGTTCAACATCTCTAGCAATTAGAGAAATGCAAATGAAAACTACTCTAAGATTTCATCTCACTCCAGTCAGAATGGCAGCTATTAAGAATACAAACAACAATAAGTGTTGGTGAGAATGTGGGAAAAAAGGCACACTCATACATTGCTGGTGGGATTGCAAATTGGTGCAACTAATCTGGAAAGCAGTATGTAGAATCCTTGGAAAACTTGGAATGGAACCACCATTTGATCCAGCTATCCCACTCCTCAGTTTATACCCAATGGATTTAAAATCAACATACTATCATAATGTAGCCACATCTATGTTTTTGCCAGCTCAATTCACAATAGCTAAACTGTGGAAACCCAGATGCCCTTCAATAGATGAATGGATAAGGAAACTGTGGTATATATACATAATGGAATATTACTCAGCATTAAAAGAGAATAAAATCATGGCATTTGCAGGTAAATGGATGGAGTTGGAGAATATTATGCTAAGTGAAGTAAGCCAATGCCCCCAAAATCAAAAGCCAAATGTTTTCTCTTATATGAGGATGCTGACTCATAATGGGGATGGAGGGGATGGGAAGAATGGAGGAACTTTGGATAGGGAAAAGAGAGGGAAGGGAAGGGAGGGGACACTGGGGTAGGAAAGATGGTGGAATGAGATGGACATCATTATCCTAAATACATGTATGAAGACACAAATGGTGTGACTCTACTTTGTGTACAATCAGAGAAATGAAAAATTGTGCTCTATATGTGTACTATGAATTGAAATGCATTCTGTTGTCATGTATAACAAATCAGAATAAATAAATTTTTTTTAAAAAATCATACATATAATGTCTGCATGATGAATATTTTCAAAATATGCACTAGATATATCAACAACTATACTAACTCTCCCACCTTTTAGACTAAGCACTAAAATAAAAGTAAATTATTTAGGGTCTACACTAGAAGCAGCAGTCAGAGTAACTGGTAAAACTCACAGGTATTAGTCATTAAACAGTTCCAGAAAGATTTGGGAAGCAAGATGAAAATGACTGACAAATAAGCATACTCATTTTTTTTATCTTTCATCAAAGTTCTCTAAATTCAGAATTATGAATTTAAAACAAATATTTTAAAGGGAATAGGAAAAACACATTTCTTTCAGTAGATTCCAGAAGCTAATCCTTATTCAATAGATGAATATTATATGAGAAGATACTTTCCTTTCACATTTTATAGGATAAATTTAAAAATAAAATAGTGTATAAATCTGTAATAAATATACATTATTTATTCTAATGCTATCTCGATTTGAAAGTGAAACTTGCATGTTCTTTCCTGCTTTTATTTTGAGACTTTTCAAACATTTTCCTTTTTTACTTTTTGTAAACATACCCACCTAACTATCTTGTTTTCTTGATCTAAAACAAAAATGTAGATAAAATGAAATCAGTTGGGTTTAAAATTATATATATATATATATATATATATATATATACACACACACACACACACATACACATACATGTATATATATATATGTACATACACACATATAATTTTTTAAAAATAATGTTTTGCATGCAGTGAGAAAGAAGAACAATATTACTGGGTACATGTGAATGTGATTTGAAAAATGACAAAACAAAAATCTATATTGAAAGTTTCTTTGAAATAAATATCTACTAGTAGATTTTTAGGAAATTACCATGAATGAAAAATAATTAACACTTTTCTAGACTCGTTTTATGGTTAATTTTACCTAGAAATGGAACTGTGGCCTATCAAGAGGTTGAAATAAGAGCTGGAAGGACCAGGAGAAGGGAGGAGGTCTTTGTGGTCACTGGAGTCCTTTCTTCTCATTCCCTATGAGAATTTGCTCACTGCTTCCCAGCTAGAGTAGCCAAACAGTCTTGTAAATGGCCTCCTAGAATTAAGCTCTGTCTTTGTCTGACCTAAAACCCAGTCTCCCTGGATGCTCCTCTATATAAAAAACTCCTGTCTTCAGAGCCCATGAGGCTGGTGCAGGGCAAACAAGGACACCATCTCCAGTTGGGGTTTGAGGCTCAGCTCTGCTTGTTACTAGCTGTGTGGCTTTGGCAAGATACTTAACTTTGAATTGGAGTTTCAAAGTTATGTAAATTCCTCAAATTTATGTAACACAATCCACAGAGTTGTAGCAAGTATTATAGGAAACACATCACATCATTAGCATAGTAGATACTTAATAAGTAGCAGCTATTGGAACTCTGTTTCATATTCGCTATTATCTTCTCTTCCTATATTCCTCTACCAATACCATCTCTAGTCAAGTTGTTCATTCTCATCACACAATGGCTCCATCTTCAACACACAAGGCTGTTTTAATTTCCTCATGTTTTTCTAAGTGTATTACATGCTTCTGTTCCCATATACAAATTCTCTTTATCTTTGAATTCTCCTAGTCTGATAAAATCTTTTCAATTCTACACTTCATTGATTTCCTTTCTTAAAAAATTTCTCTACACACACACACACACACACACACACACAAGTTCTGTATATATATAATCTACAGGGAAACTGGTTAACTGTTTTAACTTCTTGTTATAATTACCCTTGCGAGAGATCCTTCTAGCCAACTGTGAATGGAGTGTCAGCCAGCTGTATGATCCTGGAACCTCTAAATGGACAATTAATGCAGGCTGTTTTCTTTCCTTCCTGAATAGGGAATGAAATGCTTGAAAAGTACCCATTCTGGATGGGAAGTAAAAGGATTATGACTATGTTTTCAAGTTAAAGGAACGTTTTCTTTCCCTTGTGGGAAGGAAAGCATAAATGTTCTTACAGTACAGGGTTGGGAAGAAAGGAAGACAAGTGCTCTGTTTCCTATTTCTTCTTATTTTTACTCACTATATGAACAATTGTAAAAACCAAGAAAGAACAATAATTACAATAACAAAAGAGGAGACTTTAAAAATTATCAATGAATCAAAAGCATAAATATTTATATGTGTATAAATAAATAGGATTATCTCTAACCAAAGAGTTAGGTAGATCCTTTACACAGGTATGAAATATTTATTGAGTATTTACTATGTGCTAGACCTGGAGGTAGGCATCAGGGATATGCCAACATATGCCTGAATTCAAGTAGCTTACCAACACGAGGAGGACCTAAGAAATAAAGTGTAAGAAGCAGGCATATAAAATTACCTGGCAAACAGCTGATAATAAATATAGTTACTATATCAACACATATTATTTATTTTAGATATAATACTTAACACATTAAATTTCTTTGAGATAGGCATAAATTCACTGGAAAAAATTAATATTTGAAAAAAATCACCCAGAATTGGGTGAGGTGGCATACACCTGCAATCCCAAGAACTCAGGAGGTTGAGGCAGGAGGATTGCAAGTTTGGGACCAAACTGAGCAACTCAGTGATACCCTGTCTCAAAATAAACAATTAAAAGGCTGTGGATTTAGCTTATTGGTTATGGAGACCCTGGATTCAATTTCCAGTACTGAAAAAAAAATCACTCAGAATATTATAATTTTCTTTGAAAATAATGACAACAGCCATGATCTAGCCAACTCAACAGGCTTGATGTTTCAAAGCTGCATGTAATAATTTCCAAAGTATACTACAATGGTTAAATTTAATTCATCTGTGAATTTTAAAATCAGTTGATAAAAAAGAAGAACTCTTTTCCCTAATGGCTATAGAAGAAGGGGACGGGTGCAAATTCTTTCTGAATTCGGGCAGAGATTTTGAGTCATAAATTAATGTGGTGCATGTGCATAAAGAGATCATTAGGAATATGACTGCCAGGTCATGTCTCTATCCTGGCTCTCCCTTCCTCCAGATGTCCAGGGAACCAGGATGCAGGGTGTCATTACTAAGGAACTCCACAGAAATGGACAATTTAAGTCTCCAGTATCTATCATGCTTATCAAACAAAGGGAAAATACTGCTCAATTTTTAATATCACTTTTCAACCTTTCACTAGAGTACCTTTCTTTGAATTACAATCTCTGATGTGTAAAGCACCACAAGGAGAATAAAAAAATGGAACAAGATGTGACTTACTGAATATTTCTTTAATTGCAATTTTTATTTTAACATAAAAGACTCAGAAATCACGTCTGGAAAGAAGGAACACCTTTAGTGATAACAAGCCAATTAACCACAATAAATAACCAATAATCCTTTTCTCAGTGATCTAAGTCATGTTATAGACTTAAACTTTTCTGCTGATCTTCGCCATGAGACCCTACATCTCTTTTCATTCAATCATGCTTTTCCATCTTTATATCTGAGTCTAAACAATGTTGTGCTTCTTCCCTCAGAAAGGTCTCTTCCATCTGCTCTTTCCTCCTGGTTCACCCTGCCCAACTCCAGACGAGGCCTTCATTATCACGTTCCTTCAGGTTTGCTCTAGTCTTGGCTCATTCAATTCATCCTTCATGTCAAAACTAGAACAACCTTCCCTGAATATGTCACCTTCTTCATTTTACCTTTGGCTCCAGAATAGATCAAAGTCTTTTGGAGCTTCATATTGGCCTACAATACGAATTCTAAACGTCAAATTTCCTTTCCCAGTAACTCAATGTCCTTGCTCTTCCTCAACGCATTCTACTGTCTTCTACTTCTTTTTTTTTTTTTTGCAGTCTTTATTATTACTCCAAGAATTATTTATTTATTCATTTATTTTTGCTTCCAGCTCAAGTAATCTCTGCTGATCCTTCAAGATCAAGTTTAAAGCTCACCTTCTCCAGGGAGCTTTTACTCACATTTCCTTTGTTTAACTCTTCATTCTGTATGCTGTTCGGTTCTTTCAATATCTCATGTACACCATTTAACACGATATAGATAAGCAATGCTGATATTTATATATAGATACATGCAAAAACACACATTTTCTGAAATGTCTGTACTGTTTACTGTTTCATACAATTTATTTATTTAGTTATCTATGTATGTATTGCCATGTTGGAGATCAAACCCAGGACCATATACATGCATGTAAATGGCTTTTGTATTTCCAAGTAGACTGTAAATGTCTTCGAGGCAATTTCCCTATGGTGTAATTGACTTTCCAGGTTGTTCCCCTTCGAATCTGCTCATCAGTAAGTGTATTTTGATTGATTAATTATTATTTATACCTTAATATTTTACTTTTCAGTTTAGGCATATTTTACTTTTGTCATATACTTAGAATTTATTTAGAACCAGAAGGTACCACTGGTAGATTGTTTTATTGTTCATATTTATTCATTCCCTCTTTTCCTTTATGTGGAATAAGTACACTTAATCTGCCCCATTGATTTTGGGCTTGGCCATGGGACTTGCTTTAGTTAGAGGTCTGTGGGTGGATGGGACATGTGCCATGTCCAATCAAGAAGTGCAGGAGGCACTGTGGGTTTCTGCCAGCCTCTTTTGCAACTGCTCTTTGTAATGAGAATAGCCTGATCCAGACTGGGATGTTTCTTCCACTGGGGCTCTGGCATTAGAAACTGCAGAGAGCAGATCTGCAGTTGACCCACTGCCTGCAGCAGAAACATTGCCAAATCACAGCCTTCATGTTTCATCAATGAGAAATAATTTATGTCACTGATACCCTGGAGATTTTTGCTACACAGAAAAACTGATGAATAAAGAACCTTAGAATTAATCTAACTTCCTTTTTTTTGCAAAAAAAGGAAAGAGGTTAGCTTTTTATGGTTAGCTAATGAAAGAGTTATGACACACATTGCAAACTAGTAATTTCCAGTTCTCTCCCTCTCTCTCTTTAAAACATGAAATTCCTGGCTTTTTATTGTTCTAAAATTTGGAGAAATAGAATTCAAATCATTTGAAATTTGGGGCATTGGCACTATCTGTAACTGACTGCCCTCCTGGTCTGGCATTAACTTTCAGAGAGCAGGTAGAAGACTATCTAAAAAATAAAGTGTACTGTGAGTGTTACACGAGATACACTTCTACCTGGAAGATATTCCCTCTAAAGCCCGATCTTACTTGGTAGTAGATAGAATGAAATATCTTTGTGAATCCCTTTTAGGCCCAAGTCTTCATATATATTGTTAATCTAAAATATTTATTTTAAAATATTTTGTGAGCAATTTGCTTATAATAAAAAATTCTAATTTGGAGTTGGGTGTAATTTCTTAATAAGCAGTCTCTCTGATGTCAGTTTCATCTCCACTTTGATACCAAATGGGGACTTTAAAATTCTTATCCTTTTCTTTTACAAAATTCAGATGGAAGTCTTCTTATCATTATGTGCTTCAGTATATCAGAACCTAAACTTGGTCCTGAAGTTTTATGTACTTAGAAATGAATTAGTTTTCCTAACTCTGTGATGTTTGGTCTCTAAAAACTGAGACACTAGTCTGCTTAATTAAGTTCTCATTGAAATTAGTAATGTATTTACTTTCTTTGGCATATCAAATTTTTGAGAGTAAAACAAATAATATGAAGCAAATTTTCTATTTATAACAAAAATATTACTTCAGTTCATGTTTTACGAAATAAATGTTTTATAGGATAGTCACTTATAGCTATCTTTTAAAACACACTTCTAACAAAGAAAACAAAATGTAATAAATCAGACTGGGTAACCAAGTAAATTATTTGTATTTAAATTTTTTTTCTCCTTATTTTGATAGTATGATAATCTTACCTTTGTGAAAATACATCCCGGTAAGGACTGCCATGTTGCAATGCAATTCCATATCCCCGATCAGCAATGGTATTCCCAATGGTGTAAAATGAACAGTCTGGATCATTGATAGCCACATATTCCAATACAGCTGCATCCCATACAAAAGCATAATTTCCATATTTTACCTGTAAAAATATGGAAAAAAGAAGAAAACAGTAATTAAAGTTGGAATTACAAGTAACAAAAATTTGACAAAAAAGATTACATTGGTTAAAAAAAAGGCACATATGTCTAAATGAACAATTATTTTGATGGATTTGGTTAATTTATAACTCTGTTTTCTTAGAGATATAATAAAGATGGAATGTTAACTATGCATCTAGGTAACATTGCTTGTAGTGATTATTTACCACTCAGGGGATCATTATAAATGAAAGAAAAGAATACATGTCTCTGAGTTTCTGAGTTCGGTGACTTTTGTAACTGGGCTTTTTCTTTTGGGAATCCTGAAGACTACGCCTTTGGAGTTGTTACAAGAGATACTGACTCTACTGGGTTATTAGGTTTCCATTTCAGGCAGGTTTCTGCATACCCAATATGGGATCCCATTGAACATGACCTATATTATAAATAAATGCTCACAACTTACATTGAAGAGAAACGACTAACACTCCCTGCCGATAAGGATTTCCTGTCCCATGTCCTTCTAAATTAATCTATTGGCACATGTGGTTTAAAGGTGTCTTACAGTTGGACTTAAATGCCCCTTGGTGGGCACTGCAGTAAGGGAAAAAAATTACAGCCTTTTATATCATCATTTAGGAAACACTATTTTATTCTGGGTCATGTGCTACTTTTTTCCTTCTCAGTAAGCATTCATATCCTAACTCCAAATTACCACAAAAAAAGAAATTGTCTTAAACCTATAAATAGTATACATTTAGAATTGTGTTAAATACAAAAATTGAATTTAATGAATTCATAAAAGAAGTAGAACTAATAATTAAATTTAAAGTTAATTTATTTAAAGTAAAAGAATATTATAGCATTATTAAACAAGGAAAAGCAGCACTGGTTTAGCATTCAGAAGGTTACTGGGATAATATGTCTTATAAATGAGGCTTTATAAAAATTTTCAATGATCTTTCAACAGACATCAGAAAGGCATTTAGCAAAACAAAACACTTATCTTTCTACTTGTAAACTAAGAAGGATAAAGATTTGTCTTTAGTGAGATATAGAATAAACAATTTGCAAATCTATTGAAAGCTGAAACTTTAATGACACTATTATTAAAGTCAAGAAAATAGTGTGTACTAAGAGGTTATAAATGTATATATACAAATTGTTTGCTGTTCTATTAATTCATCAATAAAAGATAATAAATAATTTGAGAAAAATATCATTTACACAAAATATAAATACTTAGTGAGAAATTTAATGATCAATGAGTATGAGCAGTATTAAAAATACTCCAACACCTGACAGAAGACTTGAAATCTCTTCTGGATAAAAGATAGTATATTCCTAAAAAGATGGCGATCCAATTACAAAATAAATGTCAGTTTTCCTCAGATTACTTGAAACTTAATGTAATATTAGATGAAACCTAAAGGACATTTTAGGACTTATTAAGATCTTTGGAAATTTAATTGGAATAAAATGGATGAGAATGGTAAACAAATTATGAAAATGAAAAATAATAATTGGAGATGTAGAATGCTAATTAAACACATTATAAAGTCTAAAAATAAAATATCACAGAACTTGTTTGACAATTTAAAAAATAAATAAAACAGAAAAAAGCATATTATTATAAAAATATATAAATGTCATATAAAAGCTCTATTATGAAGACTATAATTTAAATTATTGTGACAAATATTAAAATTCAAAAAATGAGACTGAGACAGCTGGTTATTTCAAAAAGGTCAATATTAAAGCACTACATCATGTTACATAAAACAAATTTCTGTAGTATAATAAGTTAAATACAATGAATAAATTGACCCAAGTAAAAAATTAAAAAGTGAAACTAGAAGAACATGTAGGATTGCATTTTTCTGACACTGGAAAAAGAATGGGATACCTAAACATGAAAGTAATGGAATAAACTATAAAAGAAATAGTTGATATTAAACTTCCCCCTTTTAAAATATGTTTTCTTTCTCAATAAAGATTTTTGCATGAAATAATGAGTGGCCTAAAACCTTTAGACAAGTTACATGTGCTCAGTGGATACATGCCATCTTTTGTTGAGGGTGGACCCCAACCAGACCCTAAGGTAATAAATTAGATTAAAGTTTTTCTACTGAAGAAAGCATCCATATTGATAGTCAGTACTATTTATGGAGTGCATACTGCTTTAGGCACTATGTCAGGTACCACAGTTCAGTGTTTCTCACAATTACCTGGGGCATCTTATACGAGAAACACAGATTCAAGATGTAGTCACCAACATACTGAATTAAATGCTTGAGGTTTAAGAACTGAGAATGTGCATTTTAGCCACCTTGACAGTTTGTGCATACCACTTTTTGAATACTACTGATGCAGGTGATAAAAAGTGAGTAATATAATGAGGAATAATTTTACATACATGAGACAATAAAATTCTAAGCACTGAGAGATTCCTGGAGTATAGTGGGAGAGACAAGAAATACTTGATTAGGTTTTCTTTGCACTGACTTTTCATAGCCATAAAATAACCTTCTCCCTTTCTCTGATCCTTTGCACTAGACACAAACTTTCAGATCTGCTTCTAAGCTTCCTAGGTCTAAACCAACAACAATACAGAGTAGTGACCTTGAAGCTTCCTCTAGAAACCTACTTTGATTTTTGCAACTCTCTTCTGTTTCAAACCACCACTTTGGCCTCCTGGAATTTCTTGCAGCTTCTTTATAATCCTCCAAGGACTTCCCCAGTTGGGGACTTATTACTTTGCTGTTAGAAAAGTGTTCTAGCATTATTGTTACTGCTTTGTGAACTGTGGATTTCTATTTAAATGTATAGTAACATTATCATTGCCATTATATATGTTGTTTCTAGCAATTTAATGGTACAGAGCATTATGAATGATTTTTTTAAAAGAGGAGCATTAAAACACAGTATGATTATAGCCTGTAGCAATGCCAATGAAATGTTACCTAGTAACCCAAAGTATTTTAGCTTTTAAAAATGCCCCTGGCCTTTTTCATCAACTAAAACATGCAATCACTGTCTTGGATGATTTTTAACCATCAAATTAAAACCATCTAGAAAATACTCATCAGCAAAATCTAAAGTCACCTTTCAAGAGAATAACAATTGAAGGTTTATTCTAGGAAATTTTAAATCCATCTGACTAGGTGATGTATATTTCTCAAAATTTTTCAACTAGCCCTTATTCTTGAGGTCATGTTTGGATAGCCGGCTGAATTGCATGTCACTAAATTATTTACCAGTGGATTCTATACCAACAGAGTGCTTCATACTAGGTTAAATAAAGGTGAATTTGGATGCTTCATCTTAACATATTACAAGTCCCATTGTGAAAAAAAAAATCCAAAGTGACATCTACCTCCAATGTTATCAATCTCTGTAACCCGAGGTGGAGATGCTAAGGTGCTGTGGTGACTGATGAACAGCAGTAGCTATTGATACTCAGCACCTGTGTCCTCAGAATGGTTGAGATACAAATAGCCTGTGATATGTTTCTCATTTCTGAGAAAACACAGAGAGCTAGGTTTTGTTTCTATTCCTATATTATTTGCCCAGAATTTCTTTTAAAGTCAATTTTACTAACAATATTCATTCTCCAATTCTAAGATCTTAAAGGTAAGTAAATAAGGGATATCATGGCAAAACTTGAGCCCCTTTCCTCAAGCTGTTTATAACTTGGTAGTAGAGATATGTCCAGTACTAGATTGCTGTAGCGCAATCATATTTTGGTAAGTGTCATAAGAACAGCTTCTATTTAAAGTAGTTTAAAGAAATGGAAAATTGTCATCGAGGAGAACTAGATAGTCTGCTCAAATATTCTGGTAACCAAAACAGTTGTACAATAAAACCCCAAATATTTAAGTTCCATATCTGTAGTGAGTAACTGATTAAACACAGATACTCTTTGAAGAACATTTCTTGTTCATGCACAAGAGTTTTTTTTTCTTTTTCAATATTCCATCTGTCAAGTGAAGAACTGTAAACATTCACTGTTATTCTCTCAAATATTTGCATTTCTTGCCAAGTAAAGTGAAGGATGGGAAAATGTATTTTCAAAACCTGCACCTGTGCTCCTTATCATGTTATGGACTGTGACATATTTCACTTCCTCTGTGGACTGCTCTTGCCTGTTTGCCCCTGTTCCAACATCTCCATCATAAACTAGCACTGAAAGCACTTTAAAAAGAAAATTTATTAGGCAGCACAGCCACCCATAATAACTGCAGAAGCCCATGCTATGAATGGAGTTATCACTATCTATATCCTGCCATTCTTGATCTGAATTGGTAGACCCATGTTCTTTCTCACAGGAATTTTTAAATTTAATAAATCTCTTAAAAGCTCACTTCAAAATCTAAAGCTACAGAGGGGCAACAGGGATGACTCTTTCTTCTTAAACAACAACAACAACAAAAAAAAGTCAGTGAAAAGATGGCATTTAAATCCAAAGTGTAAGATGGTATTTTCTGCCATTAAAGAAGGAATATACTATCTCTCCTAAATTTCTTCCTTATAATAATATTTTTGTGAAGCATTTTTTTTTAATTTTACAAATGCCTCTTTTACATAAATTTTTTTGTTCATTACAACACTGTGAGGCAGCTGATGTTATGATATTTACTTCACAAGACCATATAACTTACGGTAAGTCATACCAATCATTAGTGGTAGATTTGGAAGTTCAGTTCAAGACCATCCCCTATGTTCTTTTCACTACATTAAAGATAAATTCCTGGGAGACACTGTCTATATGAAGGAAAAAACATGTGAGATAGCAGCCTTTAAGTCATAGCCCATCTAGTTTGAGAAATGACATTTATGTAAATAAACATAATACAATATAGTATGTGGCAAGAACCACACAAAAAATGCTATCATTGCTTCATTAAGAAAAAAAAAAAGTTGAACTTATAAAAAGAAAGGTTGTTATTTGTTGAAGTCACTGGAATGAATGAATATTTGGTTTCTATGACTATGGACCCCTGAGGCTTATTGATTCTCTGAACATTGTTATCAAAGCTTTCCTCATTCTCAAGATTGAAACCAAAGCAGATTTTTAAAAAAATTAACACAAAGTCTGGAGGTTGGAAATCTATGATTTTTGTCTACCAAATAAAAGTCAAAAGGTCTGAGAATATATGTGAGAGAAATAAATTCAAACCTTGTATGCTAAGCTGCTAACTTCTTTACCGTTTTAACTAATGGTCAATGGGGGATAAAATCATTGTGAATTATAAGCAAAAAAGAGTTATGATTAACCCAGAATCGATCTATAGTGGTCCTTAAAATTCATCGCCCACATAAGTCCTTAAGATGAGATGGCTTTAATATTTATGACATATGATTCTAGGTGGTGGCCTTTTCCCACTTTAGGCAAATGAATAATTTAGCAGCATTCATCCATTCTTCTGAACTTATGCAACACAATAAATCATGATCAAGTCCAAATTTAAGTACTTAAGATTGACTTTAAAAATATATATGATTTTATTTACTGCTGCATCAATTGTTGACCTACCATATTTTATATATTCTATGTTGAAATTCAAATTTGTGCTCTGAGATAGTCATCAGAGAACACAAATTCTCATAAAGGAGATATGAATGTGTTTAAAATAAATCAATATCAATTTTTTGAAGAATACCTTTGTTTAACTTAGAAAAGAAGGAGGTATAACTATGTCTACATTTATCTCTTTCCCATATTTTTGAAACCTTTGGAATGTATATATTTAAGTTTCTTAAAGCATACTGGGAATTTAGAAAACTGAACAGTTTCCTTCCATTCCACTGATAACAAGGTTGGAGTCCTAGGTAATAATATGGAAGAGGACTATCATCAAATCTCCTTTGGGTTCAGTGAGAAAATAAGTGGAAACTGCAATGAAACAACAAAAACAAATAAACAAACAGAAACAAAAACTACATTTGCAAGTCCTCCTGATTTCCTTTCTTAAGACATTTGTCTCCAATAATGTATGTGTTCTGTTGCCTTCTAATGGCCAAGAGGTTTGTTGCAGGGTGGAAGAAGACCTCCCAGTCTTCGAACCTGGCACAGACCAGAAGACTGGAGAACCCACAACTTCTGTATATCTTAGGAGAGGAATTTGTTTTGACTCACAGACAGTGAGAAAGGACATTTTATACCTTTTACAATTAGTAAGACTGTCAATTCCTGGTTGTCATTTAACAACCAGACCTATGTCCTCATGAGCTGACAAAGAAAAATAACTACTCAATAGTGAGAACCACCATCAGAGAGAGAGAAAAATAAGTTAGAACAAATGAGCATATTCTAGGGAAATGGCACTATGGTAATGGGAAAATTACAAATTTAACAGAAAAATAAAAAGAGCACTTAGCTAGATTCAAGTGAGTCCCAAAAAGCCTATGAGGCTATAAACAAAGTAACCCTAAATTCTCAACCAAAAAGTTGAACAGATGAATCAAAGGAGAAAATGCTCATAAATGCAAGCTCAAATGGAAGAAGAAAGACAACAACTCCTCTGGTTCACCTGGGATGCCACAATCATGGTAGTACTAAAACCCCATGTCCTGAGAAACCTTCTAGGAAGGAAGTAGGTGCAGAAGGTTAGAGGGGAAAGTACAAAACCCATACATACCATAAATAAAAAACGAGCTTAAAGCAACTGTTTTTGTAGCAGATGGACATGGCATGGATTATGTGCCTTCCATAATAGCTGTCACTACTTCTCCCTGGCTGCTGATGTTGGCAACTGTGATTTTCTGTTTATAATATTGAATCATCTGTTGCACACCTCTGAGTGCTGAGACATGCAGCTTAAGTGCATTGTAATCATGAGTGTTAATAGTCCTTGGCCTGTGGATTGACTGTTTCCTTGGTATTGAAGTGATGTTAATTTAATGTTTAACATTGTGAATACTGTGATCATTTTTTCCTGAGAGTTCATATAATGAAAATGAGAATGATTATAATACCAATGTCACCATGACCCAGACATTACCAAAAAAGAAGGCTAAATGACTGTGTTACCTTATTAAAAAGGAAAGGACACTAATAGCTGGATGAAGGAGATAAACAACCCACACAAACTATTGATGATATCTAGAAAAGAATTTGGACTTGGGTCTGATGGAAAAGGAAATATGAAAGCACTTATCTAGACTGACTTTCACAAATTTTAGAGAAGCCTGGGAAGGATTTTTTTTTTTTAACCAGAAAGTGTATATGGAGTGTTAGAGTTTTTAAAAACAAAAACATTTTGGCTGGGCACTTGGAACATACCTGTATTCCCAATAACTTGGGAGGCTGAGGCAGTAGGGTAATAACTTTGAAGCCAGCCTCAGCAACTTAGTGAGACCCTAAGCAACTTACTGAGACCCTGTCTTAAAATAAAAAATAAATGCCCTCAGCGGTTAAGCAACCCTGGGTTTATTCCTGGTATCACAATTAATTTAAATTAAATTAAATTAAATGAAAACCTTTAAAAATAAATGTGTATTACAAAATATACTATCTAAAGAGTCAACAGAAGATGAATAAAATTGGGGAAAATGAAACAGAGGGTACAAAAGTGGATATTTATAAATATTGGCATTTCTCTAAAAAAAAAGGAGAAGCAGAAGAAAAATAGATAAAGCATCTGAAAAGGCAATACAAATGGAAAAAATACAAATGGAACAAATATGCATGTCCAACAACAATATGAAAAAGGCCCAAACTCATGCATGAGTATAAAATAAAAGACCAGTGGACAACTGCTTTATATCTATTGGTCTGATAACATTTAATATCAATTGTTGTTGTGAAAGCATAGAAAAGTATATTCTTATATATTACCAGTAGAAATCAGAAAAGGTCATAGCTCATTTCAAAAGTTACATCTGTGCAAATTAAAAAATATAGATACCCATTGGCCCAGCAATTCCACCTCCAGGATGGTATACCAGAGAAATAAAAAATTCAGATTGATGTACAAAGATACCCAGTGTGTCATTGTTTATTGTGGCACCAAAATGGAATAGTGGTGATGACCATCAATCATAGAATGATGATGCACTCCTGCCATAAAACATTATGGAAACTTGAAAAGTGATCTATTAGAATTATATAAGGTGCCAGTGGAGGATTTCTGTGATGTATTTGCAGGTGAGAAAAAGCAAAGCACAGAAACTGTTTACAATATTAATACTATTTTTGAAAACAACATGAATGACCAAAATTTATATAAATATGTGGGTTTATATGTATGCATATTATTATATTATTAGAAATACTTAGAGAAAAAATGGAACAGTGCAGTGTATCCCATTGGATATCTTTTTAAAGTAGAAAAGTTGGAGATAAGGAAGAAGACAAAAATGAGAGAAAACCAAGCACAGAAATAAAAATGAAGTGCCCTAAATGGCAAGGGTAGTTATAGCATTTATGAAAATTATATATGCAACTAAATAGGTGATTACAGAGTTTTTGAGTCAGTTGAGCCAAATTCACAATTTTTAGGTATACAGCTACTAATAAACAATATTTTTGTAATATGTTTAGAATTTTTAAATGGCATAATAACATACACAGTAAAATAATAGCTTTCAAGTGGTACATTGATTTATAAATTTCTAAGTACTAGGTTATTTATAATAACATATCACTAATTGCTTTCCTCTAATAACTGATTAATTTCTAGACTGGGAAGGCTATTGACTTACACTTAACTTATAACCTAACAATATGTTAATACAAATGATAATGGCAGAGGCTTGGAAAAAAATCCAACATGCATGAGAATTTAGGCTAACCTTGCCAGGTCTTGCCATTTTTCTATCTATACTATTCTTTCCCACGATGTCGGTTAGCATGTGTGTATACATTCTGATAAAACATTAAGTAAGAAATTAATTAATGACACTATAAAATAAACTAAGTCTAAACTAGTTAGATGCTTTAACTTCTATAAGAGAAAAATCAATTTTATTTATAATGGGGTTAACTTTCTATCTTAACAATATTTGTTCTTATTTCTCCCAACTCCTTAAATTGTCACCTTGGTTTTTGCACCTGAATCTTAGATAATCCTTTCCTTTGCTGGAAATGTTTTCCTGTTCACCCTCTTCTCTCAATTTCCTCATTCTGATTATAGCGTCTACTAAGAGCTTAGCTATCACTTAATCCTGGAAGCTTTCCTTGATCCCAGGCTTTGGTTAATGTCCTTCTTACATGATCCTGTTGTACCTTCTGCGTATTCCTGTGACAGCACTTTAGCAGGCTCTATGATATTTGACTCTTTTAATTCCTCCTTAATTTTCCGATCTATTGGTGGCTCATATTCCATCCCATGGCACTGCAAGCCAATAAACCTGCAACTTTGTTCTTGATTTCCGGCTGCCTTGATCTGTGCATAGATTGGAAGTGTGCTCAGGGGAAAGACAATATAAATGTGAGTTTTCCCAGTGCAGTTCTCTATTTAACTGAATTAACTGCTTTGGGAAAAAGCATTTATAGGAGGTTAAGGGGAAAATTCAGCATTTGACTATTGCTCAGTACTAAAAAAGAGGTGGCTGTGTAATACCCAATCCTTTTTAAAAAACAAAATGGAAAGATTTTCTTATAAAATAAAGTGAAAAATGAGTAAATTAACTCTTAGATTAGGATTTGGAGAAAATGATATCACTCACTGTGCATGGTAGACTTTAAGTGACTAAATTCAGCATTTCCACATTATTACTTTGTCATGTTTTGGAAACATGATGACATTTCAAGATGATAGTTCACAGTCTATTACACATTACACAAGAGCATTAAAAAAGAATTTATATGGTGCTCAGTTGTCACAATTCAGTATCACACCAACTTCTCGGTCAGCAATGAGAAAATAAAGATATAATATAATAGCACTATTCATAAAAATATGGTTATCCAGAAAAGGATATGTGCTTTTTTATGTAAAGAAGCTGGTTATTGCATCAATTTGTATTGAATTCTATTAAGTGGCTTGATGAAAAACATTCTCTATCATGATCAAGGTTTATACACAGGAGAACAAAGATATGGTAGACATTTTGGTGCAAAATCAAATTGACTAAATCCCTGTAAACATATCACAAGAAGTATTTTAGAAATTTGATGATGACTGAAGCCTCAAAAATACAGCAACAAACCACACCTTGGTCAGTGTAATCTTGTGTAGATAAAATCACTAGCCTTTTTCACAGATGAACTTTTGGAAAATAATAGCATTAAAAAAATACTTCAGCACTTGAGATCTCTGTTTACAAGAATGCTTAGATGAAACTGGCTCTTAGTGACTGCAGCAGTTCTTAATTTATGAAAAGAGAAAGGAATGAAGAAAGGAAGGAAGTGTGAGGAATAGGGTGTGAAAACAGGGCATTTTGGAAGATGCCCACGTGTTTCTGGTAGGATACAGTAGAATGTGTACAGAGGGCTGTTAGGAACTTCCTATAGTAGGTCTATGCTTTTTGAATTCTTATCATCTGACTATGCTATAATTAATCAAAATAATTTACTATAATCCTCCAATCCAATCCAAATCATAAATCATGCTGTATTCAATATAAATCTAACCCAAGGCACATAGTATAATCATGTGCCATTTTTATTGACATAAAATAACTTTTTAATTGTAGCTATTATAGATGTGAAATGTAAATCATTGTGATTTTAATTTACATTTTCTGGATGACCAATGATGTTAATATGACGCTAATTAAACCCATTTTGTGCTTATTGAAAATTTGTATATCTTCTTTCATGAAATGACTGTTGGAGCCTTTGGCTTATTTTTATTGCATCATTTGTCTTTTTATTATTGATTTTAGGAGTTCTTTATATATTGAGATGCAAGCTCTTTGTCAGATATATGTATGTATGTTAAATATTTTATCCCATTGTGTGACTTGCTTTTAATTTTCTTAATAGTGTCTTTGACAAGTACATTTTTTTATTTTGGTAAAATGTAATGTATCAAGTTGATTCTTTGTTTATTGAATTTCTACAAGATATCATTTTTGTTCTATAAGCTCTTTTTCAAATTTCAATTGAATATTCATTGTGTTTTATCTAGCCCTCCTAATTTGGCAGGATCAAAATTCCAATTTTTGTCTACTTTGTGGCATATGGCCGCTAAGTTATGCTTAACTCTTTGGTTTTCCGGATGTAACTTTCCAGTGTGCTCTTGGCTTCTCCCTGTGCTTACACTGCTTAGGACCATCCAATCATTTGAGGGCAGTTTTTATGTAGATGTTGGATTTCTTCCTGCTGTGGCTCTGTTCTTTCAGGGATTCTTCCTTAAATTTCAGATATTTTGGCAGCCCACACTCCATCCTGTGGCACAGCAAACTAATAAAACAGCAACTTTCTTCTTGAGCTCTGGCTGCCTTGAGCTGTGCATGGGCTTGGAAGTGTGCTCAGGGGAACAGCCGTAAAAATGTGTTTTCCTTGTGCAGTTCTCTTCTTTCAAGGGTCACTCCCCTCCATTTTCAGGCTGCTTTTGTGAGAGGGTTCCTTTGAAACAAGATCCTCAGTCAATACTGGAATCACAGCATAACTTTTGTTTTGTATGTATATAACCACATTGTTTTCTGGTAGATTGATGGAAGCAAATGGAAGTCATAGTTTTAAGATTATTTTATCTCAAACTTAAGTGATGCATTTGGAAGTGAAATTTACTTGGGATAAAATTACATGGAGTTTCAATGATGATAAAATTGTTTTCATGAGACTTTATGTAATCATCTAAAAGCTTTTTCACTTAAAGAAATGCCTGCAATTTACTTATAATCTATTTACCTGAAGTACACCTGAAGTGGCTGGTCCAACGCTACATTTTAGGTGAAATACTTTTAACCCTACTTATGCTCATAATTGCCCATTAATGACAGTGTTTAATACTGTTCTCATCTTCAGATCTGCTTCTGTTGAGTTCTCTACTGAATTAGATGCTCAATCAAAGACCACCGTGCCTCAGATGATTCTCATTCAGCTCCATCCCCAAACATTAGCTGGGTATGGACGGTGCACCAACACTCCATAGGGTGTTAGGCCAGAAGTGAAAGGAGACAGCATCATTCCTAGACTTGAAAATCCCAGAATTGAGTTGGGAGAAGAATTTGGTAGCAGTGTTTATGCTAGTATAATGATTTTTATAGTCCAGGTTTATATGTAATTATTGAGAAATTTAAAATAAATATTATCCTAAAGGGTTGGAATGACAAATTAAAGTGGGTGTTATTCTATGCCTTGAAGAAATCAAAATAAAAACTAAATATATACTCATTATGAAGCTATATTTTACCCAATTTTTGCTAGATCTCTTTTTTACACACGCACACATACATCTGCATGATTTTGTCTCAATAAAACATAGAAACAGTTGGCTATGGAAGAGGATGAAGACAGAGACAAAAGACAGATTTAGTTTGAGTCTAGACATGCATGTTACCCTGCCTTTGAGGAGAATGTATTTTGGTAAAAGCAAAAATGGAAAAATATGAAACATATTAAGATGAAAATATAAACAATAATTATAATTGTTCCTATAAGGCAAAATTGCTTAAGATTAGGTTAGATCTTAGAGAATGTATAAGATTAATTGGAAGTTTGATGGAAAAGAGACAAAAAAGCAGCAACTTTAGGGAGGAAAATGTTTTTATTATTGTTTTGTCAGCAAGAGACCAATTATAAACCTCTTCAGACTGTAATTTAAAAAAAAATCTGTGCTTAGCTGAGTTCAACAAGGAATAAAAGAAAGACAAAATAAGGGAAAAGAAAAAGGAAGAAGTGGGGGAGGAGAAGGAATATAGAAAGACATGCTGAGCTATGGGAAGAGGGGTAGCTGGAGGAGATAAATTGTTTCTTGAAGTCGCAGAACAGTGCATGTGATATGGAAGCTGTAACAATAGGTAACATTGTGTGGTATCTAAGAACTGCAGTCTGGATGGAGTCCGACTGCACTGACTTGCAACATGAAGCCTAAGCATCCCTCTGAGTGACTGTGGTAACTTCAGTGAGCATGTTTCCAGCATGGATTATCCCTCCCTCATATAGCTGTCCTGCAGGTTGCATGAGACAATGTGCAGAGCATGGACCAGCCCACAGTCTGTTCAACAATAAATTTCAGTATTTTTCAGTCCTCGCTACTGGTATTAAGGACTAAGGCTGCAGTCTATTAAACCAGGACTAGCTGATAGACAGCTGCAATTTCAACAATTTATATGTGATCCAGACCCGTCTTTCTTGTTGTAGTGGAAGTAGCAAGAGAACATGGAAATTCAGTAGATCAAATTCAGTTGCAAAACACAGATAGAGAGTAGAATACAGCAGGAACTAAGTGACTAAAATCTGGCTGTAAAATAAGTACCTGTGTGAGAATTTTCTTTGAGACAGAAAAAAAGAATATTTGGATTCAAAAGAGGCAGAAAGGAGTGGCTGAACCAGCAAGCTAACAAATTTGGGAGGCAAAAAGGATAGGCAATGAAGAATGTCTTGGGATTTCTGGGTTGTGTGATAGGGAGATTCGGTGGGGTGACTGCTTTGATAAGGAGGATGAACAATGGGGATGGCTGTGAGGGAATTACAGAAGTTTCCTTGTAGGAAACAGAAATCAGTGAGCAAGTGAAAATTCATTCTATTGGTGAGCCAGGCAAAACGATATTATACATAAGCTTAAAATCTATTGACTCCTAATGTGTCCTCAGAGAGGCTGGTGAGTTTCTTGCATTCCATTTCCCTGTCAACTGAAAGATCTTAACACATTCATCATGATGGTTTGGAGCTGCAGATTTTTAAAATGCAAAATGAAAACCATAAATAAGAATGTTTAATTAACAGTTTACCAAAAATACATGAAATATTCTTCTATGTAAGGAAAGGCTTGATAAAGTGGATTCATATGCAATATGTTTAAAAAAAATAGTTGATTTTGAGAGGACTTCTATGCCTATTGTGTGGAGTTTATTTAATGAAATGAAGCTGAGAGCACAATGTTTACTTAAACAAAAACATATCTCCTTTAAACATATTTTCTCTTTAGATTTCTGCTTTAAAAATGTGATTATTTTTGCATAATGGCACATCTGTTCACTGTCTACTGATAATTTTCTTCATATCTAAGAGCAATATATTTCTTATCAAATCAAATCCTTGAATATTGAATCAAAATACTAAATATCAAACCAAACACATTAAATACTGAGTCAGATACAATATTTTAATTAAATATACCAGCTATAAACAAGATCAATATTAAATCAATAATGTTGTATGTAGAACAGCCTCATAAATGTCCATGTGATATATTAAATCTAATCTCTTTGAAACTAATATCTAAGAATGAGACAGATCACTTCTTCACCAGGAATATATAAATGACATCTCAGATCAGATACTTTTTAAACAAAACACTGAGTACCACTTAATACTACAAAACAAAAAAATGTAGTGATATTTTTACTTGCATCTTGAAAAATCCTCAATATAATAACTGGGGCCTTCTCAAGTAGCCTGTTTTTGCTAGCACAGGCAAAGTGGGGTAACAGAAATATTATTAGTTGTAGACCAAAAAGAACTTATTTTACATTAAACACATACAATTGCAATATTTCCAGAAATTATAGATTTACCAGGGCTCATTTACCTCTGAATGGCTCAATACCTAACTGGATAATGAACACAAAGCAAAAAGGTAATTAGAGAGAAGGGCATAGGCTTTGGAGATCTCATTTCAAACCCAGTTCTGCCACAGAGTTATAGAATGAACATAAATAGTTTATTTAACCACCTGGAACTTCAGTTTCCTCAGTTGTAAAATAAATGTCATAACACCTTCCTTGCAAAATTTTGAACAATAGTGATAAGTTAAAGAAATTAAATATCTAGCACAGTGCCTGCCTCAAAATAGTTGATCAATAAATGGGAAGTACAACTAATTGTTTTCAATGTAATTATCTGAAAAGTAAATCATCATCTCAAGTTTTTTTTTTGCATTCTATATGATCTTTTTTTCTCCATATTTTTATTAGTGCATTGTATTTGTACATGATAGTGAGATCTATTGTTATATATTTTATGTGTATACAACATAACAATATAATTTGGCCACTATCACTCTCCAGTATTTCTCCTTTCTCTTCCCTTTTCCCTCATACAGGTTCCTTTTCTCTACTGATCTCCCTTTGATTTTCATGAGTCTGTTCCCTGCCCCCACACCTTTCTTTTCCTTTTTCCTTTCTAGCTTTCACATGAGAGAAAACATACAACCCTCGACCTACTGAGTTTGGCTCATTTCACTTAACATAGTGTTCTCAAGTTCCATCCATTTTTGACATAATTTCATTTTTTCTTTACAGCTAACTAAAACTCCACTATGTATGTATACCATATTTTCTTTATCCATTCATGCATTAATGAACACCTAGGCTGGTTCCATAGTCTGGCTATTGTGAATTGTATTGCTATAAACATGGGTATGCATGTATTACTGTAGTAAGAAGACTTTAATTAATGGTTATGCATGTATTGCTACAGTATACTGACTTTGGTTCTCTGGGGTAAATACCAAGCTGTGGAATAGCTGGGTTATATGGGGGTTCCATTTCTAGTCTTTTGAGGAAACTCCATACTGATTTCCATAGTGATTATACTAATTTACAATCCCACCAACAGTGTAAAAGTGTTCCTTTTTTCTCCACATCCTCTCTAGCATTTATTATTGTTTGTATTCTTGAGGCCTACCATTCCAAATAGAGTGAGATGAAATCTTGGAGTAGTTTTGATTTGCATTTCCCTAATTGCTAATGATGTTGAACATTTTTCACATATTTTATTGCCATTTGCATTTCTTCTTTTGAGAAGTGTCTGTTTAATTCATTTTCCCAGTTATTAATTGGGTTGTTTGTATTTTTTTGTGGATAGTTTTTGAATTCTTTAAATAGGATGGCATCACATTAAAAAGATTCTGCACAGCAAAGGAGATAATTAAGAATGTGAAGAGAAAACCTACACAATGGAGGAAAATCTTTGCTAGTTACTCTTCTGACAGATAATTAATGTCCAGAATAAATAAAGAACTTAAAAAACTTGATATAAAAAACCCAATTAATAAATTGGCAAATGAACTGAAGAGATACATCTATATGATTTTAACATGGAAATGCACATGATACAATTTTTATAAAGGGAATCTTAGAATATTAGAAGAAAATTTTTATGGTGATATTTATTATCAGGAAGGATTAAGGAAAGTAAACTATGCAAACTTCTAGAATAGTGAAGAGTTTAGAAATAAAAGTAAATCTGGAATTAGTCATTTTAATTGTTCTCAAGAAAGTGAAAATGACAAACAAGTAATAATAATGCAAACATTTTTATTGAGCTACTGAATTCCAGTGCAAAATGCTTTTCATATGGTACCTCATTAAATTTTATAATAATTCTATGGGTAACTATTATTCTCATCATCATTGTGCACATATTGGAACTGAGTGAAGATAAGAGAGGATTGATAATTTCCTCAAGTTCATGGAGCAATAAATAGCAATGCTGGGTTTTACTTCTTAGTCACCATAGTCTGATTTCTCTTTAGATTAATCTTTCACCTTTTACTAAGTTACAGTGAGGAAAAATTATGTAATGAGTAAAAAGAAGGCCAAAATAATGCAATTGTGAAGTTAGATACTAATAAAATATGTAATTTTATCTCAAGATACTTATAATAGGATGTCATAAAAGAAATCATGACTAAATGCTAGAGAATTCCGTGGACACCTGGGTTTGAAGAAGGGGGTTACTGTAGGCTGAATTGATCCTGGAAGGCTTCCTAAAGAGATGGAAGCCAAGTTGGATCTTAAAGGACAGGGGCCCAGAGGTCACCATTGTGAGAAGATAGGAGGTAGAATGTCTGAAAAGGCCAGGAACGGCAGGATGCTGGATGCTCTTGAATTCTAGGCTGAAAAGTTAGGACTGTTCTATGTATATTGCACATAATAAACTTGCTGGAGAGTTCAGGTCCAACCTAACTTGATCCTGCTGGCTGTTCTCTCAATATTGGAGAAAATTTGGGAGCAGCACTGGAAGATCCCAAATGTGGCTTTCCTCTCTGTTATAGGCAAGTGAATGAGATTCTACCACCTTTGGGGGAAGTAGCTCACTGACTCTAGTGGAGATGCTGGGTGAGTATGAATCAGAGTGATAGCATTAGCTGAAGGCAACAGGAAAAATGGACAGTTACTTTGGGATTTGAAGCATTTCATTTGCTGTCTTCTTGAAGAGCAATTTGTGAAACACAAGGTTATGAAGATGAAACATTGCTCATTGTTAGAGAAACACCAGTGATCAACTCTGTTAGCACTGGCTGACAGGTTATCCACAGCTTTGCCAGTCTTTTGTGTTCTTGAATGATATTAATGAGAATTAAAGGAAACATTTATAACATAATGAATATGTATAAATAACTTGTCATTCAAATTACAAAAGAAATTTCAATTATTTTGTAAATATTCTTTATTCATTTAGAGATGGACTTCCCCTCAATTTCCTTCCTTCCTCATAAAGAGGAATTTCCACATAAGTGCAACCCTATTTAGAGTCCTTGATCATGTTTTTTATTTGCTCATACTTTTCGGGAAGTTAGTTTCACACACTTATTTTCATTTCCAAACTGAAAGAATACTGAATTGCTTTCTAAACTAACTGAAAATTAATGACAAATATTAAATTAGGATTATTATCTGTGGATTTTTGGATCATCCATGGATTTATCTAGTCTGGAACAAAAAATGATTAATCAATAACCTTTTAGTGGTAGGCAAAATATTTCTTAATATCATTCCTTTAGCAGAATCCCCATCCTACTTTTGTAATGGATTAAATATGCGGTGTCCCCCTAAAGCTCATGTAAGAAACTATGCAAACATTTTCAGAGGTGAGTGATTGGATTATAGGAGGAGTAACCTAATCAGTGTATTAAAACCACTGAGATGGATTAACTGGATGGTAACTATAGGCAGGTAGGATATGGCTGGAGAAGGTGGGGTATTGGGAGTGTGCCTTTGGGGTATATATTTTGTCCTTGGTGAGTGGAGTTCTCCCTGCTTCCTGACTGCCATGTCATGTTCTGAACTGCTTCTGTCTGCCACACAATTCTGCCGAGATGTTCTGCCTCACCTTAGGCTCAGAGCTATGGAGTCACTTGAATAAACTTTTCTTTCTTTGAGTTGTTCTTGTGGGTTTTTTGATCACATTGATGAAAAACTGACCAAAACAGAAATTGGTAGCAAGAAGTGGGGTTATTGTGATTAACCTGACCATGTGGTTCAGAAGCCTTTGGAGCTGGTTTGTGTGGTAGGGAGAAATTTTGAAAAGTTTAGAGATGTAAGCTGGAAAAGCTTTAGAATGTTGTAAGTGGAGCTTTATGGGCGATTCTGGTGGGAGCTCAGAGGACCCGAATTCTGATAAGACTGTAGAAAGTAAAAACTGGTGGTTCAGTCAGCTTTTTTTGCTGCTGTGACTAAAAGACCTGACAAGAACAATTTTAAGGAGGAAAAATTTATTTTGGGTTCATGGTTTCAGAGATCTCAGTCCAAATGCAGCCGGCTTTATTCCTTGAGTCTTAGGATGAGGCAGAACATCATAGTAGAAGAGGGTGGTGGAGGAAAGCGACTTAGGACACGATCAGAAAGCAGAGAGACTAAGCTCAACTCACCAAATATATTCCCTAAAGCCATGCCCCCAGTAGTCTACCTCCTCTAGCCATACACTACCAGCCTGCAGTGACCACTCAGTTAACCCCTGTCAGAGAATTAATTCACCGATTGGGTTAAGGCTCTCAATCCAGTCATTTGACCTTTAAATCTTCTTGTGTTGTCTCACACATGAGCTTTTGAGGAACACCTCACATCAAAACCATAACATTAAGAAGTTTTTGAGGAAGAGGAATATGATGGAAATTTGACTAGCGGAGATTCATGTTATGTTCTGGCAAAGAAGTTGCCTACATTTTGCCCATGTCTTGCAATTGTCTGTGAGAATGAATTTAAAGGTGATGAACTAATTAATCTGGCAGAGGAAATTCCAAGTCAGCATGGCATTCAGGTGGTGACATGAATATTGGGGACAACTTTTAGCAAAGTTTAATGTGGTAATTAGGAGGAGAAAGTAGAGCAGAAAGCTTTGCAAAACTAGTAAGTTGGGCCCCAAAGTGCAAGTAAAACTGGAGATCAGGAAGTTATGGTTATTAAAGTCATTACAGCCACTAACTCCAGATAATAACTTCACACAGAGACAATAGGAAAGATAGCTAGAGGGCATCTCAGGAATTGGAAAAGCCTCATTCATCTCAGGCTCAAGAGTATAAAATTTCCTATGACAAGAGACAATGGGGGCACCATGCTTGCCCAAGGGGGCAACTTCTGAAACCATGAGCCAAAATAAATTTTTCCTTCTTTAAGTTGTTCTTGTTGGGTCTTTTGGTCACATTGATGAAAAACTAACTAAAACAACCTCACCGAAATTTCCCTTTTTCTTGGAACTTTCATTCTGAGTGACAGAAAGCATCTACCTGTAGTTTGCTCACTATTTTAAGAAGAAAATTTTAGCAGGGTACAACAGGTAGAAAAAGTGGTTACAGCTGCCTATGGTGTCCCATTCCTATAATACCAGTGATGTGGGAGGCTGTGGTAGGAGGATGGCAAGTTTGAAACCAGCCTCAGCAACTTAGTGAGACACTGTCTCAGAATAAAATAAAAAGGATTAAGGATGTAATTTATGATTCATGATTTGAGTGAAGTACAAAGTCTATTAAGTTCAATAGTAAAGTGGATTGAATTTCCAATACCTAATAATAATACATAATAAATTATCTTACAAGTGAGTAAAATATCTGAGTAGAAAGTTATTTCTCTGCATTATAAAAAAAAGAGTTAGCAAGTATAAGAGGAAGTGTAAGAAATATTAAGGGTAGTAGACATTCTAAAACCCCAGTAATAATAACATAGGGTCATGAATAGATTTCTAGGAGTTCTTGTATAGAAAAATAAATTTCATCTGTTGGAATAAACCCTAACCAAAATATGGTAAGTCATTCGATTATAAGTCAATGCAAGCTAGGCATGGTTGTACATTCCTATAATTCCAGCTACTCGGGAAGCTAAAGCAGGAGGATCACAAGCTGGATATTATTCTGGGCAATTTAGTGATACTCTGTTTAAAAAAAAATACATAATGAAAATAAGATGAACTGAGGATGTAGTTCAGTAGTAGAATGCTTGCTTAGCATGCTCTATATTCAATCCTTAGTATTGCAAATGAATGAATGAATGAATGAATGAGTGAATGAAGGCAAAATCACAGTAGTATTATCTAACCCAGATGTCTTTGCTACCAACAAAAATTACAGGTAATTTCACATGATAGTATTATTGCTGCAGGCATCTAAAATTAGAATTTATGTTCGTCACTACTTCATAGTTAAGATATCTATTAAATCCTTTGCTAGGCTAGATCTTTTTTCTTATGCATTCACAAAATATTATATTACTATATCTTATCTTAAATATTTTTATAACTGCATTTTAATAAAATTGGTTTCCTTTGTAATCCTATTATCTAAATTCATGCAATTTTATAAACATAGTTCTATAGGCTTTTTCATATTCTCAGAGTGATCTTGGCACAGATGCTGTGCAGAGGATTTCGAGATGGAGAGCACAGGGAACAAAGAGAATTGATAGCAGGAAACTCCACAGAGCAGGGGAGATTTGTGACTTTAGATTAAATGAATTCAGTTAAGATCAATGTTTAAAAGTGATTAGGTCTCTTGGGAGGCGATGGGACTGTGTAAAGGAGGGATAATTTACTCTGATTACTTTTGCTTTATTTGAATTTTTAAATAACCTGGATGTATTCTTGTACAATTAAAAAAAAAACTATATGTGTAGAAGGATAAATGAGAAAAAGGGATGGAAGGGGGAGGAAAGGAGGGAAAGAGAATGAAAAAAAAGGCACTGCACTGGATCATCACAGAAGATCAGCGGCTGAGCATTCTAGATCATCAAGAAACCTGGATCCGAATTTCACAAACTTCAAGGTGGTAACAGTTCTAGCAAAATGAAAGGCTTTGCAGCCAGGCTACTCTAATATTGCACCCCACTCTATCATGATCAGGCTCACTCATTTTGGACAAGTCGTTTCAGCCTTCTGAAACTTGGTTTCTCCATCGGTAAAGTTAGGGTGATGTCTATCTTATGAGATTGATGTCTCCTGAGACCTATACAAAGATATGTATGTCAAGTGTCTGGATAATATTTGACCCATAATGGGAGAAAATGACAATTGTGGTTATTAATCTTTTGTTGAAAGATAAGTATTGAGGATTTCAGTTTTATGAATTTACTTAATAATAGAGCATGATTTGAGTGAAGTACAGAGTCTAGGCATGGGGATAAATTAGATGGTGTTATAATGCAGATGAATGAAAGACATGGAGATATGTTGAAGGATCTGAGAAATATTTCAAGGACTGATTTCCCCAGATTTGGTGACTAGTAAAGTCCTGAGTATAAAGGAAACATCAAGATACCTGAATTGGTTGAACAGAAGATTGGTGGTGTCATCTTCAGAGAAGTTGGTTTTAGGGCAAAGGATTTTAGATATATGGAAATGAAGATGTCTAGGGACCCTTAAGTGGTCAACTATAATATTTCTCTGTATATAGATCAGATACTTAGGAATAGGATCTCTGGTGTAGCCATAGGTTTGGTTATTATCAATTTAATACATGTTATAAGCTCAAGAGTTGATATAAAATCACAAAAACAGAAATTCAAGAAGTGAGATTTGAGAGCTCAGCACAGAGTTCTAGCTGAGGCATTTAAAGAGAACCTTTATTTATTTAGTAACAGAAAGTGGATATCCCATGTATATTCCTCAACTCACATAATTTATTGCATTTTCTTATGAAAAGAAACTATTGTCAAAATTAGAAAATAATAGCTCAATTAGTAAAAGAAAGCACCCCTTATATAAAAAAGTAAAAATTTCAATCAGAGGGGAAGAATGGAAGAAAAAAAATTTAAATTTCTCCTTAAATTTTTATCGAAAAAGTAGAATTGTTAGTGTATTTATTGATCCTGTCAACAACCACAAATATCTTCCTATTTAAGGACCTATATTCCAGATATTTGTTATGGTTTGGATCTTAAATGTCTCTCAAAGGCATTCAATAGAAGTTGAAGATGCTACTGGGAGGTGCTGGAACCTTTAGGGTGTGGGGTGTGTGGAAGGAAGTTTGTTCAATTGAAGTGTGCTCTTGAGGTAGATATGGGGACCACAGGCTGTCTATCTATTGCTTCTTCCTGCCATGAGGTAAACAGGCTTCCTCTACCATGTGCTCCTGCCATGACATACTGTGCCACCACAGGTCCAAACCAAGTGACCATGGACTTAAACCTCTGAAACCATGAGCCTGTACAAACCTTTCCTCCTTTTAAGTTTATTTACCTCAGGCTTTTTTTTTTTTTTTTTTTTTTTTTTTTTTTAGCAACAGAAAGCTAGCTAATGTAATGTTCATTTTAATGCAATGTTTATTTTTATTCCTTCTCTTGTTTGTCAATCTGCATGATAACAACAAAATGACTTTTTACTTTTGCTTATTGACTGGTTTGTCTGTTTTACTTTCAAAGTTACCTTATATTGTAAAACCTTTAAAAGGTTATCCCTTCTGTTTAAAATATTTTTTCAAAAAATATTTAGTGTGTCAAGAAATTTCTGGATATATTTCATTCAGAAACAGTTGTGTTTTTATAAAAGTGTTTTTGTTTCATTTGTGATTTAAGACCAAAATCCTGAAGTCTTTTCCAATTTAATAGAGGATTTTTTTTCAACATCTCTAGAAATGTCTCAGCATTTTCCATCTGCTTCTTGTAGTTCCAAAATCCAATAATACTATTTAGAGATATCTTGCTTGTTGGTTGTTTTTCTCATTTTATTACTGCTCTTTAAACTTTTAAAGTTCTACCTGTTTCTGTTATTGTTGTAGTTTGTTTGAAAAAAAGCTTGCAGGATTGACATTTCTTGTTATTTGCCAGTGTATAAGCCTGGGAGTGAATTCAAAATAAGAATTGAAGGTGAATGCATGTGTGTTGGAAACAGACTGAACAGAATGGGGTTTGTGATGAAAAATTGGAAGAGAGAAGGATATATCTGATTCTGACTTCTGCTACTTCCTAGGTATGTAATGTTGGCTAAGTCTTCCAACTTCAGTTTTTTTCACATGTACTGTAGGGATAACAAACTGATAGGATTATTGTAAATAATCAAAGTGCTGAATGTTTGTTGTCTGTTAAGAACTATGACAAGCACATAGTAAAAATCATTCAATGAGAATCATTATTACCTTTCCTCCTTTTATTAGGTCTTAGCATTGAGAGAATTCTGAAGAACTGGGTCAGTATTAACATAGGAGAAAGGTTCATAGCATTCAAGAAGGTGGCTAATTATTTGTGATTCATTTCTTTAACTGAGGAGATATATGAAAACACTACTTAGGAAGTTAATTATAAAGAATAATTCCTTTACATCTTTATATCTGTGCTCCACTAAAATGCATGTCCACTTGGAACATCAGAAAGTGACCATATTTGGAAATACAGTCTAAATATTGTTAATTGATGGTATCATTAATTGATGGTAGAGATGAGGATTAGGATTAAATCCTGAGTTTAATGGGGACATGATTAGAGATAGAAAAGGACACATGGGAATGAAGAGAAGGTGATAATGTGAAGATGGAGGTGGAAACTAGAATTGTGCTTCCCCAAGCTCAGGAGCTGGGAGCCCTCCAACTTGGAAAAGACAAGAAAGTGTTCTCCCACAGAGAGAAAGTGGGGCCCTACCAACACCTCAGTTTCAAATTTCAAGTCTCCAGAGCTTTGAGAGAATAAAATCCTGTTATTTTAAGCCACCCCAAATCACAATAACTTGTTATGGAAAGCCCTAGCAAAATAATACCATGCCATATTAGACCTTTTTTTTATATTGGGTATGGGAAGGAGAAATTTTTATTCTGCCTCATCATTTGAAGAACCTCAGGAATTCTTTGCTCTCATAGTCTGAATATTATTTCATAATTTCATTTCTTAACCATTTCCTCCTTTCTTTTTCCTAGAAAAAAATGAGCACATAACAAGTATGGTCTCCATTATGAAAGTGGAGTATGAGAGAGATGAGCACATTTTTAAGTGTTTGAAATCAAATATTTATTTAGCAAATGCCTCAAAATACAGCTACTTATCATTCTTTTTCTCATAAGCCCAATGAAATGTAAAACTGAAGTAAAATCTAATAAGGAACAAGTGAAAGCTATCATTTTTAGTTAAGTGGGGCTGTGTGGTAGGCTGTGTAATACTGCCACTTCATCCCCTACCCCCAAAAGAGGTCTGCATCCCAATCCCTGGAATTGTGATTATGCTACTTTTTATGACAAAAGGGACTTCCCAGATATGGTTAAATTAAAAGCTTCAAGATGGTATGATTATTTGATATGATCTAATTGGGCCTAATGTAACCAATCATAAGGGTCCAAAAGGGACTCAGGAGGGCCACAGACCAAGAGAGTTTGGAAGGGACTTTGCTGCTGGCAAAAGAAATAACTATGATCAAAGAAACATAGGCTCATGGGAGCTGGAAATGGCAAGGGAACAGATTTTCTCCTAGAACCTGTAGGAAGAAAACAGCCCTTCTGGCTCCTTAATTTTAGCCAGTACAACCCATGTTGACCTTGTGACCAACAGAATTATAATACAATAAATTCGTGTTTTTTTAATATTTATTTTTTGGTTTTAGGTGTTCACAATATCTTTATTTTTATGTGGTGCTGAGGATCTAACCCAGTGCCTCATGCATGCTAGGTAAGCATCTTCCACTGAGCCCCAGCCCAAATTTATGTTTTTTTAAGCTTCTTTTTTGTGATAATTTGTTATAGCAGCAATAAGAAACCAATACCTGTAGCACAGAAACATGGAGGATTTATATAAGACATTAAGAAAAAATTCAACCACACAATCTTCTTTTTTGAATTGACATTTTTATCTTCATTGACAAGGAACAACAACAAAAATATAATATCACTTTAAAACAGGAATTCCTGATGACCTCATAAGGAATGCTATCTAATTTATAAACTGATTGTCATATCATATATACCTAATTATGGACATGTGATTGATAGAGAAAAACATCTCAGTGCAAAGAGTCCTGGGCTAGTTGAATTTAGCCCCATCACAAGCAAGTTGTAGGCTCTGAATAAATTACTGCACTTCCTTGAGTGCCAATTTTCTTGTTTATGAGTAGTTGGATTCTAGTCCTTTCTAGTTTAAAAAACAGTGTCTAGTTTATACAACAAAAACTGTTCAGAGCAAGCCTCTTAACTCCATAGCACTGGCCTTTGTCAACATTACCAATTTAAAATATTTTACATTTCCAAAGTGACCAAAATATATTTATAGATATAAAAGCTGTGTCATTGAGGGATTAACTGGCTGACTTGAACATGGAGGTCCTGATATACTTTGTGTTCTGGTTTATTCTGCACTAACCAACTCACTTTCTACTTTCTTCGCTGTGGCTTTCTGATAATGAACCACTTAGAGTAAATGCTTTGCCATGTGATGTGTTTATGAATAATAAAAGCTGCTCTTCTCACCCTCTTCACTCTGGAATTTCAAAGGTTTTGAGAGTTCAGTATAGAGGCTCCTGAAGAGGGCTTTGCTTTCTTCACTGCTGGTTTTCTGATAATCAATCATTCAGGGCTTTGCAGAGTTAAAAAAAAATGTCAAATAGTAATGATGTATATTTAAAATATGGCATTGTGAGATGCAAAAGGAAAAAAAAAATGGCCTCAGATATCCATGCCTGGTACAGCAAACAGTTACCAAGGCCCCTGACAACAAAACAAAACAACACAGTTTCCTACCTATCTTCCTCTACTTCATGCTGCAATTACAGATTTCTGTGGCTGAAATACTAAGCCTGAAAATGCAGGGGATCTTTCTCAAAACGCTACGAAGGAAATAATTTTTGTGCTTTCAGTGGATGCAACTGGATCATCACATCGGTATCTTTTCTCCCCTTCCCCTATCTTTATGATTGGGAATGGTGAGAGAAAATAATATTAGTCCATTTGCCACAGTTTAATGAAAGTGTCCCACCACCTTCTGCATGTTCAATCAACTCGATGATAATGCTAAATTACATCTCATTAAATATTCTACGGACTGTGCTGAGCAAATGTTGGCAGTGCTTCCTTGAGAAATCTCCCCACCACCCACACCAGTGAAGGAATGTTTTGATCAGCAGTCATTGAAGTCACTGGCACTCATTCTCTTTTATACTCACTGTACTTCTCAGCTCTGCTACTTGCCTTCTACAAAAATAAAGCAAAGAGGAAGAAGTACAGATGAAATATCAGAGATATAAGCTTGGCCCATTCTCCAAAATAATTTTTTGGAGAACCTTGATAGCCAAGATCATAGATCAGAGCATCGGAGAGGAGCTGAATGATGCGTGCACAGCTTTTTGGCTACTCTGTCTTTCATTTCTCATGATCAGTCAGTCTTTGGTCTGATAAAGAAGTGACAGGGCTAAAGGAAATGAAGGCAAGATGGAGTTGGGAAGACTGAGAGGAATATAAACAAGCCCTGGAAAATGTTGACTCTCTTTTGGACCAGATACAGTGTAAGGGAGTATGTGTGCAAAGGTTGTCTTGAAAGCATCATTAAGGAGAGGCAGCTTCACTGAGTAGCTAATGGAGCTAAATTCTCAGGATCCCTCACTTGTCTGGCAAAATCAAAATGTTTTAATTGCAGTGTGTTAGGGCCACTATCTCCTGCAACATCAATTTCCCCTTCTATTACACTTTATTCATCAGATGACACCAGAAGAGTCTTAGGTGTTTTTTTTTTTTGTTTGTTTGTTTTTTTATTTTTGCAACAAAGGGCAAGAGAACTTAGCAGGAAAACTCTATGTGATTTTCAGTCATGGTTAATTCACAGCAGTCAGGCCTGGAATATTCAGACCACCTACTGGGCTAATGCACTGACCTTCTTGACAAAAAGGCACAGGGGTCAGATGTTGCATGTGTCATGAACCCATCCTCTGGTACTGGTCATTGCAGCTATGTGGAAAGTGGAGGAGGAAAGCAGTTTTGGAGTGTTTGGAGCTAAAAGCTGGTCTGTGAAATATTTTCTTAGGCCTGACAGTTTATTGGTGAAATAAACTTGATAGAAGATTTCCCAAATTTGGTAACAATTTTAAAATGTACACATCATAAGCAATAATGAGCTATGAAACCGAAAGAAACTATTTCAGACTGTCAATAACAACAACAACAAAAAAATTGATTTTGATCACCCCGCTAGTAGAAAGACTGAATTATCTTTCTAATCTCTCTTCAGAAATGACCTTATAAAATCCTTCATAAAGAGGAAATCAATGAGTACACAGAGAGGAAATTATAGGGAAAAACATTATAGAAGTATGTCTGACAGTTAATTAAAACAATGCAAGGTTATTTTTCTAGATTTTGTGACACCTATGGTGTTTATCATCACTCTTAACTTGATAATGTAATATGATGTCTTTTTCTCATTCTAAGTAAATATTCAGGTTTGTAACTAATTCTAAATTAGTTAGTATTCCCTTCCTCTAACTGAATGAGTCTACTCCACAAAACTTGAATCTGTTCCTATGATAAGGCAATCGAGACAGCACAGAGGGCTAAAAATAATCCTAATGATGTCTCAAAGGACTAATTTTTCTTCCCCAGGAGACCGTTCTTAAAAAACATATATGTGATGAATTGGGAATGCTCTCTAGGCAGATGTAAGAGCAGTCCTGGGAAAGCAAGACAAGAGTGTTGAGGGTTGGGAGGGGGGTACTGTTGGTGTTGCTATGGTAGTTGAGATGAAACCACAGAAGAGCAGATAAAACATCATTAGGTAGAGCAACAGACCTTCTGTTTGCAAGGCGAGAAGCTCTCCAGCAGCGGCAGGCCCTGAATCAAACAGGCTGCACAGATATCCAGAGAGCAATTACTGAAAAAAGGCCATCTGAATCCGAATCTGCATCTGCCTGTCTAATTTCCTTGGCATAAACACTCCCTTCTAAATAACTCTGCCCATGTCAGTGTTATTATCAATCACATCATCTGCTTTAAGTTAAAGCAGAAAACACTATGACTGGAGCTAAGTAGATATTAAATGCAAATTACCTTCTTAATGACATTAAAGGCCTTCTCCAGAAAACTGACAAGGCTGCCTGCCCATTTTTTAGAGCTCAGAAGCCTCTCTGACCTGTGCCATTTCATTTCGTAAAGTGACTGGAGGAGAGTTGAGAGAAATATTTGTTGGTGCTCGCTTAAAGTTCTGTAAGGAAATGTTTCTCCTAATCATTTTATTTCTAGTAACTTTCGTGGTTTGATACATAGTAGAAACCACATAAGCATTCATGGAATGAATAAATATGTATAAAATTAGGCTTTATATATATATTTTTTCTCCACAAGGTTAGCCAACATTTCCTGATAGAATTTAAAACAGAGTTGGATAAATGCATGGTAATTTATTTTTAATACTCTTCATTAATATTCTTAGTCTTGACTGGATGTGAGGGAAATTATCTTGTTTTATCTTCCATTAACCTAAACTTTTCACTTTTATTTTTCATATATTTGAACTAAAATAATCTCTAAATCACTATGGTATTTTAGTGACTGCCTTTGAATTTAAAAAATGCTTTTTCTTCTACTTATGTGTTTATGAAAAAAACTCTGATGTCCCTGTCCTCTCACAAAGCACAGACATTTATGGGGAAACCCATAGCTGTTTTCAAGTTTATTCATTCGTATTTCTGTTAGGCATACTAGGCTTTAAGATACTTGGCTTTGTGTAACTGTTTGAGTGCACACTCTTTATCAAGAAGAAATACCATGGACTCTTTGCTATAGTAAGCCAAATAACTGCCAAAGAATAACATAGGACAAACGATAATTTCCTGAGTTCTGTAATTATTCTTCTATATTAAAACACAGACCTAAGCAATTTGAATATACTTTGAAACTATTTTTCCTAGGTAAATAAGCAAACAGAAACAATCTTTCTGTTCCATTATTTACTGCTCTTTCATGCTTCCACTTCCAGGAAAAGTTTTACATGTGTCCCTGTCTTTCCACCTGGTCCTCCACCCCCAACCAATACATAAATCACCCACATATACCAACCGATACATAAATCACCCGCATATACTTTGAACACTGAAACACAAAAATGTTATTATGTTCTTTTTCTTATAAAAACCATATGTCTTTAAAAAAATGCCTTGGTCAAGAGAAAAAAATAAAAAGAAATGCTCATAATGTAGACCCATTAAAAAATGAACGAAGGCAAACATGTTTGCAAACATTAGATGGGCAATGTATACTAGGACAATATTCTGTTTGAAAAATAGAGAATTTAATAGCTCTTAATGCAAAAAACCAAAATAATGTTTTTAAGTTTCCCTATATGTATTGTTATTTTTTTAAAAAAAACAAAAGTTCATTAAGAGAGTGTTTGCAAAATAAAAGTACCTATTTCAACTTCTTAATTGCCCTGGCCTCCACTAAAGTGACATTTTGTGGTCTAATATCTCCACTTTTTTTCCCCCCAAAGAGATGCTGTTCTCTTTTGTCAGCAGACTTTTGTTTTTGAGCATGAGGAGGAGAGTAGTGAAGTGAATTACAGGGTACAACTGTTGCTGCCCATAAGGCAGTAAAATTCATTGGGTAGAAAAGAGAGAATGTGAGTAGAAAATCGATTTCTGTTGATGCTGCCAGCTACATCCCTCCCTCAAAAGAAATTCTGTTAAATTCTAGAGGGTAGCATAGTGGCAGGGATTACTGAAATATAATTCAGAGAGTTCCTTTAGGTCCTTAGGTACACATTAAAAGGTTCACATGTAAACAATGTCAAAATCATCTTGTTCGCTTTGTACAATGGTATGTGAAGTCTCTAAAAACAAGTGAAGTCTACAAAGTCTGAATAATGTCATTAGCACACCTACTATAATATCTTGGCTTAACTATTTTAATACATATTTTTCTCAAATTAATTAATAAAACTGCCCAAACTAACAAAGGTTAGGAATATAACAGGTAATTTGCTCAAGGATCATATATAGATGGTAAATGGCAGACTTGGGAGGGTTTTATCCTAGTTTGTGTAGCCTCCCAAACCTACACATTCCAATATATCATAAATATGAGCTTTGTGGGAATATAAAGTAACACTAGAGCTTAGTCACTGTCACCACAAAATTTACAATCTACTTGAAATGAGAAGACCATGTACATATAATGCAAGAAGTCAACAAATACAATGCAGATGGGAATATTTGGGTATAGCAGGGTAATAACAGTGAAGTGGGACTATCAGTGCTTGCTTATGTTGGCTTGGTAGGCTGTCACACTCACTGATAGCTCCCAGTGGACTATACCTCCTGGTATTCATGTCCTTGTAGTCATGTCACACACTGACTATAGGACTTGCTTTGGTTAATAGCACAATAATAATATCAACAAGCATGATACCAGCAGAGGTTTGAGGCTGCTCCTCTTGGATCAAGCTCTCTTTGATCCCTGAACCAGCCTCTCCTGGCTACCCTGGTGGAGAAAACATGCAATCAAAGAGAGAGGGAGGGAAGGAGTGTGTGTGTGGGGGGGAGGTGGGGGAGATATGTGTGCAGTGGGACTTCAGGTATGCCAGCCACATAAGCTAAATCAACACAGAGGTGAATGAAGGAGCTAGCCTCAGATACCATCTGGAGCAGAATCACCCAACTCATCCCAGCCCAGACTTTAGGATTGTGAGAAATAATAAATCACTATTATTTTAGTTCACTACATGTTAGTGACTTTTTATATAGCCACAGGTAACTGAGTCAACTGGTAAAGCATTGTAGAGTTTGTAACATCTTTTGTTATCTCACTCAATCCTTAAGATGATCCAAAAACATTTTAATAAGAAGGAAGTATCAAGAACTATGTAATGTTTTGAACAACCAATAATAAAAATTTAAAAAAAAAGAAGGAAGTGGAAACTCAAAACTTGAACTAACTTGCCCAAGATCATATAGTGAATAGAAAAAAGTTAATATTTAGCACAGGTTTTTGGCATGTGTTTGCATGTGATTTCCACTACAGGATGGATAAATGATACTGGAAGAGATCAGTGTGTCATGGGCATTGCTGGAGGAAGTACAATTTGATTTGAGCCTCATAGGAAAGGTAGACATTGCCTAGGAGCCTTGAATGTAATTTATTTTCCCAAACTGTCATTCTGTACATATATTGAGGTGGGAAATATGAGTTTAAAGTAAAATTTCATTTCCTACTCTCTGCCATTCATTGTGGCATTCTTTGTTGAATATCTGCTCCATTCTTAGGCACTGCCCCTGAGTTTTCTAAGTCTTGCTATGATGCTGAAAGTCTCCTATTCTGTAAGGCTCAGAAATCTAAGTTTAGCTAGTAAGTTGATATTAATTTAGCTAGTAAGTATTAGAGTTCAAATCCATATATGTTTGGCTCCATACCCTGAATCATTTCTGCAATATTTTTTCTCCATGTGGTACTCTAATGTGCAGTTGTTCAGGGTTACATGAAGGTTGCAAAACTCTCAAAGTATTGTGCTCTTGTTCAGAAGGAAAGGAATGATTCTCATTGAGCATAGTAGATGTATAACAAAAACTCAGCATCCTCGCCCTTAGAAAGGGGACTTGGACATGACTCACAAGAGTAAAGGAATTCAGCAGCAGCAATTAAGAGAACATGATAAAAAGAATCTCATATATCCCTCTAATCTTTCAAGTTAGTCTGGATCTAAATAAATTCATCAATCCTATAGTAATCTTGTTTGCAGCTGTCCAAATTGTTGATAGAGTCCTTATGAAGATAAAGAGAGGATATGGTCAAATTGTATTAGACCACTATTAGTCTACCTTGTTTAATAAGATCATGCACATTAACACGTCTAACACTGTGACAGTTAACACTGCACTAGATTCTGTGAGTTTTTTCAAGTAGAGAGAAAATAAGAAAAGGTACCTCACAGTTGCAATCTTACTTAGCGTACTTCAAAAGACTTGTGCAATAGGGACCTTGTGATGAAAGATGAGATATGTGCAAAGACAGACAAGTAACAGGAAAAATAAATACAGTTAACTGGACACATCCTTGCCTTGGAGTAACGGATCTGCCGATTATATGATTTATTTGTGTTTTCTCTCTCTCTCTCTCTCTCTCTCTCTCTCTCTCTCTCTCTCTCCACATACTCTGTCCACTCTGATTTATTTATTCTCTCTCTGTGACATGCACATACACACACATACACACACAACATGAGCTTCTAAGCATTGCTCTAGGTGTGTGATAAACATCAATAAGCAAAACTGATAAAGATCCAGACCCTGCAGGAACACACATTATAGACAGGAATATAATTATACTTGTGGATCTTGCAGTTAAATTAAGCATTGGAACTCACATATGTTTGTAATTTCTACAGTGATATAGTCCAAATAGCAGATTCTGATTTAGCAAAAAGTATGTGCTGTGGGCTGTTGTATCTCAGGACTCAATATGACAATCCTTCTCTCCATAATCTGCTCTGGGAAGGGTTTATTTCAGTGGGAGGAAGTGCTTCTATAGGTAAGTAATGTGACTGAGATATACCCTGGGAAATTCAGGTGGTAAGTAAATGAATTCTATTTTCCAGTCTCTTCTATTACAATAAGTGTATCTATCATATTTGCCATACCTACTTTATTGTTTCTTTTTTTTTGGATCTAGCAAAAATAACACTCTGTATTTAAATAGGAAAGATATAACACTTGAAAAGTGGAGGAGAAGACAAAATGATAATATAATGAGGTCTCTAAAATAACATTAAAGTACACGTGTGTCTAAAAAGAGAAGACATTATTGGAAAATTAATTCCTATTTTAGGATAAGCATAATTCTTTTATGGATGATGTAATGTTTCTAAACTTTGCTAGTGTGAATGACTAGCCTGAAACCCTCATGAATTTTTCAATTTAAGGCTTTAAAATTTCAGGTTGAAGTTAATAAGGGCACAACTCTTTCTATACTATTTCTGAACTATATCCCCAAATTCTGTTTAATGTAAAGTTAGGCTACTCAAATAAATGTTATTTTTTTTTCAGTAGAAACAAACCCCATAATAATTTCTAAGGGAAAATTTGGAACATTATGTTTAGGTGTAATTTAACTAACAATGTGCATAATTATATATATTATATAAATTATATGTATTTCTTTCACAAACTTTAGGGGAAAATGGCCTCAGGAAAACTAGTTATTGTGTTTATTGTTAGGGTTGATATTTCAAGGTCAACTGGAAAAGAGAGTATGCTCATGTTTCTTTCCTTTGTAGGGCCTTCACCCCAGCCATCTACCTGAAATAATCCTTTCCTATTTAATTTCTATTTCTCACTTGGCATACTGGAACTACACTCAATAATGGCACTGGTTAATTCCCAGTTCTTTTTCAGAGTTCAGTTCAAGAAGACCTATCTTGATGTCCTAGACAAGATCATTCTTTCTCTCTCTTTGTTGAAGAGTAAATAGCTGGTAAAAGAGTGGAAGAACAAAATAATAGGGACATTGGGTGAAGACATGAACAGCAATAACAACAAAAAAAGAAGAAGGTAGTGGAGTAATTCTCTTTGATATATCTCCCATTTAACATTCCATAAATCTATGAAAGATACATTGAGGGGAATTCAGAGCCAGGTTACGTGACGTTCATCCACATATTTTTATCAAAATGAACAGCTGCCAGACCATGAAAAATGTTTATAATTATAAATTTCATGGAATATACAAATCTTAGTCCTTAATTTTCATTGTATTATAATTAATTTAGTCAACAAATACTTTTCCACCTGCCCTATGATCTCTTCCTTATTTAAACTCTCACAATTTGTTTGTATAGGTTAATATATTTTCATTTACAAGATTTTCATCTAGGGGCTGGGGTTGTGGCTAGGTGGTGGAGCACTTGCCTCACATGCATGAGGCCCTGGCTTCGATCCTCAGCACCACATAAAAATAAATAAATAAAGATATTAAAAAAAAGATTTTCATCTAGTTTTATCTACTTGATTTTAAGTTTGTTAGATGTGTACCTTATTGTCTATATGCAATCTTTTCCATCACTTAATAAATCTTTATTAAAATAAATGAACATTATCTATCAAAGTATTCACTTTCCTCAATATCCTCTTTACCAATTTCTTTGTTACATCACTTTTTTTCTTCCATCTGCCTCCAATTGTTTTACTTAGCTTTGGTATTTTTTTCTCTTTCCCTAATCTCAATAACCTAAAGAATTACATTCAAGTAAGCGCAGAGCATGGAGATACCTGTGAGGCAGCAATGAGGCTCTGTGGGGCTGATGCTGATCAGAGTTCTTGAACCAAACAAACTTCAAAACTAAAGAAAATAATATAACACATTCCTAAGAGCTCAGGTGAATCCTCCCTCTGCCATTTACTCTTGTGTCATCTTGAACAAGTCACTTAATATCTGGAGTCTTATTTTTTCCTATCTCTTCAATGAGAAATCACAGATATTTCATCTATCTAATAAATATTAATTGAGCAATTATTATGAGCAATTCATGGTCTCTGAAGTTGCATACCATTCAGCAAGGTCTCTGGTCTCAAGAATTTACAAATTCCAATGACTTTGAGAGAATGTCAATAAATAACCACCAAGAAATAAGCAAATAAATAAATTAACGTCAAATAAAAATAACCACTATAATGAACATAAATGCAGGTATGTGTGAGGGAAGTGCCAAGGAGATGAGATTGTACTTGATATTGGGTAAAGTGTGTTTCTTTGAAGAAATAACATTTGATCTAAGATGGATAAGAAGAAAATCTGATAAAACTGTTCAGTGACAGAACAGTGAAGTTTAACTACTTTTAGGTGAAATGCAGATGAAAGAAAAAAAAAAGCGTAGTTAAATGAAATTGGCAAGGTTAGGATGTATTGGGAGACACATGAAAAAAGGAATTAGGGAATTGATAATGTATGCAATTATAGATTTAGTAACCTGTTTGGAGTTTATTCAAAAGTCAGTAATTGTAAGATTTTTGCACAGTTGAGTGGAAAAATCTGGTTTACATTTTTAAAAGAGCACTCAGGAAATTGGGGAAAAGGAATTGGGATAGTTTAAAGGCACTTGCATGAGTTCAGACCAATGGTAGCTTTGTCCCTAGGTAGCACTGGATTTGGTAATAAATAGGTGGATTTGGAGGGTGAGCAGAAAGGATGTGTGAATTGACAATAAGAGAAGAATTAAAGATATCTTGGGTTGGGTTCTCCAGATGCATAAACAGAAAATAATGTTTCATGTGCAAGTGATTTATCAAAAGAATTGTTCCCAGGAGAAACTGAGGAGGGCCCAATGAAGAAAGGGAATGAAGGGGAAAGACAAGTTAGAGGTGTGAGTGTAGGCAAAGTCTGGCAGCAGGTAGTTTCACCTCCAGCCTGAAGGGGGACCTAGACAAGAAGTGACACTTTAGCGTCTATCCTTGGCAAAGGAATTGGGCTTTCTTACCCTCAGACCAATCAGTCATCAGCTCTAATGCACTGGAGAGAGATGGAAACTTCTAGACACTTCCAATTTTGTGTGGGTTTCTGTAGCTTCAGTGTCTCCAGAAGGGAGTCACAGGCACAAATGTTAGAAGTGAATCTTGGGCAGGGGAGAGGTGAAGGAAAGAAGCACAGAAATGGTGCTGGTCGTCTGGAGGTTAGGCAGAGCTCCAACAGTGCAACCTACAATAAAATACTGTTCCATGTGGTCTGCTGATAAGTTATTTTAAAATGAATTTAAAATGAACTTATTGAATCCGAATCTTCATTTTAACAAGATCTCCATTTGATTTATTTTTATTTTTTATTGTTCTTTTTAGTTATACATGACAATAGAATCCATTTTGATATAATTATACAAACATGGAATAACTATTCTAGTTAGGACCTCATTCTTTTAGAAGTACATGATGGTGGGATTCACTGTGATGTTTGCATACATGCTAATACATAATGCACTCCCAAATGGCTTGTTGCAAAGATTTAAATGAAATGATACAAATTACCTTGTAAAGGGCTATCACCTTATTATGATGATGCCTATAATATTGGTAATGTTCTTACTTCATCTATCATAACATTTATTTTATTTTCCTATATAGTTAATTTATTTGGCAGCCTCCTTGACTATACTGTTTCTTAATAAAGGTGCTATTAAAGTTTTGGGTAAGACAGTGTTTTAAAAAAATTTTATTTCTTAGTCTATCTTATGTATTTTAAAATCTTTAGAATTCATGGGCATGAAGCATCAACAGCATTTCCAGTTTTTATAACAATCAATAATAATCCCTATAAAAATTCCTAGAGTGCTCGACTGTCTCCTTTGGGAACCCAGGAACTCCTCAGAGAGAATATAGTGTCTTATTTCAATTATGTGCTCTGCTTTTCCTAGGGAATATGGTAACACAATGGAAAATCTTAACATATGTTTATTAAATAACAAAAAAATAATAATGAACACCATCTTAGATATTCTGTTATCTCAGCTACTTTTCACAATGACCATGATTGCAGGGTTGTTATAATTTCCATATTATATCTGAGCAAACTGAGTTAGAGGAGAGTAGGTTGTCCCAAAGCTCTCAGCCAAGACAGAGCTGAGGTTAAGCCTATTTCTGTCTGACTCTTAGGCTTAAACTTTTTGCAATTCATCAGCCTCCTTGAATAAATAAATGATTTAATAAGTTCATTTCTGGGAATGCTAGTCTGTTGTCAGTGTTGCAGTTGGAATAATAAAGCAGAATAAAAATTGGTTTCCAGAAGGCAAGTCATAGTCTATAAAACACTTAACTTTCAAACACATTTTCATTGTTCTTAGTTTTGGTTAGACTACTTCCAATACCCCTAAACAAGGCTGAGAACATGCAGTGATCCTGGCCATAAGGTTGATGTTCCATTATCCACATCTGAGGAGAATGGACCTCTTGGCAAGCTGTGGGCAATATACTGCTTAAATAATGGGGGAAGAGTGACTCCACATGAGAGAAGGAGTGTCTGCTGTTTGTGCCTTTTATTTCCCAGCATAATACATGCATCTCTTACATTATCTGTCTTTAGCCTTTTCTTCAGAGTTGGTGATTATTTTGTTTTTCCTAGATAAGAAAATTTTAAGTTATATACATTCATAGTTACAAATCTTAAAAAAAAGGTGTTTTTTTTTTTTTTTTTTTTTTTTACATTTGTGAAGTTTGGGTGTAACTTTCCAAGGTCAGAAGATATCTGTCTTTACCTTGGGAGAAGAAGCTGGGAATTTCATTGCTCTTGCCTTGTACAAATCCTGCTGATGCACTGGTGATATGATAAATGATCAACTTACATTGTTTTAAAGGTAATAATATGACAATACAATGGTACAGCGTGATACTCAAAAGCTTATTTATATATGAGATGTAGGGAAACAATGATTCTGGATTTAAATATACTATAAATTGAGTAAGTTTATTACTGGGAAATGACCACACACTTTTTAATTTTCTAATAAACTATCAATGTTTTAAATTCCTTGGCATGCCCTGAAGTGTCTGCTAGAACAGAGAATCCAGAATATCCAGGCTCTCCCCTGGATATTCTGATTCAGTGTCTACAGGGGAAGGCAGGGAAGAGGGTGGAAAGATTGATTCTGGACAGCAGCCTGCAGATCATGCTCACAATGCCTGGGGAGGGAGAGTATTTTCGAAGATATTTAAAAAACATCTTTCTGATTATCAAAACTTTAAAGTTGAGATAATGTGTGAAGCATATATTATAGCTCTTTAAAATTCAGGTTTATTAATGTATAATTTAAAGGTCCATCTTTTAAATCATATAGTTGATGAGTGTTGAAAAGTGTACAATCACATAATAATGACCACAATCAAGATGTAGATAATTTCTCTCACCTTCAAGAATTCCCTTTTCTTCCTTGGCAACTACTGATTGTCTCTATAATTCTACTTTTTCTAGAACGTCCTATACAAATGGAATTATACACATGTAACCTTTTGAGTCTAGGCTTCTTTCATTTGGTTTCATACTTTTGAGATTCATCCATAATATTGCATGATGCATGATAAATAAGTTGTTTCTTTTCAGTGCTGAATACAATTCTTTTTTTCTAGGTAATGCCATAATTTGATTTTCTAATCTCTGGTGGGTATTTGGGTTGTTTTCAGATTTAAAAACAAAATCTATGACAATCTATATAAGGTCTTTGTTTGTGATATTAAATTTTGAATAGAAATCTTCCTAAAACATTTTTACTTTATTATAAAAAATACCTATCACTAGGCAATGAATATATTTAATTTCAAATGTATTGTGAATTACAAGGAAATCAAACTGGTCAGCAGGTTCCAGCAGAAGGATCCTCTCTTAAAAGAGAACAGAGCAGTTGAGTGAACTTTAGTTGTACCCTGTCTCTTCTGGTGGATTTTAAGATAAAATAAATCAATGAGAAAACAATCTTCACTATTCACCAAACACACATATTTAACAAATATACAAATAGTAACTCACTTGAACCTCAAAGCACCTCTATCAATTAGGCATTAATATATTTTATATTTAATATGAGAAAATTGAGACACAGAAGTGTTAAATAACTTGCCAACTCACTTTAACTAATAAGTGGCAAACCCAAAATTTGAAATACAAGCAGACTGGTTCTAGAGTCCACACAAGGAAGTGCTCTTTTTTGTCACCATCTACATGTCTACTGTTGAAACATTGATGAAAATGTACTAGAAAGAAATTGGTTCTGCTCTGAAGACCAGAAATTAAGTGTTACTCTAAGAATTGTGTGTGTTGGCCATAGACTAGGGCTACAGTAGGTAGGTTAAAATCATTCTGTTGAGTAGTAAACCTATTCTATTAACACTCTCTGTCCAGAACTGCAAGGAACAAATCAAATAAACTATGAACCTGCAGGGGCCATCAATGTTATGTTCATTATTAGCTACACCCATCTTGAGAGGCAACATGCCTGGACCAATAAAAATCACCAAGTCTGAGGACAAAGATCGAGCACTAAGAGGCCTGGACAATGAAGGCTACTTCTATCACTTCCTGTAGAATACACACCTAGTAGATGAGCTTATTTTATTTTAAAATTTGCAATTAATCATCTGTCTAGTGCAGTTACACCACATTGGTGAACTAGAGAAATTTATAATAAATTATTGAACTTTGTAACAGATACCTGCATAGACAAATTTCCATTTCTTACTTTTATTGTGGTATGTGTAAAGGGGTTATTTGTTTGGTTACATGAGTTAAAAACTGACCATCACATGTCAGCCAATAAAATAATGCTGTTGGAAATGCCCAGAGGCTCCTATATCAACATGAAATCTACTGCAGGTTCGTATGACCTATTCACAGATCTTGAAGAAGTCCTAAGCTTGTTCTTTTGACATTTCTTGTCCAGAACATTCTGGCAACACACATCTATAATCAAACCCTTCTATCTGAATTTCTAGAGAATTGTTTAAGTTGCAGAAATATATATAATTCAGTTAAGGCAAATTAAGAACCTGTTTAACTAATAGGAAATGCAGATGAGACTGTTATTTGCCTACCTTTCCCTGTTTATTCTCCTATTTTTTTTAAGGTATAGAGCTAAACTGTTTTCTAATCTCCTTTGGAAAATGCATGTTTTTTAGTTCTTGTCAATTTAATGAGGTTGGAAGTAATAGATAATCCCTTCAGGCTTAGCTCCTAATTCTGCTGAATCATCACCATGATCAAAAAACCTGACAAAAACAACTTAGAGAAGGGAAAGTTTATTTTGGTTCATGGTTTCAGAGGTTCAGTCCATGGTTGGCCAACTCCATAGCCCTGGGCCTGAGAGGAGGCAATCATCATGGCGGAAGGGTGTGGTGGAGGAAAGAAGCACAGAACATGCCAACTAAGAGGCAGAGAGAGCTCTGCTCACCCAGGACAAAGTATAAACCCTAAAGGAATAGATCCAGTGATTTGCTTCATCCAGGCACATCCTACTACCTGTAGTTACCACCTAGTTAGTAGGGTAAGTCACTGATTAGGTTATAGCTCTCATAATCTGATCATTTTATATCTGAACATTGTTGCATTGTCTCACTTGTGAGCTTTTGGGGGACATCTCATATCTAAACCATAATATTTCCAAATCTTCCTGACTCTCTCCCTTCCCATAATTCCTTAAACTCCTCCCTCCCCTGCAATCCTGTCAGGTGCAGCAATATGCCAGAGGTCACAGATGCCCTAGAAAAAAATCACCCAAGGGGAAAAAGTTTGGTTTCCTGAATGACTACGTGAAGCAAAGTCCCCACCACTACATTGTACTCTGAGATGAGCAAGAAATAAACCTTTACTGGGTTAAGCCACCAAGATTTTCTTACTCTAATACATGCCTTCAAATTATACTATCAGTCATAAAAAGGGCAAGAGCATTAGGGTGATTGTGTGCAGCAGTGTTTAACCTGGTGTTATACGAAACTGCTCACAGGCAAATTGACTCCTCAGGTTTCTCAGACTCTAAATGTGAAGAAAGCTGAGACTTAAACCTGGATGAAAGAGAATAGAGGAGAGAAAGATTTATAGTAGTAACAACCAACCGTTTGCTTATTTTTTTCTACATTAGTGAATGTGAATGATAATATTCATAGAATAATTGCTTACTCACCAGTATCTCCCTATTATACTTGATAGAGATTGATTCATTATCAAATCAGGTTTGGATCTAGTCCTTTTATTTTTAAATAGGTTTGCTTACATATTTGAAGTGAGAAAAAATTGATCATATTTTGCTACTTGAAAACTCAAATTGCTGTCAATTGTAATGTAGATTTTTTAAAACTGAAATTTGTACAGATAATTGTATATTTATAGGCCGTTGTACAGTATAGAAAGATCCTTGTACACTTTGTCTAATTTCCCCTAATGATGACACTTTATGATGCTGAACAATTTTCACAGGGTATTGATAATAATGAAATCCAGCAATTACATTCATATTTTCCAAGTTTTACTTGTACACCTGGGTGTGTGTGTAAGTTTTATTTTTATTACTTGTAGATTTTTTTTAAATGCACAATGTGTGCACATATACACATACTTGTATTTTTTAGCTATATTTTACTTTCAACGTATTTTTTTAATGAAATAACACCTTTTAGTAAGGAAATATTTAAAACTTAAAATTCATTTAGTTTCCCTTGTTTCTTTTTGTTTTTTAAATTCAAGATCAATTAAACATAAAATTCTAAATAAGGAGTAAACAAACAAACAAATAAATAAATAAATAAAATATTATATTTTTTTCCCCAGACCACAGACAGAATCTTAGACTACATGTATAGAAAGATCTGCATTAGGTATTTTGGGTACAGTTCATAACTAGATATGTTTTATATTCATTAGTATTCCCCCTTATCTTAGGTACTTTATTGCAAAAGTATGATATTTCAATTTGTAAAATGCATTTCATTATTCATTTTATCATTTTAATAGAGAATATAGAATATTTATTTGACTGAAATATTTCTATACAATGCTAAAATCTAGATTATCAAGTGAGTAGTTACACAATGACTTCAATACAAATTGAGGAAATAGTGGCACATTTGTAATTTGGTGCTGTATTTTCCTGAAACGTTACCATTTTAGTTTTAGAAACCATTCCCATTTACTTTCTGCAAAAGCTGCTTCATCTTTGTTATGCAAAGAGACACTTTCTAAGAGCTATGTTTTCACACTAGACAACTGTGGTGTCTGCTTCTAATACATAGGGGGTGGACTGGCAGGTTAAATAAAGTGAAGAAGCTCAAAAAGAGAGCACTCATTATTCTTTAGCCTGGAGATACCAACCATTTATTAAAAGCCAGATTTTTAGCTTTTGTGTGCTGTTGACACGTTAAGACAATCAAGTCAATGCTACTGTCAATTACCTTGCCAAATGTCATACTACTTTGACAAACACCTAAGCTGACTGCTGGAAAGTTCACTCAGTGCAACTTTAACTTCATTTCTTACCCAAGTTCTTTCTTTCCTAAAGAGCATCACTGAACCTATGCAGTAAAGCTTTGAGGCTAAGAGCCTTTGAGAAATGGGGAAGGATAAGGAAATAATGGAAACAAATATAAGAACTTCCATTAGGCAGATTGCACTAAAGCACCCCTTCTTTTTTCTTTAAAGAATGTCAATCATCTAAAATAAAATCAGAGAACTTCAGACTTTGACAAATTTTTATGGAACAGTTTCAAATTTATAGATTAAAAAACCCTTCTTTAAGGTTTGAATCTCTGGCTTAATAGCATTTTCTATTTTTTTATATTAAATTCTGAAAGCATAGTAGCTGAGTAGGCTACTTTTCTATATATTTATTTATCAATGAAAAATTTTATGTAAGTATGGCTTATTTTCTTGGTCCTGGAAACAGTCATAAAATTTCTACCAAGTAATGTGCATTTAAAATCTTTTTGTAAAAAATAATTTGTTTCATAGATTCAAAAGCAGTCATAATGGTAAAATGTAGCATCTTAGCTGTATTTGTTAATACCATAAGAAACATAATGAATAGTAAATTTGATCAAATTAAATCGGATAAACAAAAATAAACTCATAGTATCTGACAAAATCAGAAACTTTGTTTCATAGCACATATTCCTTGAAATGTTTAAACTAAGGTGTGATGGTGTGCTCCTGTAGTCCCAGTTACTCTGTTCTCTGAAGCAGGTGGATCACTGGGGCCCAGGAATTTAAGGCCAATCTGGGCAACACAGTGAGACCCTAAAATCATGGCATTTAAAGGTAAATGGATGGTGTTGTAGAAGATAATGCTAAGTGAAGTTAGCCAATCCCCCCAAAATAAATGCCAAATGTTTTATCTGATGGAGGGGGAGCATGGGAGGAATGGATGAACTCTGGATAGGGCAGAGGGGTGGGAGAGGAAGGAAGAGGGCAGGGGGTTAGTAATGATGGTGGAATGTGATGGACATCATTATTCAAAATACATGTATGAAGACATGAATTAGTGTGAACATACTTTATATTGAAACAGATGTGAAAAATTGTGCTGTATATGTGTAATAAGAATTGTAATGCATTCCGCTGTCATTTATCTTTAAAAAATCAATTAAAAAATTCAAAAAAAAGGAGAAAACTTAGAGTAAAAATAAAAAAAAAAACAAGTGAACAATGGAAAAACAAGATTAGAATGTAGTTTAGCCATAGAGCATATGCTTAGCATATGGAAGGGCCTGGGTTTACCCCAGCATGAAAAATAAATAAATAAAAAACTTAAACTAATCTAGGTCTAGGCACCAAGTCACTGTAAAGATAAAGTAAAATCAGCCTCCAGAGAACTTCATGGCCACTTTTCCTTGTAGACATGACTTTTCTTTGGGAATGGAAATGAGATTTTTCATTTTACTTTAAATTTTTAGCATACTGTATAATAAATTGAAAGATTGTTTTTGTAGAACTCAAATACAATTTTTAAGAAATAAAGTTACAAGACAAATATTTTCAATAGTGCTGGGCTGTCTTTGCTTTTGGAACAGTCTGTGGAATATATTCAGAAAATATAAGCTAGTTTACTGACTGAATGTTTACTTTGCTAAAATGATTAATCACAACTCAGAACCAAAATGAGAAAATGGATTGGTACAACATGCTCAATAGAAAGAAACAGGTTTAAGAAAAGGAACCAGCAGTTCATGTTAACAAGATAAACACTATTTAAGGTGCTAAGAAGCAGATGGTTCTAGGGTATAGAATACATGGGGAAATATAAAGAATGGTAGAAATGGATACCATGTTATTTTACAAATACCCAACAGACTACCTCAATATAGTGTGTGATAAGTGATGCTTTTCCTAATAGAGATTTAAAATTTTGTTTTCATGTACATAAGTCTAACCATTTTTTTTAAACAATTCAATGATTTTCCAAGCTTTGTTGAATTGGTCTGTAATGGCTGGACATTTACATTAGTTGCATTTTTCAGTGCTATAAAAATAGCATCGAACATAGTATTGAAGGAGAAGAACACAGAAGACTGACATTATCTGACTTCAAGGACTTACTATAAAGCTAGAGTAATCATGAAAGTGTGGTGTTGGTCAAAAAGTGGGCAAATAGATCAATGGAGCAGAATAAAGAGCCCAGATATAGACTTACATAAATATAGTTAACTGATCTTTGACAAAAGAGCAAAGGTAATAAAATGGAAAAAAGATAGTCCTTTCAACAAATGGTGCTAGAACAACTGAACATCTATATGCAAAAAAAGAAAAAAATCTAGACACAGACTTTCAACTTTTCACAAAAAGATACTCAAAATGGATCATAGGTCTAAATGTAAAGTGCAAAACCATAGGGGGCTGGAGGTATAGCTCATCGGTAGAACTTTTACCTAGCATGGTGGAGGCCCTGGGTTCAATTCCCCAGCATAAAACACACACACACACACACACACACACACTCTAAAACTCAGAGAAGATGTCATAGAAGACAATTTATACGATCTTTCTGATGACTTCAGATATGACACCAAAGCTATGCCCCAGGAAAGAATTGATAAACCATTATTAGGACTCTGACATTCCCAAACCATTTACTCCTATACTACTAACATTTATGCTTTGTGAAAGATACTGTTGAGGGCATGAAAAGACAAATCAAAGAATGAGAAAAATATTTGGAAATGACACATCTGATAAAAAAATATTGAAATATACAAAACTCACTAGACTCATGAGAAGTAAACAGAAAACCTGATTAAAGAATGGGCCTGATTAAAGAAGATACACAGAAGATAAAGAAGGTACTCTCCCCATCACATGTCATCAAGAAAATATAAATTAAAACAATAATAAGATACCACTATACAGCCATTAGAATGGCCAAAACTAGAACTGTAACAACATTAAATGCTGATAAGGATTTAAAAAATTAGGAACTCTCATTCAATGCTGGTGGTAATGCAAAAGAGAACAGCCACTTTGGAAGATAAGTTTTGAACTTACAAAATTAAACACACTATTATCTTACTATCCAGCAATTGTATCTTTTGGTATTTACCTAAAAGAGTTAAAAACTCATGTTCACCGAAAACCTGCATACAGATTCTTATAGCAGCTTTATTCATACTTGGCAAAACTTGGAAACAACCCATATGTCCTTCAGAAGGTGACTACTGTAGATACACAAAATATAGTCCTTCCAGATAGTGGAATCCTATTCAGTGCTAAAACGAAATGATCTATGAAACCATGAAAAGGCATAAGGAAACTTAAATGCATAATACTAAGTGAAAGAAGTCATTCTGAAAAGGCTGCACACTCTGTGATTTTTACTACATGGTGTTCTGGAAAAGGTAAAACTATGGATGCAGTAAAAAGATCAATGGTTACCAATGACAAAGCAGGTTGAGTAAATAGGTAGAGCAGAGACAATTTCTAAGGCAGTGAAAATATTCTGCATGACACTGTAGTGGTGGATACATGTCATTGTCATTATGCATTTGTCCAAACACTTAAAATGTACCTCACCAAGAGTAAACTTTAATGTAGATTTTGAGTGTTAGTGATGTGTCAGTGTAGGTTCATCAGTTGTAACAAATGTGACACTTTGGTGAAGTATGCTAATGACAGAGGCTGGGTGTGAAGGATAGGGTATAGGGAAATCTTTGTACCTTTCTCTCATTTTTCTATGAACCTAAAACTTCTCAAAGATATAAAGTCTTTAAAAAATGTAAAAAATACCACTGAATTTTTTTGATACATGCTATGATTTCTAGAAATAAATTTGGTGGCTTAAATGTGTGCATTATAGCACTCTTGTTGGTACACAGAGATTCTATTTATTTCTACAATAGAAACACAAAAGATCTGAAATCAAGAAGAAAATGAGCAGACCATCTAAAGGAAACAATGTAACAGCATGGAGTCATCCATGGTAAGTCCATATTTAAAATATATGTGTGGAAAAAAAAGAAATAAAAAGACATTTAATCAAGAATAAAGGTAAAATAAAGATTCAAACTTCTAAGAACTGTGCCAAATAGGCTAAAATCCAAAATGTAATGAGAATTGGGATAAAAGCTAATGGCATAAAAAGGCTCTTGCAATCAGGTTTGCAGCAAAGAGAACAAAGAAGGGCTAGACTCAGTTTTTGGCCATTGATGACAGAGTAATAGAGGAAAAAGAATTAGGTGAATTTCCAGATATTTTTTCCTATATTCTTCACTAACAGCAGTAATTTTCAACATGGGGATGGTACAACAAAATGGGTACAAGAAAATCAAGAGGAAGTAAGAATAAATCTTCCTATAATAACAGACTTGATATCTTAGATCCAAACATACTACTATAAGTAGTAATTAAAGCCACAGAATAACTGACAGTAATATTACAGGAATTTGTATGAATTAGTATTGGTTCCATAAGACATGAGGTAGGCAAATGCTGGCTCATTTTCAGATATTAACTGGAATCTATAGTTGAGTATGTATGGTATTTATTCATGACAAAACTTTAGGACAGATGAAAAGGAGGATTGTTTTAATATCTTAGAAACATATATAGTAAACATTAGTTAGTAATTTTCCAGAGCTTGATAAACTGATCATATTAAACCAGTTTTCCCAATTTCTTTTTAATAAGGGCACTAGATGAGACACTCATGAAAATGCTGCAGAACCTTACACAAAAGTCCCTTAAGAAAATTTTGTATGAAAAATTTAAGGATAAAAGCAGATTCATAACTTGTTGGACAAGTCTACCTTAAAGATAGTTTAATGGATCCATGCCAATCTGCAGGCATCTGAATCATTTTGTCTTCTTAGCTCGTCCAACATTTCATTAGGATTTTGAATGAAGATGCAGAAGACAAGTTTATCAGAACACATGTAATCAATAAATAAGATTGAAAAGAGCAAGGAGAAGTATAATATGAATAAACATAAATCTCTTCAAATATCAGTTACAGAAACACAAGAGAGGACACAACCAAATAAGCAAGAATTTCCATAAAAAATACAAAATGTTTTAGTTGGCAGGAAGTTCAGTATAAGCCATTAATATGTTGCAAAATCAATCAATCATCAATCAATCAAGTAAAAGGATGGAATATTAATACAAGTAAAATATGTTATTCACAACAAGGGCAGCAAAGTGATTAAGCACTATGTGGTTTCCAGTCAGAGAATACTAGCATCAGCTCAGTTTCCTTACACAGGGTACTGTGCCATTCTGTGCCTCTTTTTCCACTGCCTATGTAATCTGGCTTCTGCCTAACTTTGACTCATCCCCCAACCTTGCTTAGTCTTTGCCAATCATACTAGACAGCCTGCTCTCCGCAAATATCCCCAAGTCTCAGCTCAGGGGCATTTGCTGCTAGTTTTTCTGTTTTCCTGGAACACTGACTCACTGGGCACTTGCTTGGTCCACTGATTAACTTCATTTAGGTTTCTCCAAATGCCTTCTCCTTATGGTAGAAGTATCTAACTGGACCTAAGTATCTAACTTTTACCCTTCAAAAATCAGGGAGCTCAGTGCTCCCTGCCTACTTTTATGCTTTAGTTTTTAATAGCATTTATCTCAGTGTTATGTTATTTTTCATTCAGTTATCCATTTCCTGCATAAGTTACCAGGGGATTAATAGTAACAAATAACACATGATGATTATGACACACAAAACACTATTCTAAGTATTTCACATACATAGATTTATATTTAAGATGAATCTTAAAATTTCATTTGCAACTGATAAAACAGAAGCACAGAGAGGCTAAAAAGTAGTAAATGACAGAACTAGTAAATACCAGACTCTGCATCCAAGTCTGGGAAGTCTGGATTTTGATGCCAAGTCCTTAGCTGTGCTATATACCACACTGTATATACTAGCTAACATTTTGTTAGAAGCCTAAATATAAACTTTGAATAAAATGGTACACAAGGAAGTACATTCATCTCATGTATTTAGGGCAATACATGGTATAAAATAGGTATGCTATAAATATTCATAATAATAACATAATTAATCCATACTGGTCAGAAAATTTCTGGAGTATGGTGTTCAGTTCTGTATAGGAATTATTGACAATTGGAAATTATTAAAGAGTTCTCCAGCAACAAAAGGTTTGTAATGCTTGGAAATATCAGGCTAGTGAAAAGTCTTGAGGCAGGTTCCTAATAGTCTTCAAATGCCTGAATTCTGTAGAAGGTAGAACAAACAGATGCAAATACAAATAATAAGGAAGAATATATTTCACATCTTACAAGGATGGCTTTTTCATAAATACGTCTGATCAAAGGGTTATTGGCAGCCTTTGAAAACAGTGATCTCTGAAATGCCCAAGTATAAACTTAATATTGGTGGAAGCTCTCAGAAGTTCGACTCTAAGAATGTCTAATGTTACAGTCTTAAACTTAGAGCTAGCAGATTATTAAATTACTTTGCCATTAGACATATTTTTAGATTTAAAAACCTCATAAAGAATCAAGGAAGAAATAATCAGTAAAGAAAGGAACTCACAAGTTGGGCATTTTTTCACTGTTTGCTCACAACAGTCCATGAGATTAGGTGTTATTCTTATTTCATGCTGTTATGGTTTAGATATGTGGTGTCCCCCAAAAGCTCATGTATGAGACTTTGAGAGAAGGCTCAGAGAGAGGCGATTGGATTATGAGAGCCTTAACCCAACCAGTGAATTAATCTACTGACAGGATTTTTTTAATTTAGTGGAAACTGAAGGTGGGGTGGGTAGGGTGTGGCTGGAGGATGTGGGTCACTGGGTACGTGCCTTTGGAGTATATATTTTGGATCTGGCAGGTGGAGTCTCTGCTTCCTGATCCTCATGTGAACCCCTTCTCTCCATCACACTCTTCTGCCATGATATGTAACCTTATCTTTACACTGAGGAATAAAGCTGGCTGTTTAGGGACTGAGACCTCTGAAACTGTGAGTCCCCCCCAAAATCATTTACTTCTTTATAGATCATCCTGATTAAAAACATGTGTTCATTTTACCTCAACGCAACGAACAACAAAATAGAATTGCTCATAGTTTTTACTCAGTACTTTAGCAGATTCAATGATAACTGGACACATTTTATTTTCCCTGATTATACCAATTAATCTGTTTTGCAGAAAATGTCCCTCCCTTTTATGAACAAGAACTTTAGCAGTACAGTGTGATAAAACTTTTCTTTGAATGAATAAAATACCGTGGAATTTTATGGATATGTTTATATCTCAATCAAATCTTTCTCAATTGTGTAGATCTGATCAATGGGCACTGGACATTGATTTTTAAAAATCTGATAGCTTGAATATGAATTTTAAACTTTTCCTTTATTACTTCAGTATATGAAATACGTCATGACACACAATGAGCATGCGTCAAACACACAACCTCAGTAGGTGTTTGAAATATTGAGGCTCATTTGAATATAGAGTTTAATTAATTATGTCTGTTATAATGGTTAAGACTCTTTGTACAATCTCTAATATGTTTTGGTCTAATTTTAAATTTTTTTCTTATTCCTTAACCTGTAGATCTCTCTTCCTCATGGCTAATTTTATCAAACTGTATTATTTTCTTCATGCTTTCTGATATAAACAAAAATAAGCACATTTTTTTCTCTCTCCCTTGTATGAGTTCTATACACATTTTTTTCCTGATAAAAATACTGTGCTGTTGGTTTGACATGTTTTAGTGAGATGATATCTTAGTTATTCTCCACAGCAACCAAATGTATTTGATCAAGAGAGAAAAAACAAATGTGTTTTCAATATTGCATTGTTTAATCTATTGATTTTGGATAGATCTTTTATTTGAAAAAAAGATATTTTATGAATTTCAAGGGACTTGGCATTTCATATTTAAAACTTGGCTCTATCTAGATTTTATGAAAACATATATTTTATTCTTTTTATTTCTCTAAATCAAGAAATCAAGGTCACAATCCAGATACTGCTACTTTAATGGTATGATTTAGTGTTGAGCATAGCAAAGATTAATCAGAAAATAAATGAAGGTCATGTTTTAATCCATTAGTTCTGCTATATGTGTCCAAAGGAATATTAGCAATAAGGCAGAATATATGCCACAAAATGGACCCACTATGAGTTCAGAAATCAGAGTCAATGCATTATTAGAATTAGATGGGTTTGCTTTTTTAAAACTGTGGCTATGACTAGAACAATGAATCTTATTGAGTTCTATGGTAAACTGGGGAATAGTACTTTTCTGATTATGGTTTTGATTGCTTTACTAATTTTTACTGTCTTATTTTTATTGAGTACTGTTCTTAAGTAGCTCAAAATTTTGCCACATAGAACATCTTTTCCATAACAAATGTGTCCTTGGCTGAAAGGAATTGTTATCTTTGACTTTATCTCATTTATAAGAAATTGAAACTTGAAAAATGTAAAAAAATATTGCTCAAGGTCAAGAAAGAAATTTACCATTAGAAATGGGAATAAACTTTACAGGATATGGTTCCCTGTCCAGTGCTATTTCCATTCAACTGCTTCTAATTTTAAAATATTTTCTAATGTCTTAACATTTGTGAGTCAGTTCACACTTTGATTAATTCATTTTTTTAAAAACATTTCTGCTACTCTGGTATTTTTAAGTCTTGATATTGATATCAATATTAAGAAAATTGATATCAATTTTCAAAATGAAGAAAGCATCTACTTGTTTAAAAATAGATTTAGTCTTATTATATTTAGCAACAACATTACTGTGCTAGTTACTGGTCCTATTATGCAATTCAGATAATTCTACTATTATGACTGCCTAAAAGATAAACTCCCACTTGAGTCAGGATTGTGGTTCAACATTCAGACCCATGTATAGATTTGAACTTTAGATCCACCATTTTCTGGCTATGTGACTCTGGAAAAGTCACATTGCTTTTCCAAACTTCACTTTTATATCTCAGACATGCTTAACACATGAGTGAAAGATAATAAACAGACAACATTTACTATGTGGCCCGAGAGGGTAAGTTATCACTCCATACCTCCATAGAATGTACTTTTCTGAGCCAGTTGTTCTATGAATTCTATAAACTTGGTCCCTGTGAGAGAAAATCATTTGAAAAATCACCAGTTTTTAAAAAATGGGTCAGAATTAACTAGATTAAATTCAGTGTCACATTAAAATCCCTTTTGAGTATATAATTGGGAACTACTAAGACTTTTTAGAAACTTCAGGCCTCATAATCCTAGATTAATGCAGATAGATTATGCCTCATCGCCTAGAAATAAAATATTCAACATACAGGTCCTCTTTGCTGGGCCTCCTCTAACTAGTCTGGAAACTGGAGACTCCTTTTGAAACACTTCCAAATTTCTTTGGGAAAATTCAAACTACCTTGATCTTCTTCCTGCCTACTTCTGCAGCTTCATGTTATACCATTTCTCAGTCACTTATATTACATCATGCTGCTCTCTTGTCCCCATCACACAACAAACCCACCTCTGTCTCTGAGCTTTGATCTTCCTGGTCTCTCTGGCCCAATTCTTCCTGGGGGTACTAATCTTTTTCTTTCACAATTCAGCTATAAAATGTCATTAACTCATAGGCTTTCCCTATCTATTCAATCTAAATTGGCTTGACCTAGTCTTGCCTAAACATTTCTATTTTCTTCTTTCAGGGCACAAATTGCAATGTGCCACTTTGAATTATTTAGTTCTTTATTTATTATCTGCTTCTGCTCTAGAATTTAGGCCCCACGAAAGCAAAGGCCTTGTCTGTTTTACTCATCACTGTATCACAAGGTCTGGCTCAGAGCCTGACGTGAAGAACTTATATTTAGTGAATGTGTTGAGTGTGTAAAGAGATGGAGGGATGGATGGCTAGATGGATGGATACTGCAATGGGGGACAGATTTTATAAAGGGCATTGTAAGATTGAAATATAACAGTTTATATATGTGAAATTGAGCACATTTTAAAATTCAGGCAGTTGTCCCTAGAGAGACAAGATGAAAGAAAGATAGATATTTTGGGGGTAGACATCCATGAGGTTAAATGCCAGATCTGCCACTCACTTAACTTCTCTGCATCTATGTCTTTATTAGTTTCTAAAATGAAAATAATGTTCAGGACTAAATTTGGGAATATATATGTGACATGGAAGGCCTAGCATATCTAAATAATTAGCTACTATTATGATTATTATTATCATCAGGATGTATAGTTTATGGTGGATCAATATATTATAAATGCTGAACCCTACTAATATTTGGTTTTATATTTGTTTATTTTAAATAGTATTTCTATATTAAATTTTTAGACATTATTTATTAAGAAGCTCAAAAGAGTCTGAATCTTCTATACATCTCAAAATATTTGACAAGCATCTTTAGTTTTATTTTACTAATGAGGAAATGAAAACAGAAATATGGTGTTGCCAGTGCTTACAAAGTGAATTAATGAGAGAGTTGGTTTTAGAATTTAGGCATTCTATATTTAGTTTGGTATAACTATCTCTGACATGTGTCAGTATGAAAAATCATAATAGCATTTGGTTTGATATGGAGGGTATATAAAAACTCTAGGTCAGAGCCTAGATATATATGTCAGTAGGTGAAGGTACTAATGATAATTGCTGAAGAATGTAAAAGAAGAGCTTATAGTTGTATGCCCATGATGGCTCTTGTAACAGCCCCGTGTTATGTGTCCTGCTGGTAATAAAGCACTATCTATTTCAAGGTCACCCAAAAGCCATGCCAGTCCAGCTGTTGAGACTTTAGGATGCTGGGCTGTTAGAACTTTTTGGGTTCTCTCTGATCCACTCAGTGCCTCTTTTTCTCCCTGTCCATTTGATAATTCTCATAAGCTGAAGTTACTGTCTACTGAGATGTTAATACATTCTACTTTATTGTCAACTGGCTGAAACTGAATAAACAAATATTTTTAGCAATTTTATTTTCACTCACTCATGCTGACAAGCTAGTTTATATCAGTACCTAGGAATTTTTTTTTCTTATTTCTTCAGGGCTTTGTGTATAATGCATTAATGCATAACAATCAGTGAAAAATAACTGAAAATATTTCTAATGTTTACTAACTATGTAACGATTCTTGACTCTGTTGGCATTTCAGAAAAAAAATGTGTTTTAAAAAAGCCTTTATTCAGCTTGGCAACAGAGTATTTAGGTTTCTTTTCTTCTCAATGTACACCAAAAGCTACAGATATTACTTTGGCCTGAAACTGCCTGAGACTGAAAAGATTACAGTCACAGATATATACTATTCAACTTTCTTTTCATTTAAATAATATTTCCTTCATTTAGTTTCCAGAAGAGTCTCTGTGGAAGGGATTTGAGAATCAGTGACCTGTTATAAAGGGAGTGCATGGCTTTGGGCAAATGTCCAAAGCTTTTGTGACCTCTCAGCTTCTATAGCCACTATCTAGGCAGCATATGGTCAGGAAGCAAGATGGGTAAAGCAACTGGCATAGGACAGGAGAAGGTGCTGGGCAGAAAGGGATTTATATTATGCCAGAGGAAGGAGAATGTTTGGATGTGAAAGTAGAGGTTAGACCTGTTTTGAAGAGGACAGAGGCTCAAGGGGCTCTGGGCCCCTCTTGTCTTCTGAGCATCCCAAGCAGGCCTACTTCTTCTCAGGTGGGTGATGCCTACAACCCTCCTCACACCTCTGCTCCCACTACCTTCCTTTGGGCAAAGTGAAGCTGAGAGAAATGATGGCTCCTTCCATGTTCCTCACTTCACAATTCCACCCATTCCCTGTTCCTTTCTCCTCTTTTTACTTCTACTTGGACAAAGCAGAAACAATGAGACATGGTTTCTTCTTTTACGACATGGTTACACTAGAAATGTGTGGTTTGATACTGGCAACTAAGACTATGTATTCTGTCAACACCATCAGAATGGGTGACTATTTGTTGAAGTTATTGCTAGCTGCAGCAATTTCCTCCACCTTTGCTCTGTTTTTCAGTAGAATCCAGGGGATGGATCACTGAAACAAGGAGAAAAGGCTATGTTTGCTGGGTTTGCTCAGTTCTGGTGAATCATCAATGTCTGAATACAGGATGGTACTATATTTCACTCAATAAGTCACCAAGCATTATTGCAGATGCTAGAAACATAGCAGTGAACACAAATGAAGAGACAGACAATGTCCCTGAAGATCCCCCACCTCCCTCCCCCTGCCCTAGTCTAGTGAGAAAAGATAGGCAATCCAAAGTTAACATAAAAAGGCTAACTTTAGACAGTGGTAAGTGAGCTAAAGGAAATTCAGGATGGCTCATGTGAGGAGTAGTGAGTCAGGTAGGGCAGGGTACAGATATCTGAATTTAAACACAGCTGGAATAATATGGGATGGATTCCACTGGTTCAGTTCAGAAAAGTGTAATATTTCCAGGGAATTTACATGAAATGGTCTTTTAGCCATGAAATAGCCCCATCATCTATTGCACATAATGTTTGCATGGAGAAGTCAGCATGGTGGAAGGTCAAATAAAGGCAAATTTCTGTCATGAATTATTTTCTGATTGTGTATTACAGATGTCATGAAATGCATGACTAGTTCATTTCTGCAGGTTAATATTTAAAGTGTCATTTGGTCACTTGGATCAGTGTCACATTGTATAGTAGCTCCCAAACAGCACTGCATAGAAACTTTCCCCTAGACAAATGACAGATTTAGTTCCCAAGGCTCCCCCAGCAAGATTGCATGTAAATGCCAGGAAAGTTTGTAAATGACTACAAAGCATTTGAAATACACAACACATAAATTTTTGGTAAGTTTTTTTTTTATATAATAAAGTAGAACCAGGACAGAGAGAATTCTTATTCCCACATGAGAGTTATGCTTACTTTCCCCCCTTACCTTGAGAAGTGAGAGTCAGAGCTGGCATTTGAAGAGGGGGAAAAAATACCCAAGAGTCATTTAACTCTCATTTTCTCCATGAAAAGAGCATAATACACTTGTACCCCTAAAGTCTTGAATCTTAACAATTTAAGGGCTGTCTTGTGGGGTGTTTTTCTGGGAGCTATTATGGTCATGGTGTTAACATTTATAATTCTACAGCTCTCAAGAAAATATCTGAACACTTTGAACAAAAAGTACACTGACACTGGGATTTACTGTGTTCCTGTATTAAAGGCCTTTTGGGGAAATGCCTCTGGGATTTCACTATCTTCCCTCTGCCTTTTAAAATGTAATATACTTCAATTTCACTGAATTAAGCTAAGTTTCCTCATTGGTGCTTTTCAATGACATTTCCGAGTTAGGTAAACACATTCCTTTTCTCTGTTGAGCTGTCAATGTTCCCTTTCATTTGGGTTTTGGGAAGTTTAAATGATGTTAGGAGTTGTGTGTTTATATTCTCTCAATGTAATTGTAATTTCCAAGAGAAATTTTAGGGATAAAAATGTTAATCAGTTTAGGGCACCAAAGAAAAGTGGAAGTTAATGTTGAATGAACTGAAAAGTCTACAGTGTGGTGAAGGACAAAACTTAAGTGATTTATCAAAAAAAAAGCATTCATAAAAGGAGCTGGAGAGAGGGTAGCTGTTGTTGTATTCCTGGGGTTTGTAGGAGACAACTGTAGTAATATTTCAACCTGGAGAGACATTGGGCCTCCCATTTTCTAGGTACAAATTTTGGTGCTCTCTGGCCTGAGCCCCAAGCACCAGTCTAAGCGTGATGCTTTCTTTCTGGAACATAAAATAAATCTCTCATATCTCTTCCCTCCCTCACCATATTCCAGTTTTTCATCCCATTTTAAACCCTGTTTTATCAATGGATCAAGTTCAATCCTGTCTTATATATTTACCCACCTGGTTTTCTTTCTTACTCTTATGCCTGGCTGCTTCTCAGAGTGCTACAGAACTTTTTAGTTCTAAATTTTAAAATATGAGCCTAAATTCACACTTGACTAGATACTGAAAGTTTCCTAAGGTGAAATTGACTAAGCAATCAGGGAAAGAAAAAATAACATCAGGGAAAGAGACCATGCATGATGGAAAAAGTGTTAGAGGCCAAGCAAAACAACAGTGACAAGAAGAAAAGAACTGTTTCTATATATTTAAAGAGTTAAGAGACATTGCAATAATGAAATATTTGTTCTATAGAAAATACAACAATGCGACAATAAAAAGAGCTAGGGAAGTTAAAAAATGAGATAGGAAAAACAGGAGTTTGGGAAGATAAGTATAGACAATTTCTAAGAAAATAAGCACACATACATTGGAAAAAAAAAATATATATATATCAATGTAGAAGATCCCCCAAAAATATGAACACTGAGAACACTGAAAGAAAATAAAGAAAAATGGTGGAATTTATCAGAAAAATAACTCAAAAAACAAAACAAAGTCAGAAAACAAAAAAATCTCCCAGAACTGAAGTCTAAGCATGACGCTTAAACTGGAGCTTGAGGCTCAGGCCAGAGAATTTGCACACTCAAAGAGCCAACAATATATAGCGCAAGGATGGCAGTGGACAAATCAGAGTAAGATCTCACAGGGGTCCAAAAAGAGATCACAAACCTCTGGTGGCAAAAACAACAATAACAACAACAAAACAAAACAAAAAAATGGGGGGAAGGGAGATTGAGACATTAAGGTTTGGGAGTGAGATGTGTTTCAGATTTCTCCACAGAAACATTGGATGCCTTCCATCCAAATACTAATTGGACTCAACCCTGCCCAGCTTCTTAGAGCAGGTGAGACACATTCAGGGTGTTATGGCGGTAGACCCAGTAGAGTAGGGGGAGGGAAGTGGAAGGGGAAATGATATTGGCGGAATTACGCTGTTATAGTGGTGCATGTACTAATCTGAAACAACAAGTCCTGCCACTATGTTTGACTAAAATGCACTGATTAAAAAATGTAGAAACAAACAAATGAATCAACTGAGTTCAAAAATTTTGATTTTGGAAAAGAATATATGGATTATATTTCCATCAGAAATAGTTAAGAGCTCCCTTTACTCAATACCTGCCTAAAATATTGCATCATCAAAGTTTTTTATTTTTGTTTTATGATGGATATTATAATTTTAATTTGGTTTTCTCTTCTTTTATGTGAAATTCAATATATTTAAATTTTAAAGATCATTTTTTATAAATTCTCCATATGTTACTTGGACTAGTTAGGCTCTTTTTATTGATGTTAAGGCACATATAGTAGGTGTGTTGTGTCCCAAATATTTTCTTTTCTATTATTTACTTTTCAGCTCACTTTATTGTGTATTTTTCCATGAAGAAATTTTTTATAACTATATAGCTCAATTTTCCAGAAAAAGTAAAGAAAGACTGGATGTTATAGGACATGCAAAATTCCGAAGAAATAAAAGCTTCTTCTAGCCATTCTGCAAATCATATATAAGTGGGATAAAGACATGTTCAGACATGTAGGTCTCAAAATTTTATCTTCAACCCATTTTTCCTAAGTAATTTATTGGATCCTGTGTCTGTCAAAATGATGGAGTAAAACATGTAGGAAAAATATGAGATATAGGAAACACGAGACCTCAAACAGGCTGAAGGCAATAGAACAATGGTTAAGGAAGAGTCTGTGATGTGTTTCAGTGTACCATATTGGTAGAACTAGATAGAACACTTATACACTTTGGACATCTTGAGGGCCAGGGATGTGGCTCAGTGGTAGCGTACTTGCCAAGTATGTGTGAGGCCCTGGGTTCAATGACAGCTCTGAAAAAACAAAACAAAACAAAACAAAAAAAATCATCTTGAAAGGGAACAGACCATTGAGAACAATCCATGATTAACTGCTAAGTACAAAAAAATTTAACAAAGGAAAAAAAATAACTACTAAATCTAGGGAAATGGAAGGTTATTCAAGAATGAAGAGCAATTATAGTTTGTTAAATGGATCATCTGTGAATACAAATACATGTTTATGTGAACAAAATTATAATAGGAAGTTAGGTGAATTGGAAGGTTATACATCTTTGGTAGGAGCAGAAGAAGAAAAGAAACGAACCTTTGATCTTCCATAATCAGAAATGATATTTAAGGCCTAAAGCAGAAATTCATCTGATTCTTTTGAATAAACCATATGTTTTGGAGTAATTTTGGATTACAAAAAAATTTGTAAAGGTAGCACAGGATTCTATATTCCTTACTTATTGTTAATATCTTATATTAATAGGGCACATTTCTGAAAACTAAGAAGTCAACAGTGGTATATTACTATTTAGTAACTCCAAGTTTTATTCAGATTTCACCAGTTTTCCCATTACTGTCTGTTATCCTGTTCCAAGGCCCTGTCCAGGATGCTATATTATGTTTAATTTCTATGCCTCCTCTGTTTCTTCTGACTGTGACAGTTTCTCTGTCTCATTGTTTCATAACCTTGACAGTTTTAAGGAATACTAATCAGGTATTTTGGAATATATCCCTTGATTTTGGTTGTTTTGCTTATTGTTAGACAAGGGTTATGGATTTTAAGGTGGTGGAATACTCTTAGCACATCTTATCAGTACATATGACGTACCCATGTATAGCACTGATAACTAGGTGAAGATGGTGTTCATCAGATTTCTCCACTGTTTTTCCTGTTCCATACTCTTTTCTCTGGGTCCTTGTCACCAAGACCAGATTACACTAAAGGAGAATGGGACAGGATAGAACTCCCACAGGGAGGCAGTTTCTCCTATAAGAAAGATTTGCTGCATCTCTACTATTTGTTAATTCTATAGTTTATTTATATCAATGTGGACTCAATACATTTATTTTATGATTTGCATTATAATCAAGTATTACATTATTCATGTTTCTTAAGTTATTCCAGTTTTGGCATTAGAAGACATTTCAGTTTAGCTCCTATGTATGTCCCTTTAATATACCCTGTTTGCTCCTTTTGAAATTTTAGTGCTTGCTTACTTTCTTGCTTTTTTCCCAGACTTATCTTCTATCTTTTCTGCTCCAGCCTTAAGAACAGCCATTTCTCCCAAAATCTCTGTTTCCTTTTTTTGGAGAACATTATAGTTCTAAGTATATATGACTTTTTAAAGATTACAGAATTTAAAATAATAGTAATTATAAATAATAATTATAAATTATAAAAAATAATAATTTAAAATGTAAAATAATTTAATAATAATAATGTAAGTAATTTTCATAATTTCTTATATAACCAAAATATTTATTTATTTGTACAGCTTTGTGTTGCAGAAATGTTTTAGGAAAAACTCTAACATAACTGTAGAAATTACTGATTTGTGAAAATTTATTTAATAATTGTATTATGAAGATAAAAATGACATAAAAGGAATATATAATATATGTAATAAAAGTGAGGTCCAATATGAGCCAAAGAAACAAAGGAGAAATAGGATTAAAGGATAACTTCATGGTGCTATTCTGCATTGTGCTTGCTCAATAGACACTGATGATTAAATACTTTTAATACAGACGACAAAACAAACACAAAAACAAGATGTAATATTGACAGGCAGGATTAACTCCCCAAATATATTTTTGTAATTTCCTTTCAATAAAATATAATTTGTGAATGAAATGTTGATTTGCCTTTTAGCTAACTTTTATCTCACAGGAACCAAGGCAATAATGAGAGAAGCTGCTACTCTAGATTTAATATTGACAGCATTTAAATAAGAAAAAAAAAACCCTATATTTTCCTCTGTCAATTGAGTTAGAACTTAATCTGTGCCTTTCTTTGCTAGTGATTATCACTTTTCACCACCCATCAGTCATTTATTCACATGATTTGTCTTAGTTACCATAAGACAAAATTTCTTAAAGGCACCTGGGTCTTACTGTCTGTATCTCTCAAAAGCCTGCCTGCTGCTAAGCATAATCCATGAGCTACTGAAACACCAAATGAAGGTAAAAATGAATGAATCAAGAGGCTACTTGACAAGGTAGAAATAGCAAGAACCCTGAAGAGTGAAATGCTGGCATTAGTAAGTCTTAATAACTAAGGAAAGATAGGTTAGGATGAATCATATAAACAAAGGAAAGATACATTAGTGCTTCAAAAAGCAAGATTTTTTTAAAGCAAAAGTTTTAAAATCAGAGAATATGTACACATAATCTCATACTCTATAGATGTTACCTAAAAAAGTAGGCTTTCATAAGGTTCAAAGAATTTTAAAAGTTTCAAGTGTTGTATATAAAGGGAAGATCACAAAGGAGTCTTATTAAAGAAAAAAACAGAGGCGTCGGAAATTACCAGTATGAGGTAGAACACCAAAAGCACAAGTGACAAAAGAAAAAATAGTTATATTGGACACAGCAACTTTTAGAGAGATTTTTTTTTGGTGGGGGGGGGTAGTAGGGATTGAATTCAGGGACACTCAACCACTAAAACTCTGTACCCATTAAACAGTATTTCCCAATCCTTCTGCCCCCAAACCCTAACAATCACCATTCTGTCTCTGTGAATTTGAATACTCTAAGTACCTCAAATAAGTGAAATCAAACAATATTAGCCCTTTTGTGACTGGCTTGTCTCACTTAACATTTGCCTTGAAGTTTCACCCATGTTCTTACACATGTCGAGATTGCCTTCCTTTTCAAATAATATTTGAATAATATTCCATTGTATGTCTATACCACATTTTGCTTATCCATTCATCATGAATGGACAATTGGGTTGCTTCCACCTCTTGGCTGTAGTGAATCATGTTTCTATGAACATAGGTGTATAAATATCTGCTTTCAATTCTTTGCATCTTTTTATCCAGAAGTAAAATTGCTGTATCATATGCTAATTCTATTTTCAGGTTTTTTTTTTTTTTTGGCACTGGGGATTGAACTCAGGGGCACTCAACCATTGAGCCACATCCCCAGCCCTATTTTGTATTTTATTTAGAGACAGGGTTCACTGAGTTGCTTAGTGCCTCGCTATTGCTGAGGCTGTCTTTGAACCCACAATCCTCCTGTCTCAGCTTCCTGAGCTGCTAGAATTAAAGGTGTGTACCATCATGCCCAGGGAGAGGTAGATTTATATATATTATATAATATATATAATATATTCATAAATATATATATGTGTGTTTATATATATTTAGTTGAAGGAAGACACAATACCTTTATTTTATTTTTATGTGGTGCTGAGGATTGAACCCAGAGCCTCACACATGCTAGGTTAGTGCTCTACCACTGAGCTACAACCCCAACCCTATATTACAATTTAGAACTTATGTCCTTCAAAGGACATCATCCATAAGGTAAAAAGAAAAGACTGGGGAAATTACTTGCAAGTCATATATCTGATAAAGGATTGACATATAGAATATACAAAGAAGTCTTGCAAAGCAGCCATTGAAAAAGAAATCATCCAACATAAAAACGGGCAAAGGAGACATGCATGTAGCCAACATAAAAGTGAAAAGATGTTCAACTTAAATAATTCCTCACTAGGGAAAAGCAAATCAAAACCTCATTGAGATTTTACTTCACATCTACTAATATGACTAAAATAAAAACATGATAACAACAGTTGGCTTCTAGAATTTGAAGAAATCAGAGACCTCATATATTGCTGGTGAGATTAAGAATGGTATAGGTGCTTTGGAAAACAATTTGTTAGCTCCTCAAAGTGTTGAATTAGAGTTACCATGTGACCCAGCAATTTTACTTCTAAGCATATGCTCAGGAAAATTGGAAGTATATGTCCACACAAAAACTGTCTCCTGAATGTTTTCAGCAGCGTTATTAATTATAGTTAAAAAATACTATCAATCCAAATACTATGCAACTGATATGGTGATAAACAAAATGTGGTATAGTTTACATAATGGAAGCTATTCAGCAATAAAGAAGAATTAACTGCTGAAAAATGCTACAAGCTGGGTGAACCCTGAAAACATTGTGCTAAGTGAAAGATACCAATCAAAAAAGACCACATGTTGTATAATTGTATAATTCCACCCAACTTTATTTTTTTAGATTTTATTTTAAGAACAACTTGTGATGGGTTAGTATCACTTCCTTAATCATAAGGTTGCTAGTCTATAAGTTTTTGAGAATTTAGTGATACAGTATTTATATATAAATATAGTATTATATAACATAAATGCATATAAATTCAGCATAGTGTTTTAATTATTTTTCAAAATATTTTTGTCAGCAAGATAGAATAATATAAAGATTTGGTAGGTATTATTTATAAATTTGCAAATAAATAGTAGAGATAACAGAAAAACCAAGAAGCAAGTTGAGAAATGGAAATCTATTTAGTTTTTCTCAGAGGACCTGGCTGAATGAACAGTCCTACTAAAGAATATCCAAACATTTGAACTATGTACAACCCTTAAAATATGTCACCTTTATGGTGTGGTTTTCAAAATATGACATCCAGAATAAGGGTGGTATGAGTTTGAGCTGGTCACATCAATATATTGAAAATATTGAGTAGCTCTGGGAGTACCAAAATTCAGCTTTGGGAGTAATAACCTAAGAAAGATATTGACTAAGTAGTTACTTCATAAGAAATTAAAATTTCAAAAGAGCCCAGCATCTAAGTCATAATTAAAAGATATTTAATTCAGAAAGTAACCATTTCAAGTTGATGCTAAATATCTGAAGTGCTTATGTTTGGATGGCAACCAGAAACAGAGTCAATTAGACAAGGAGACAGATTGGGCATAATATGAGGAAGGCTTTTCATAATTAAAGTTGTTCAGAAGGGAAACAAGTGGGCTTGTGAAACTGAGAGGTTTAGTTAGATCATGGGATGTAATCAACCTCTCCTGTTCAAAACATTTTTTTAATTCTCTATTTAGTTAATAAACAGGGGATTCCTTGTTGTTTCCTCTTTTTTTCCAGTATTTTTTAATGCTTTCTAAGTCACATTTTTGTAGTAATTCTTCTGAAATCCTAAACAGAAGCCAGGGATAACCATAAAAATAATTATCCAATGAAATTGGATATACTTAAAATTTCTCTTCAACAATGGTCTTTCTAGTGCCATTCTGATTCACAATGACATATATTTTTCAGTCTTTATTTCTACATCCCTTATCCTTGCATGCAACCTCTTGTTGCCCACACACATTTGGGTATTATCATTGGGCTGATTATACAGTGAAAGTATCTCTCTTTGTTTCAGGTGCTTAGAAGTAAAGTAGATCACTTAATAAACCAACCCTACAATATAACTCTGTGTGTGTGTGTGTGTGTGCACGTGCATTTTTTGAGATACTCATTTAAATATGGAAGAAAGGAAAATAGGTTTAAAAGAAAAAGGAAACAAATAGTAAATATAATTTTATGTAAAATTAACATTCCTTATCCAATGTCTCAAGTAATGATTTCTTAAGTCTGATAAGTATTTTTTGCTTAGTAATGGATGAGTGCCAAGAAAAAAATGAATATTATAAAAGTCACCTTCATAGAACTGTATCTTTTGAACCTTAAAATTTAAGCCTTGATCATTTGGTATACTTCAGAATATTTTGCCCAAATAATTTCTTATAATAGTAATGAAAATCATACAAACATTTTTTGACCAATTCATTCTCTTTTAATTATTTTTGGAGTCATTTTATTTTGGCCAAATTCACTTTCAACAAACATTTATGGAAAGTTTTCTATTTTAGGCACAATTATAGGTGCTTGAGAGACATCAGTGAGCCAAAAAGATAAAAGTTCCTGCCCTCATTGAGCTTATATAAGAAAATTTTCAACATACAAAATAGTAAGTACATTATAGTTTAGAAAACAATATATGTTGTTGAAAAAGAATAAAAGCAGGGAAGAAGAATATGTAATGCTAAGTTTTGAGGGGTACTGCATTTAAAAGTAGGGTGGTCAGGACAGGGCCCAGTGAGAAAGTTACATTAGGCCAAGACTCAGAGATGATGAGGGAGCAAGCCAGAGAGCCATCTAGGAGAACAGACAGGAACAAGAGAAAACATCCAGTGAAAAGGCTTTGGGTGGGTGGTGGTGTTGGCATATTCAAGAAACAACAAGGAGACCCAATGAACCAAGTCAGAAAGAAAAGAAAGCAGGTTTGACCTTGCAGGCCATTGTTAAGACTTTGGCTCTTGTCTTGAATAAGGTGGGAGCTACTGGATGGTTTTAAACTAAAGAATAAAAAGTTCATTTAAATTGTTACATTAAAAACAGACTATGGAAAACAGAGTACATAGATGCAGGGAGACCAGATAGAAGCCTATTGCAATAACCATTAAAGACAAGATGTTGGGTTGGACTAAGCGAGACATGTAAGTAGACATGATGAGAATTTGTATGTGTTTTTAAATTAAACAAACAAACAAACAATTGAATTAGCTGATGAATTATATAATAGGTATAGGACAATGAGAAGAGCCAAGAATGATTTTAGTCTTCCTTCTGTGTCTGGGAAGGAAGAGCGAGGATTTAGAATTTCATTTAAAAGGAATGATTTTTAATGTTTTGAGTCTAAAATTTTAAAAATGTATTTTCTATCAATTGAGGGAAAAAAGATGAAAGGTGTAACAACTGTTGCGTTTGGGTTATATCCAGATTTAAATGTGTATGACACACCTGGATGAAGAATGAAGAATATCAAATGGGTAAACATTTTTGGCCAATTAGATCCTTCAGTGGCTCTCAGCATTTGCAACTTAAAAGATGCTCTACTGGTACAAGCAATACCAAAAAGAAATTCTAAGGCTCTGAAAGTCAGAAATTTCTGATTTTCAAACAGAATATTATTAAATATACACGCAAAATTGTGTTCAGTTTTTAGGACTTCAGAATTGAAAAATGAAATATGGTTCTTATAGTGTATAATTTGTGGAACAACATCCAAAACTCCCAGCTAGTTTGACAAACTAAATTAGATCCCCTGAAGCAGAAAAATAATTTGTCTAAAATTCCACATATTTATCATATTTAAAGCCCTAAATGGAGAACGGATAAGATCATCTCTGTTGCTGGAATTGCACAAACATGTGTGTCCTTTATGTGTTAACATAATGAAGGAAAATGTTGATGTTTTGAGTTGAAAAGCTGGTAAAAGCTTCTTGTGCTTCACAACTTGAGTGCAGTTATTTTTCTTGACTGTAATTCACAAGTTTCCTGCAGGCTAAATATTTTATATGCAGAGTTAAATACACAAAAATATTAAATGCAATATATTTCTGGCAGTATAATTTGGAGCAGAAACATTCCATCACATTTACATGTTGCTGAGCAGATGGGTGGGTGCTCAAGCTTCAGGTAGTGAGGTTGGCCCCATGTCTGGGGAGGGGCAAGTGATAACTATTGAGTCTCTACTCTTTCCTTGGTGATTTCCTGTTCTTTAAAAATAAACTACATTTTTAACAGTACAGAGCCTTCATTTTTTTTAAGTTTAAAAAAACGGAAGCAAAGGGGATTAAAATATACATATGCATTGAAGTATCTCAAGTTTATTGATTCTAAATTCTTTTTAATTTTTTACATATTTTAGTTTGTATTTTCCCTGTTAGTATGAGTTATACATTATGTGCTATATTAAGCAGAATTTATCTGGTAATTTCTCAGGATGATGACCAGGCTGTATGACTAATTATCAGGGAATTTTGAATTCAAACTCTCTTTCATCTCCCCTTAAAACTCAAACAACGTAAGCTTAAGCAGAATATATTATCTTGGATTCTTCAAGAAATATTTAAGAAAGCATGGTTTGGAAATTGGCAGATTAACTGGAAAATCGTCCTAAAATGTGGCACAAAATTTGTAAATAATTCCTTCAGAGAAAAACATTAGCATAGATATGGAAAAATAAACAGAATTGAGAACCAATATTCCTGGCTAACCCAATGAACATAATAATCAACTGTAATATATGGGAATAAAATATTCACTTTGATAAAAATGTACATCTATATATCATGTACACACTGTACACAAGTACACAAGATAGATTTACATAAATGTTAGCAGAATCATTCATCGTATTTGTTTTTGGGTATCTTTTATCATCTAATATGAAGATTGAAAGTATTCAGTAAAGTCCATTTGTCTGTCTACCTTCATGCATTTTTATCTTCCCTATTTTCCTTTATTTCCTGTTTTATCTTCTGCCTCCTTCTCTTGGCCTAATCTAGGCTAAGGTGAGTAAAGCAATTGTATTGGGTTCAAAATTGAAGGGTGGACCAAGAAGAAATATATAACTTTTTTGGGGGGGTGGGTACAGGGGATTGAACTCAGGGCACTTGATCACTAAGCCACATCCCCAGCCCTATTTTGTATTTTATTAGAGACAGGATCTCACTGAGTTGCCTCACTATTGCTGAGGCTGGCTTTGAACTTGTAATCCTCCTGCCTCAGCCCCTGGAGTTGCTGGGATTATAGGTGTGCCTAGCTATAAATAACGTTTTATTGACACTTTCTTTAAAAATTACCATGAATGCAAAAACCCATGATAAAATTTCAAAATTCTGAATAAAGGCTGGATTTGCCAATCTTTTGAAAGGAAAGATCAACAATTCTGATTTTATCTATATGTCATGGTTACTGAGCTTTTTTTGGTGTCCCATTAAATTATACACCTGAGAAAAGATGCAAACTTGCTTGGCTCTGGTCTGTCTTTCCTGCTTACTTTCCACTTTCTAGACAAAAATATAAAACAAGTATAAATAACTGATCATTTTGTCAACCTTTGAACAGAATTCCATGCCACCCTCCCTTAATTAAAGCCATAGGTCTTTGTTAAAATTACACATGAGACTGAGATCACTCATAGGTTGAAAAGAATTGAGACTTCTTCTATTTATACACTATTTTTGCTGTCTTTAAAGGTAGTGAGTAGGGGGCTGGGGATATGGCTCAAGTGGTAGCGCGCTCGCCTGGCATGCGTGCGGCCCGGGTTCGATCCTCAGCACCACATACAAACAAAGATGTTGTGTCCACCGAAAACTAAAAAATAAATATTTAAAAAAAAAAAAAAAGGTAGTGAGTAGGTAGTAGCATCCAGTGAATGAGTTGTACTATTAAGAAAAAATACATAAATATCTGGTCTCCTTAGGAGGAATGTTCTTCGAGGACTAAGGCTTAGAAATTTAAGGGGTTTGAATTCATTGAAGATATGAGATTGATTTCTATTAAAGAAGAAGTTGGGAAGAAAGATTAGAAATCAAGCTTGAAATTTAATTCAATTAATTCACTATAGAATTACAGAACAATGCTTTTATATGACATAGGGACAAACTGATGAATCAGGTATCAATCTTGACTCAAAGTAGTGTACAATCTGGAAGGTGAAACAACGCAGATAAATAAAATAATGAAATGAGAGCGGATTTGAGGACGGATAGATGAAGAGAGTAATGGAAAAATGTAAATATTTTAGGAAAGAATCAGGTAAGACTTCATTGTAATAACTGATATAGAACTGGAAAATAAATAGCCAATGGGAAGAGGAAAGGCAGTAGGGAGTGCATTCCTGATGGTGGGAAAGAAGTCAGCAACACCTGTTAAGTAAGCAAGTTGAGGAAGATAGATAAGAGAAAACCCCCAATGGACTTCAATGGGAATACAAGGCATGTGAAGGGGAAAAGAGAACACCCACATCAATGACTTGCACAGAACTGCTGTTCAATTTTTTTTAATGATAATAAGGAATGAGTAAATAAAGACTGAAAGAAAGAATAGTGTCAAATGGTGGGGACCTTTGAATGCTATAATAAACAATTTGCATTGGAGATAAAATGGGACACTTAAAAGCTTTTGAGCAAAAATGGATTATTATCAGAACCATGTTGAGGGAAGATTAATTTGCAGAAGGGGGCCAATTAGTTATTTTTACAGTCTAGGAGACTAGTAATAATGACATGAAGGACTAAATTGGAAGTGGAAAGGGAAAGGAGGGAATATACAAGAGAAATGCTGCAGAGGCAGGATTGATAGTTAAAGCAATTAATTCACCCTGGTAAGAAAGATGAAGGCAATAAAAGTGACTCCTCATTTTCCAGCCTGAATAATAGGGAGGGCAGTGTTTCAACAGAAATAAAGAACACAGAAAGATAAGCATCAACTTGCAAAGAAAGATAATTAATTCAGTGTTAGACATATAGTTGGCAGGGGCATTGGCATGGCATCCAGATGGAGAGGTATGGCAAGCAGATAAGTGTTTTCTTCCTAAAAAATAAATGCTGTCACAATGGGAAAGGCAGCAATTGCCACTCGATGTGTCCTTCACTTTACTCTTACTTTTTGATCAATTGCATATAAGGAGCAAAGATAGGGAGGATTTTGTTAAAATATTCAAGGGAAATATGCATGTATGCATGTATATTTATATTTTATTATTATGTTATATATAATATACTCGGGGAGTATCAATTAGGGTGGCAAAATATTTTAGATTACCTGGATGTACCCTAAAGCTCTAGATTCCTACAGCCTCAGTTGCAAGGCAATAGAGTAAAGTAAGTGGTTTGCTTAGAGTAAACATAGCCTATGCTACTGGGTCTCTAATTTTAGGTGTATCAGGATCACCTGAAGAACTTGTTAGCATACAATTTACAGGTCTCCACTCAAAAGTCTCTGGTTAGAAAGATTTAGGAGAGCTCTAAGAATAAGAG
>NW_026000057.1:24869065-24892061 GCF_001458135.2 Marmota marmota marmota | reverse complement strand
TATATATATATATATAAAAAGGAGGTATTTCAATTTATTTAATTTATATATATAAATAAATAAATATATATATATATATAGACATGAATGTAAATAGAAAAGCCTTAAGGATATATATATATTTTTTCTTAACATTAGTGCTCTATCTTTCTATCTATCTATGTGTGTGTGTGTGTGTGTGTATACACACACACACCACTTTTTTTTTTTTAATTTTGAGACAGGGGCTCGCTGCTAAGTTGCTGATGAGGTTGGTTTTGAACTCAAAATCCTCCTGCCTCAGCTGCTTGAGTTGCTGGGATAACAGGCATGCGTCACTGTACCAGGATCAATATTTTAAAAGGAGGTATTTCAATTTATTTAATCCAAAGAAAAAGATCCAAATAAATCCATAGATGATGTATAAAAATACACCTTTAAAAATGTTCCATCTTATTAACTATCGGAAAGATGAAAATTAAAATGAGCTATATTTCATTGATCATTTTGAATCAAAATGGAAAAATAAGAATAATACTATTTAAAGCTGACAAATTCTGGTAAGAAAGTAGGGAGTAGAGACACTGTTAATTTATTGACAGAAGTAGAAATTGGCATAGTTTTAGACTATGTTGAGAAGAGTTATTAAATCTGTGCATCTGCACATACCCTTTAAGCCACCTAAAAACCCAATTTGGGGACAGTATTGTTAAGAAAATTTAGATATATAAAATGTATATATTAATTATAGATGTTTTAAGAGAAAATAAATGCAACTTTCAAAGGACAGTGATCTGATAAATATTAAAAATTCATGAAATATTTTGAGGGTATTTAAAAAGTATGGATAGTATATGCAAAACTGAAAGATGTTTATGAGAGAAATTTAAAAAGATATAGGCAGGAGAGGTTTATCATGGTGTGAAATGGGATGGCTAGAGTTGAACTGATTTTAAAATTCTGATAGGATTATGATTTTTAGTTTTTTTCTATTTTATTTTGCCAACAGAAATTTTTAGAAATATATGTGAATTTTCTGATTTAGCAAGTAGTCTTTTAGTAAGAACTAAACAATAGCAATGCACCATTTAATGTATTTCTTGGATAAAGAAGTTTGTAAGTAGAATGGAATCACCAGGAGTCAAAGATGTACCTATTCATTTTTTCCATCCTGGGGAAATCCAAATTTAAAATTACTTCAGAATTTCTTTTTTTTTCCTGTTTGAAAGGGTAGATGTGTGTTAAATCAGAACTAAAAGCAGAGGCTTTGTGTTGCTGTTAGGGGCTTCTGCAATTTACCCTGGGTGTACTTCTTTCATGTGGTTATTCAACAGTTTGAAATTAGAGTCCTAACACTCACTAATTAATGTTCCAGAAAAAAATCATCTTACAATTCGTCAATTCCATTTCCACAATTTAAAAAAAATATATGAAAGAAAACTGAGATTCAAAGTGTCTATATGTTCTTTCCAATCCAGACATTTCTTTTCAAACATCTTGGTTATTCTTTTCACATCTCTGCTCATTTAGTTAGAATTATGTGATTAATGTCCAATTAGCAAGTTCAGATGATACATGACCCTGTATGTGTCTTAGTTCCGCGGCACAGGTGGCACCTCCCTCCTCTGTCACCTTATTGTGCACCTTAGTCTCTAATTCCTTTTAGTTTCTTGCACATGCTGTGATCCGCTTACCTTCATGCCTTTGTTCAGGCTGTTTCCGCTCTACCCACTAATTGCTATCTCCCTTTGACTTAATTAAATTCTCCTTATTCTAAGTTCAACACCACTTCTTCTAGGAAGCCTTCACTGACCTAAACTACTTTCATTCCCCAGGCTAAGCTAAACCTCTTTCTATGTTCTCATAGTATCTCATACAACTCTCTTTCTGGTAGCTATTATTTTTGCATCTAATTTAGCAGCCACTGAGTAAATGTTGAGGAAAGGAAGAAGCAAATGAATGGATGGATTAGAAATGAATTTAGCTAATAAAAATGAGAATTGTGGCAGACCTGGCTTTCATCATGGGCTTAAAAATACACTTTTTCCCCACTATAAAAACTATTAAAAGTGCATGCCTTGCCAATGGTAGGTTGGTAGTGTCATCTGGTGCTGTTATATTTACATATGTAAAATATGTCATTATTTTCATCAATACCCACTGTGGTATATAGAATCAAAATGTGCATGTGTGTGTGTTTGTAACTCAAAATCTTGAAAAAATATTTATTTATACTGTACTTTGTGTGTGTGCTATAAAATCTGACAAATTCAAACTTAAGATACTTAACAACTGCTTAAGAAGTTTATGGTGCTAGATTTCTCCTCTCCTCTCTGAGAAAACACCTGATTTTGATTTCAAATATCCACAAGGATGATTGTTAATAAAACAGGTTTTAAAAACTAGTAATAATGAGAAAAAAGTGCAAAATGCAGTAGCAGGGATGTTGAAAATGATCTCTCTGTCTTTTTGTTCTGCTGGCGCAGGTCTCTTCTTTCATTGTGTTATTGGTGACCTAGTCCTAAAAACTCTGATTTCTGGAAATCAGAAAATATACCAGTGGGAGGTGAACTCCCAGCTACAGGGTGAAGTGCTAAAGTGAATAATATATTGTTTGTTGGAATCATTTGGCAAAAGGGCAAATGTAGCAAATACACCAAGCTACTGCTATGAGAGCTCAGGCTTGGCATTTTCATAGCTCAGAGCTGTTTTGTATTTTGTTTTGTTTTTCCTCCAAGCATGGTTCAGTTTGATTATTCTTTTCTGTAATAAGGGCCTAACCCACATTTCAAGGTCATGCACCCTGTCAGTTTATTACCAAATTGCTCATTGAAACTCAAGTTAGTTCTTACAGCCTCCTGCTGCAGGCTCATTAATTATCATCTACTTTGGCATTTTTACTCAACACCAATTGACGCTCTAAGAGGAGGGAGTGTGGAACAAACAGAAAAGAGGATATGGCCAGTGCAGTTCATGGGTTTGAGGTACCGAAGACCAGGACTAACTATGTGTAAAACTGTGTCACAGTTGAAATCTGTTTTCATCTCTTGTCCTTTTTTCCTTTATATATCTTGATATGCACTTCATCCTCAAGTCAAGTCTGTGTCACTTGCTACCTATCCCAGCTTCACTGAGCTGTAGGAAGCAAAGCCCTCAAGTTTCCCATCTGCTAGTAAGACTGCTGTGAGCCAGGTTTTCACCTGCTGTTGGAATAAAGAGGGGCCCCATGCCTCAGTATGCTCTTGATAACATGGGCACCCGCACCTCACACTCATCTACTCATCAACCTATGAGCCTACACCCTCCAGCCCACATTGATCCTATATCCCAAATGCCCACCATCATGCAAATTCCAAGGCTTCTAGGTCACTACTTATATATATTTTTCATTACTATGGGTCTGCATATCCCCTGATTTTGATTAGTTTTTAAATTCTTCCTCAGATTCTTCCACTTTGCTCTATGCAGATCACTTAGTTATATACTAAATAACATTTTTTTTTCTAATGGGAAGACTCTTTGGAGAAAAAGGGGATGCAGTGAATAATGCTGGAGAAACTGGAAAAGCTGAGACTAGCCCAAGCAAACATGTACATGTAGTCACCTTACCTATAGCCACCAGTTTTTTTTTTTTTTTTTTTAAATACACCTTCTTTTGCTAACTAGAAACTGCTTATACTCTGGTGAAGTGGACCAGACACCTCCACCCAAAAGACCCTGCACCATTATTAAGCTTCTCCTCTTGTCAGAAAGATTTTTTTTGAAAGAATGTCAACAGGATTTCATAGGAGTTCTGCAGAGAGCTCAATGGAGTTTAAAGCTTCCTCTTTATTGTAAATGCTGGATTTGCAGACAAAACGTGTGAAATCTCTGTCTAGCCTAGGAATATGGCACAAAAAGTAACTGTTAAGTTCCCACCCACTGACATGCAACCCAACCACCTCATTGAGTATAAATCTAAAAGAATTTTCAGACTCAGGGTCCAGAGATTTTTAAGTATGAGCCCCTCTGGACCACTGCAGTTTATGTAAACCTGCTTCCCGAAAATTCCTTGGATGTCCAGCCTCACCTCATCTGTCCTACATCACTGGGACTGTTACTTAAGGTTTTCTCAAATGGTGCCTATTTTTCTTTGCTATAACATTTGTGACACTTCAGCTGGATTAGGAGTAGGTATCCTTCTTGCCACTCAAACTACTTAAGACCCTTGTCTCTCAAGTCCTTCAGCTTTGAAGTTCCTGTTATCAGACTATATTACCTGCTACTCAGTCTTGCTGTGACAACCGAGATTTTGTCTTTCCCCCAACACTGTTTGGTTTTATCACTTGGTTTTCTGTCACTCTTTTAAATACAAACTCTGTTTATTCTTGGTGATTTGATTCTTCACAAAGAAAATTCTTTTCCAGTACTTGACTTTCAATCTCTTGGCTTCTTTTTCTCCAAAGAGCTTGTCTTTCTTTTGTCTCAGCTACTCACTCCCACGTTGGATCATCTTCAATAAATGCACTCTTTGTTATCTCAATTTCAAATGTCATCTCAGAACTAACTTATTATGACTTCCAATTCTACCATCTGGCTCACTGACTCCCATGTTTTTCCATTCATGCCTAAAATCCACTCTTCCTGCCATTCATTTGGTGTCTTCAATCCCCCTTATGTCACTGCTTCCTTTTACACAGATTGGATTCCATGATCCATAATAATAATCACTTTTGGGGGGTATATACTCAACTTCCTTATCTCTACCATACTTACCTGGTAAACACCAATTCCAGTGAACCCTACTTCATGCTGACTTACACTCAGGCAGCCGAAATTGACTACAGAAAAACCTCAGAATCATGCCGACTGGTTATGGCCAATGGCAAAAGGGCACTTAGTCTTATCTAAGAAGCCCACTAGTCTACTTTTCTCCCTTTTCCCCAGAATTACAACCCCCACACTAAGTCTCCAGATTTTCTGTCCTGCTGCTTAGACTTTGATGATGAGCCTCCATACACTCCTGCCACCACATTTCCAAGCTATCTGCACGCATGCACACATGCTCTCCCTTTTCTCTTCTACTATGGATGGATTGTGCTTCTCAGTTCAAACTCTTCACCTGTATACTGGATCCCAGGACTTATTTCCTACTCAAATTTCCCAGCAGTTCTCATGTATTTCTCCCAAATCGTGAATTTACCTATCTTTATCAGACTTCCAATATATTATATATGTTTTCTTTCATTAAAAATTTTCTCCAAACCTCACATCCAGTCCCAGGACCCCTTCTCATTAGTAGGCATTTCCTTCGGGCAAAACTCCATTAAAAAAGTTGTCTATTCTCATAATTTTCACTTCCTTTCTTCTAATTCTTTTTCCTCTCCAATTTAATTATGATTTCTTATCTTTTTCTTCTACTGGACTTGTTCTTGCCAAGGTCACTAGTGGGTAGTGGCTATTGGTTATCAAGTCAAACATTAGTTCTCAGTCTTACTCACATTTGATTGATAGGTATTATTTGACAGATTGTGGATCTTCAGATTTTTTGAACCCCCCTCCCTTTTTTATCATTCGCTTCTAAAATCACTCTTTTGATTTTCCTCCTGTCTCAATAGTGGATCCTTCCCTGAGCTCTTTTCTAGCTTGCCTTCCTTTAAATATGAGATTGTCCTAGCATCAGTCTTCACACATCTTTCTTCGCTAGATATACTCACATTCTTGGCTACTTCATTCAGCCTTTTGTCTGTAAACATCAACCAGATAACTATATTAGTTAATTAATTTCATATTAATTACTATGTTAAGGACAAATTATCATTTGGCTTCTTAAACCTGTTTTAATCTTAGTTTCTCCAATTTCAATGAATGACAATTTCATTCTTCCAGTCTCTCTGGCCAAAGACATTGAATTTGATGTCAATTACTTTTTTTCACCTCCCAATTATTATCTTTTAGAAAATCAGAGCTACCTTCAAAACATATTCAAATTCAGTCACTTGTCACCACTTCCAGCATTACCACTCAGGGCCAGCCATCACTGAGTCTTACTTGGATTACTGCAGTGGCCTCCTCACTGGTCTCCCTGTTTCCATCCTCAACCCCCCTGTTCTCCATACAGCGCCAGAGTAAACCTTTAAAAAGGGTTATATCATATCACTCCAAACCCCTGCACTGGATCCCAATCTCGGAGTAAAGCCAAGGTCATCGAAAAGGCTCCCAGAATATTACAGATAAATGATTCTGAACCACTTGAATGGGACTTAAGAAATCCTATTGCCTGCCATTTCCAATTAAGATGCAATTTGAACTTTAGTGAAGTCCAAAGCATCAGCCATTTTAACAGCTTCCATCCAGCCACCTCTCACTCTGATCTGATCTCCTGTCTTTTGGCCCTAAAACCCCAACCCCTCTCTGTGAACCCTGTTCTAGGCACATTGGCCTTGACATTCTTTTTTTTTTAATATTTATTTATTTTTTAGGTCAGGATTATTCTTTTTTTCCCCCTAAAAAATTATCTTTATTTGAATTAGATACAATTTTTTTATACATGTACTTTGCATAATGATGTACATCACATTCCACCATCCTTGTTAATCCTCTGCCCCCTCTCTTTCCCTTCCACCCCTCTTTCCTATCTAGAATTCAATTAATCCTACCATGCTTTCCCTCTTTACCCCACTATGAGTCAACCTCCTTATATCAGAGAAAACATTCAGCATGTGTTTTGGGGGGATTGGCTAACTTCACTTAGCATTATCTTCTCCAACGCCATCCATTTACCCACAAATGCCATGATTTTATTCTTTTTTATTGCTGAGTAAAATTCCATTGTGTACATGTGCCACGTTTTTTTAATCCATTCATCCACTGAAGGACATCTAGGTTGGCTCCACAGTTTAGCTATTGTGAATTATTGGCCTTGACATTCTTCACCCCACCTGGTCTCTGCCTCAGGAATTTTGAAGTGAGATTTCCTCTACCTGGAACACCTCCTGTTCCCTTCTTCTCCCCACTATCTGCATGTCTCACACACTGTCATCCTTCAGAGCTCTACTCAAATTTCACTTTTTCAAAGAGGACTTCCCAGACCATTTTATATGTGATATTCCTGCTTCTGTTCTCTTTCATTCTTATTCTTCCAATTTTTCTTTATAGCATATGTTTATGTGATTTCTGTTGTCTTCTCTTTACTACACTAGAATCTGTGATGGCACAGAGACTTTGCTTGTTCTGTTGTACCTTTCATTGCCTAGAACATTGCCTGGTAAATAATAGGTGATTATGTGTTAAATGAGTTTGCAAAATTGAAGGTTCTTTTAACCTAGTTTTTCAGCCAAACTGAATAAAACAGGGATAGGCTTAACTCAACAGTTTATAGGGTCTGGCTGTTTTTCAAAATCCATGATATTGACCATATTGTTTAGACTTTTGTTTTGGCTTCCATTGCTAGTCTTTGATTTTTCTGAATAGGATTAGTGCTGGGTCCAGTGGTTTGGCTTGATGCCCTCTCTGGACCTTACCTGTTCCTCCAGTAATGATATTTCTTATACTGTACTGCTCTTGAGCTGATAAATTGATGCTGTCCTTCTGATTAAATACTGCTGCTACCTGGCACTACCATCCATTTTCCTGTTACCACACACTTTTGGACTTTGTTATCTGTAGTATTATTTGCATACCACTGTGGTCCTCTGTCCAGGACAGAAGTTCTAATTCTACCAACAATAATTTTTATTGACTTCCCTAGTGTTGATCATTGCTCAATTTCTAGAATGATTTGTTCTTTACTACGTGGGTTATAATAGGTTTCCAGCAAATTAATATTGGCTTCATAATAATAATCAGGGACTTCTTGTTTCAGTGTTGTTCACAGATCCTTCATTCCTGGTACAGTCCTTACCTGGAAATTTTACCATCCACTCTCAGAAATTACCTGTCTTATGCCCCTGTCTGTTATAAAGTAATATGACAGACTAAATTCCATTAATGGTCTAATGCCAATAACTCCTTAAATTTGTAGCATTCTAAAATGTATTTGGGTTCTAACAGGGATGGACTTTCCATGGCATAATTTCAGAATGTTGCGGAGTCAGCAGAATAGCCCCCTAACTTGTTTCCATCTTTCATATTGCCACCTTCAGTTTTTCCCAGTGCAATAATCATATGATTTGCCAAAATATGAGTCAGATCATATTAATATTATATTCAAAACCCCTAAAGATTCATATCTGTTAGTTAGGTTCTTGTTGCTATGACCAAAATACTTGACATAAACAACTTAAAGGAGGGAAGATTTATTTTGGGTCATCTCATGTTTTCAGAAAATGCAGAAATCTCATGATGGAGGATGTGGTGAGCAAAGCTGCTCATCTTGTGCTGCAAAGAAGCGGGGAGAGGCACAGGAAGGGGCTAGGGATAGATATAGTCCTCAAGGCCACATCCCCAGTGACTTACTTCCTCTGGTCATACCCCACCTGCCTAGGGTTACCACCCAGTAATTTATTCAAATAAATAATAATCCATCAAGTCGACTGATGCTGTTACACTCCCCACTATTCAATCATTTCACCTCTGAATATTGCTGCATTGCCTAACACATGAGCTTTTGGGGGGACAGTCCAGATCCAAACCATAGCAATATCCCACATGTAAAAGCCAACTTAGAATGTTTTATACAGCCTTGGTTTCCAAATCACACTTCAACATGCATGTGAATCATGTTCAGATTTTGTCAAATGAGATCCACATTCGGAATGCTGGTGGTAGTGGCTTAAGAGTCTGCACTTCCAAAAAGCCCTCCGGAAATACTGATGCTGCTAGTTCATAGGTCCACAATTTGAGGAGTAAGTCCCTACATGAGTTGTATCCTCTTTACATTCTAACCCTCCACTTCTCTGAGCTTCTAATATTTCTGATATTATCCCTTATAGCTGTACCCACACTGGCCTCCTTTATGGTCTTGGAACATTCTGGAATGCTCCTACCTTAAGGCCTTTGCACTAGCTGACCCTCTGTCTGGAAGCATTTCAATCAGATATCCTATACTCCACCTGTTGCCCTTGCCCCTTTACTTCAAGTTTTTGTTCAAATGTTACTTTTTCAGTGAAACCTTCCTTGGTCACTGATCTAATAAAGCAGAGCATTCTGCTCCTCCATATTCCCTACCTCCCTCTTCCATTGTACCTTTTCTCCTTAATACTTCTCACTACTGAAGGTATAACATCCTTTACTTACTTTGTTTATTGTCTGCTGAGCTGGTTAGAATGCACACTCCATGAAGGCATTTGTTTACATTTCTCTTCACCCCAGTGACTAACCCCTAACACATAGAAGATGCTTGGTAAATAATTGTTGAATGTCTGAAAAAATTCTGTTACATTATTTGAATCAGAACTTTTTCTATTTATGCAAAAGGTCCTAGGCAGAGCAAGATAGAAACAAATTTGTTGTAGTTTAATTAGTATTGTTCAGTGAAGGCGAATGTCTCACAAGAATAGTAAGTCAAAACTTATCTACTTAATGCTCATTTATACAGATTTTCTTGGTACCAGTGGAACAAAAATGTTAGATGGAATCAGGATCCACCTTTAAGTAAGAGAAACTTAATGAGACTAGTAACACAATTAAAAACAAACACAGCCTGCACATTATTAATGAGATCTCTTTCAAGTTACAGATCATGAGGACTTTGTTTCACAGTGATGCAGGTTTTCCTGGAAGGCAGTTACTGGATATGTGGATTCTTGTCAAAGATACTGTAGAATAAGTTTGGCCTTTTGTGGAATGTTGACCTAGAAGACCTCTGAAGTCTTTTCTGTCTACACAAATTAGAAATCAATAATAGAGAACAGGAAGCTGCTTTGTGAGGTGTGCAATTTGAGTTGCTCGAAGAATCTACAGTCACACTTCACGTTGGAGTTCTCGATTTCATGAACCTCCAGTGAGAATAGCAGGTTAGGAGGTTATTGTATGTTTGTTGGTTGATTTTGTTTTTTAATTTTGAAGCTGGTCAAAACCTTGCAAACTGAACCAAAGTACATTTCATTATTGTGACCTATTCTCTGCCCAAACAATTTTCAGCTGCCTCTGCCTGGGGTGAAAGAAATATATAATACAAACAAATTTCACTGAGATATTTTCTGTTAAATGTGTAAAGGCATTCTTCACCAGACTGCTAGTAAATCAGGAAACAGAAGAAATACGGTATAATAAATATTTGAGGCCTTGATTTTTTGGTTTTAAACTTATTAGCCCTCTTTATCAGCATATTATCAGAAGATAAAAATTGTTCTCCACTTCTTTCACTGCGTTTTCTTTTTTATTATGTCATAATTTTAAGTTAACACTAGGAAATATTGAGCAATAAAGCTTTGTAGCTACCAATCTCTCACAAATACATTGTCTAAGGTAATCTTCAGGACCATCTGATGAGAGGCTTATGGCTCTAATCATACTGTTTTATTAAATCATACATAAATTACCTTAATTAGCTTTGACAAAAGATGGGAGAATTAGGAATGCTTATCTGTTATGAAACTCTGAAGGTCTAGGCACTACCTAGCTAGTCATGTGTACACATTTTATTTAAAAAAAATGAGCTAGATTCAAAGTCACGTTGATGTGCTTGCAAATCTCATGTTTTTAAAAATTTTATAGTATTTATCACAATTTTAAACATTTTATTTATTCACATTTCACTTCCCTTTTATTTTCCTTACAGACTCTATTTTATAAATCTAGTGCCTATTTCTCTGTTGCTGAATTTATCTCCAGTTCCTAGATCAGTGTTTGGTATATAATTGGTACTTCATAAATATTTAATGAAAGAACAAATTAATGAATGAGTGACTATGTACATTTTCAAAAAATATTTAGTTAGACTACAGCTATCTAGTAAAAGAAAAGAAAATGAAATATCTCTGGAATAATACTGTATAGAAAGAGATTATTAGGCATGGGGAGATTTGGCTTCTAAAATGAAATTGAAATATAAAATTTGAATTTTTATCTGTACTAATCCTCAGGGAGAAATCTTCTTTTTAACGTTAGACAATATAACGAAAAAAACAAACAAACAAAAAAAGAAAAAAACCAAAAACTTCCTCCTAAACCATTTAGCCTTCTCATTTTAGAGTTGAAATTCATCTATATCCTAAAATGTCTTCCTTCTTTCTCTTACCCCCCAAACATGTATTCATTCACACACCAGATCCACCTCTCCTACTCTCCTCCCTACTAACTAAGGACACCCTGTGAACTTCCTGGAGCCAATGGTCCTCATTAGAAAAAAAAGAAAGAAAAAAATTTTAGGGTAAATGCATGGCCCCTGGGAAACTGGGATTCTTATAATGAGGGCAAAGGACTTAGAAGCCATTGCTAACAGGATATTCACTGATTGTAGAATATCCACTTCCTTAAAGGCATTGTTAGTACTTAGAGGTTTACCTTAGCATTGTCACTTCTCAACAGAATGACATCAATGTGGTGACTCTAGTGGCCAAGGAGACAGTGGTAAGCAGATAAGGGGCATCACATGGAAGGCTGAGAGTAATGTTGGAGCCTATGGCTGGGGAATTTTAATAGTTAAAATATTCTCTCGTATAACATCTGCCTTCTGAACAAGAAACTCAGACTAGGGGTCCAATTATTCTGCTGCACAAGATCACAGAGGAAATGTACAGAGCATTATTGCTGCCATTTTGACATTCATTCATTCATTCACTCATTCATTCATTCCATAATTCTTTGTTGAATGGGGGATCACGTTGACTTTCAATAGGTTAGCTCCTGGACACAATTTTAAGCAAAAACCATTCAGTTCTCACACAGAGATTGCTAGGGCCTGAACTGCTTTAGTATCCATGTAAATAAACTATGGTCCAGAATAAAAACTAGCTTGTTCAAAAAAGGTGAAAAGCCTTTCTAAGCTTTTTTTTTTGTCTGTTATTTCTAAATAACGGTTATAGAAATACAAGATGTATATAAAGATTTTTCACACTCAGAAATAGAAACGGACATTTATAGGCATGTTATTTGTTGACAAGATTAAATTTTGCTTTGAAATAGCTTCACATAATCACAAGATAAAGTTTTAATCTAAAAACAAATGCAGTGTAGAAAATACCCTGAGTCATTTAAAAGAATTGTATAAACTGAATGATATATGGAAAGGAATTTGTAAAAACTTTTTAGTCTTCATGTTTATAATGCCTTAATCCTTTTCAGAACAAAATATCAGCACATGTTTTTTAGTTTAGAAAGTCCATGGGAAATGGATCTGTTAAGACACTGCAGAAGACTTTGAATTCCTCTCCTGATGCACTGAATTGTTTCAAAACCTTCTTTAAATCAACAGAAGCTGCAATTTACCTGAAAATTCTATGTTAGAGTTAACAAAAAACAAGAAATAAATTTCTACTTAGCAATTCCAACATGAAAAATAACATGTAAAGATTACTAATGAAAAACCATGGCCAATACCTTTTGAATGCCTGCTTGGGACTCCAGGACATTGTTCTCTGATCCATTGCTTCGGTTGATCATACGCCACATTTGGGAGTACATGCTGTCCCTCTCAAAAGGATTCAGTCCCTTCATGCGGACATGCTCATATACTGCAGAGTCCAGGACTGTGCCATAGGGGATGTCTGTTTGCTTGGAAAGGTCCTGAAGAGACCTTGATTATTTGGAGAAAAGAGAGACAGAGGACATAATGATTATTTTCAAGTGAAAGTAAAATTCAAAAAAGAAAAGGGCAATATATGAGAAGATAGATTTTAAAAATTGTTTTGATTATTTTGTTGTCTCTTAATAGTGAGACAAAATGTATAAGGAGAACTGATGTTAGGATATATGTAACAAATTATGAGATAAAATAGTAATCATTGAAGAAGAGGTGAAAATTTTTAGTGGTAATGCATACTGTTTTGGTAGACCGTCACTGGGGAAAAAGAAATCTAGTAATACCATTAAAATGATCACAAATTAAATTAGATTGCTATGTAATCATAAATAATTTAATAGTTAATTTTAAGTATAATCATTAGCCTATGTTCTTTTAGTTGTCAAGCCTTTAATAGTTTTATAAAATAATTACATTTTACATCAACAACATGTTTTTAAATAAATGCATGTTTAACAATTAGTATTGATAGTTATTATTATGGTGTGGCTACTGCACATATCAGGCAATTGACATGTATTATCCTTATAGCAGTGCCTCATTTCAGAACTGTTTTCACCATGTTCTCAATGAGGAAACTTTTAGGTTGAGAAAATAAGTAATTTAGAGTGCAAAATCAGGGAGGGTCAGAGCTAGGATTAAAATGTAGGTCTGTCTGCTTCTAAGGTCACAGTGTTTCAAATGCAAGATACTATTATTTCTCTTGCAATATTTGCTCTTTTTTTGTATATGTGTGTGATTGATTGTGTGTGGTGTGTATGTGTGTAGTAGAGAGAGGGAGGGAGGGAGGGAAGGAGGGATGGAGAGGAATATTGACTTCTATTTGTAGTCAAATAGGACAATTTTCATATTCCTGGCAGCAGAATATATTTTCAGCTTTCTTGGTTATTGGATAATGATCGAGGATTTTCAAATCCATCTTTGAGTTAGAGATGGCATTTATTTATCCCAGGTTATCCATTTCTAGTCTGGTGGTCAATTTCCTTAAATTTGGGTTACAGAGCCACTCTATAATTTCTGATTTGGAGAATCTGGTACTACTCCTTGGAATTCATTGAATTTGTGTTTGTGAACAACTTTAATGACTGACATTTAAGAATAAATATGGCTTTGACATAGTGTTCAATATCAAATGCTAGCATGCTTCCAACTAACTTCTAAGAATGGGAGCAGATGCTTTGAAACACTATGCCATATTTTGAACAAGAAAAAATGCACCAGGTACTCCACAACATGAGCCATGAATCAAATGTAATGTATACTTCTGACCTTTGGTTTGTTTCTAAATGGAGTTAACTAATGATTTCCTGAGGGTCTTTAAAACCAACACTTGCATTGGACAAAGAATTGGGAATATTCTTAAGTTCACTAATCTCCATCATGTGCAAAACTGTGTGGCATAAAATAAATTATAGGTCCTGTTTGTTAGAGGTATATTTATATCAATTTCTAACTATAACTTTCAGCAAGATTTAATTTGCATTTTGTTGAATTTTGTGTTGTTGATACATATCATTTACTCCAAAGAAAATACTGCAGTAATAATTTCTTTTTTGCTTTACCAATTTGTTGTGTAAATAATGCACTTAAAAAGTATGATTTGATGAGAATTTTCTGGAATATTCTACAACTACTAAATTAATTCTAGCATTTTTCAAAAGATAACTAGAGTGACAATGTAAATGAATAATTGAGGGCAAAAGCAAGAAAAAAGTGAGTTGCATGTAGATAGAATACAACTTAATGCTAGAGGGACAGGGTATTTATTTTTGGGACATATCATAATTATCTTGGTGATATTGTAACAATAAGAATTTTGTTTCAAGAGAAAAAATTACTGCTAATTACTGCTAATTTATTGATTTTCTAGCAATGGATGCAAAGCTGTATTAAATACACAATATTTTCAATGTATTTTCCACTGTGTGGTTGAAGGAACTCTAAAATGGTAATACAGAAAGAAGAATAAAATATATCTATACAGGTTATAACAGTCTCCATTGATTCAACTTCTACAAATGCAAGCTTCAGAACTGTTTTCACCATGTTCTCAATGAGGAAACTTTTAGATTGAAAGAATAAGTAATTTAGAATGCAAAATCAGGGAGGGTCAGAGCTAGGATTAAAATGTAGGTCTGTGTGCTTCTAAGGTCACAGTGTTTCAAATGCAAGATACTTACTATTATTTCTGTATTTCTCTTGCAATATTTGCTCTATGTTCAAGGTGAAGTAGTCGTACATAGTACCATATGGAACTTGAAGGTCCATGTTATGGTTTACCAGAAACCCTACCAGCATATGATCAACTACTTGCTGCTTGGCAGTTCTGACAATCAGTCTTGATTATAACTGTCAAAGGCTTCAATTTGGCAGAGGTGAGATTTTAGTTTAGGGTGAATTTTTTCTTTTTCTTTCTTTTTTTTTTTTTCCTTTTTGCCTGTATCTAAAAATACAAGCTTGCCCAAAGAGTCACACTATAAAACACAGTTCAATAAATTTATGTTTCCTCTTAGCCTTCCATGAAAACAGAAATCAAATATTGGAATTCTTTCTTTCTTTCTCTCTCTGTCTCTCTCTCTGTCTCTCTCTCTGTCTCTCTCTCTCTCTCTCTCTCTTTCTTTATTTCTGTTTTATACTAGGAATTTAATGCTGAGGGTGTTTTACCACTGATCTATAACGCTAAGTTGTTGAGGATGTTGCTAAGTTGCTGAGGCTGACTTTGAACTTGCAATCCTCCTGTCTCAACCTCCCCACTCGCAAGGATTACAAGATGTACCACCATGCCTGGTAAATGTTGGGGTCTTTAATATAAACAGTTTTCTGTTTCACAGCTTCACCTTAAATATTAGTTTTAAAACCTGAATATAGATTTATACTATCCCAGTTTAGTTGGTGAAACCGTTTTGTATACAATGAAATTTTAAAGGAATATCTGAATATATTGCCTATATGAAGTTCCTGATGTCAGAAAACAGGCAGCTTATTTTTAACATGCTTCAAGTTTAGAACAGAAGAGCATTTTGTAATTTAGAACAAAGGCATGTTCCCTCTAGTAGTTTCTGATATCAAGTTCAGTGTATAAATTTGCCTTGAGACATGCCTGCAATAAAAATTACAGCTTGTCGGATTCAGTGTCGTTCCATTATAGCACACCAAGACAGCACCAAAGGTGACAAAAATAAAATGACTGAAGCAAAATGAAGTGAACACAAACAGCTTATCATAGAAAGAGAAGGCTGTTTTAGGAGCCCAACATAGAAAAGGAGTGCCTATCATGAGGAGCCATCTTGGTTTTTTTTTCATGCTAATAAGATTTTAGAGCAAGGGCAGAAATGTGATGGCCTATGTTATGAACCACTGAAAGGAATCTATTAGGTTATTCTACAAGCTGTAATACTTAAAAGTTGTATCTGAAGGTCAAATGCTGAGTGAATATTATTTAAATAGGGCCAATCACTGCTTTAAAATGCAAAGCAATCCTAGAATCATCCATAAGCACCTAAGACATAAATTAATTTACCATGGTGAATATTAACATTTCTTCCTAACAATAGGCAATGTTTTCCCAGGTTGCAGAAGGAATGAGGGAATCTAGAACATTTCAAAATAGAGCTGTGAATACACTCAAAATACACTCCATTTTTCTCCCTGTAACCCACACACCACTCAATGAATGCTCACTCTGTGAATCTATTAAACCTGAGCTCCCCACACCCCAGACACATTACCCGTGTCACACGTTCACACAGAGTGAAAATTGAAAGCATGTGACTGTAAGTGGTAAATGATAAAAGAAAGCAAATGTTTGCCACACTAACCAGCCTTGTTTTTTTTTTTTTTTTAACAAGCTAAGATTCATTTATTTCCCATTCTGTTCTCCTATCAAACTGATATCAACCCATGGCACAAAACAATGCTGATAGAGAATAGATAAGCATCATGTAGCTATTTATATGAATATTACATACACCAAGGAACTGGCAATTTAGGGAAATTCTGTGGAAATAAATTTTAGGAATTTAAGTGGACCTACACTGATTTTAAACTCTTTACATGAGAATAAACATTTAAACCCCTTCAAGAACTTCAAACTAATTTTGATATATGTGATGGTCTTAAATATAACTGACAGCAACAGCTTTTATATTGGGTAGGGGGGATTTCATGTCGAGCAGATCTGTTACTCCTATAACCTTAGTTTTTTTCTTCTATAAAGTGAAGAGAATAATTCCTCCTCAGAATCATGAGAGAACCTGTCATAACAGCCTCTGACCAAAGTCCCAATTGTGGTTATGATGATGGTGATTTTTCTCCCTATAAGGCCACATTTAATGATTTCTAATGAATATCTCTTTGTGGAGAAGGCAGGATGGCCCTTTGTAACATTGTTGAAGAGAAGATTCAGGCATTGAACTAGAATTGAACAATGTCTGGTTTCCCTTCCAAGTACAATGTTGAATGAACCTATGATACTTAATGGTCATAAATTTTTTAATAGTGGATTATTTAGGCAGGTTATAACTTTTATTAACAAAATTATGTTACAATGAATGTGTCACTAAAAAATGTTTATATTTCTAAAACTATCAGATAGTTAAAAAAAAATCCAAAGACTATTCCCTGTGCAGTGAACTTTCATTCATATTTTTACCTATTTTCCTTTAACAAAAGAGTTGATGTTATCCACGTAAAAAATTTTCGAAGAGCTTCCATAAACCTCTCTGTCCCATCTCACCATCATCTTCTTTTAAAAAAATTAAATTGAGCTTGGTTGTGGCAATGCTCACCAACAAATGACACGTCTGATCTGCCAGCTCCATCCCAGGAAGGGTAAGTCTAATCCAATTTTTAATGGAACAGAACAAGTCAACACAAGTTATTACATCAGAAGGGATTTTTCTTTGGGTCAGGGAGAGAAATGAAATGTGGCTGATAGGATTAGCACTTGATACTTCAGGCAAAGGGCTGACAGTGGAAAACAGACTAGAAGGAGTATAGGACAAGCATTCTCCGACTCCATTCAGGCCTCTCCGCCGGCCCTTCTCTCCCCAGCTTCCTCCTCTGGATACCGATTTCAGCTTCTGTCAAAGCTCAGATACTGCTGCAGGCCCAGGGCTCAACCAAGGGCCCCAGGGCTTCGTAGCAACCACATAAAGAGCCAGCCTAGTACCCAGTGCCCACTGCTGTCCATTGGCTCTAGCAGCTGACAGCTGCTAGGCAAAGAGGGCAGAAGCAGGTTTTCTAGCATAAAAAGTGATTCAAAATTTTAAACTTAAAAGGACAACTAACATGCCATCAGAATGAGAATGTGCTCTTCACACTCAAAAAGCAACTGAAAGTGTTGAAAAACAAGATTGGGCGGTTAGATAAGGCAGGCTTGTGTCTGAGAGGTACTGTCCACATCCCTAAATAACCTCTCAGTTTCTAAGAGTAGAGGTTTTAAGACATAAAACTTTAATTTGTGTTTCAATCTTTGAGCAAATTGTTTCTCCAAAGTTCAATTGCTTTCGCCTATTAAACAGAGTGAAATAATAATTTTATGCTGAGGTATTTGGAAGTTTGAATTAGATACTGCATGTAAGACATTTTCCTTAGTGATTAGCACTCTAAGTGCTCTATTAGTAATAATTACAATTACTAATTTTATTATTACTATTATTAGTTTTACTTGTTCCCTGCTATTCCCTTGGTTTCTAGAAATGCCATTTCCTAATTTTCCTATCAATTAGACTCATTCTCCGCTAATCATTCTTCTTTACCTGTGGACTTTCATTCTAACTTCTCTTTTCATATAATCTGTCATCAAATTCTATACCTTTTACTTTTCCAGTCTTGAAATCTGTGGCCATTGTCTTTAATTTTTTTTTTTTTTTTTTTTTTGCCAATACCCTTGGAATTTTTACTTACTCATTTCTAAGTCTTCCCTGTCTCTACATTAACCCACTGCTAACCCATCCTCCATACCACAGCTTAAGTGTTCTTCATATGAACATTACACATGCTCAGGAAATGTGTAATTTGGGGTAAATCTAACCGTACTACTGCCTTGTTTAATTATGTCTTATCCCAGAGCCCTTAGAAAAATGCTTCCATCTCTTTAGCTTTCAAGATTCTTCAAAAGTTTCTCTTAAATCTTTTTATTTTCCATTATTAAAAATAACCATTTCCCCTATTTACAGTCACAATTAGGCCAAACATACCATTTCTTCATTTCTTAGTTTAGAATCTACCACACCTTGGTAGATGTTTTCTCCACAAAAGATACTTCCTTGTCTACCTGGTGAATCCCTTCCCCTTTAAGAACAAACTCCACTATCTCTTCAGAGAGTGGTCTTCTAACATTCAGCATATGTTACATTTTAGCATTGTGTTATGAAACTTTACTTCTTTACACACCTTGTTACTGATGCTTCTTAGTTTTTAAAATTCATTGTTGAAACATAGAACCAAGCACTGGGTCTGGAAAATAGTCAGCAATCAATGAAGCTCATTTGTTTTGGCTAGAAAAATACTCTTGGAAAATCAGATTCCCATTTAACTAGCACTGCATAAAAATGGAGTTTTAATTATATATTATCAGTCATTCAGTGGATAATTTATCATGGCCAGAAGTATTTTTGGGTGGGGAGAAATATATATGTATATATACATATATACATATATATATAGATAAGTATATATGTATAAATGTATATATATATATATATATTTATTTTCCTCTCCAAGAGATCTTTGGAAATCTCCCTTGCAACAAAATCAGCTGTGAAAGCTTCATCAGTGAATTGTTTGCCAAAGCATTTTGCCATGTATGTAAAATAAATAAATTCAGCAGCAAATCAAATAAAAAAGAAAATCCAAACAAACAGGACTGAAAAAGGTATTTGGAAGAGCTCATAGACCATGATTTTGGCAGACATCAGACCTGGAACAAAGTGGACTATCTATTCCTAAAGGCTAACAGTGCAGACAGAGAGAAGTGGGTTGTTCACTGAATGATTTTTGACTGAAATGTCAGAAGCAAGATGAAAAAGAATTGCTCAACTAACTCTGTCAACTGAAATAATTAACATAAATAAAAGAATTTATGATTTTAATAGTTAAAGACAACACAAATACCAAGAACAAGGAGAGAATAGCCACCTTTGGTAGTATTATTAGTATTACAGAAAAATTAATTTGGGGGAATTAAAAAAATTAGTTTTTAATATTTATTTTTTAGTTTTAGTTGGACACAATATCTTTTATTTTACATTTATGTGGTGCTGAGGATTGAACCCATTGCCTCAAGCATGCTAGGTGAGCACTCTACCACTGAACCCCAACCCCAACCCCTAGGGATTTTTTTTTTCTAGTAGGATATTTATATAATGAGGAGTAAGACCATGTGTGTGCTCTACTTAGAGAAGAATGAAATAGGCTGTCCACCCTCCTACTGTGGCATAGCCAATGGCCAGCTGTTCTTTGAGAAACCTCATTTCTCATTTTAGTAAAACTTTCCTCAGGAAAGTTTTTCAAACTCCTCGGATATAAGTTAATAATGAAAATCTGATGAAATGTAAAGGTACCAAGAGCATATGTTGAGGTAAATAGAACTCCTTGCTGTAAGTAGGGAAGTTTAGCTTGTAGATGGTGTGGTTCATATGAAGAGCTCAGGGAGTCATCTTTTGTGTCCAAGAGTGTTGCTTTAGAGAGGAAACAGGCTCAGGAAAGAGATGAACATTCCTTTATCTCCATAATACAAGGTTTCTTGGTTTTTAAAAGATTAAGGTCAAAGTGACTTTAGAGGAAGAAATAGGGCTTCTTCTCATAGATTAGATTGTATGGCTTTAAAGTGTACATTATGGGGAAGGTAATCAGTGGAGCCCAGCACAAGTCTCTCTAAGGAGATGTTCCAGTGCTGATGTGCTGTGTCTTCATTCCTCTCCCTGGTGCTAAAACCGCTCTCTTCTCAGGGCAACATAAAGTCCTTAGAAGAACAAGCTCAAGTCTGAAGTTGGAATGACACCAGAAAGGGCAGAGGGTGGAGACTTCTATTCTTGGGGAAGCAGGGAGAGTTTCCCAAGCAAGACCTTCTGTGTAGACAGAGTGCTTTATAGGAGGTGTCATATGAAGAGCAAAGACTGGAGATGTATGGAGGGTCAGCAGATGAGAGGCTCCAGGAGGAACACTGGAATATGGACCAAGTGGTGCAGGCATTCCCTTCACTCTGATTTATTCCTCTCCCTATCCTCAGTCAGAATCCTTCACCTGTCCCTAAGCCCTCCCTATGTGGAACAACAGAGTACCTTAGATAAAGATAACTTCTTGGGCTCTGAACTTCTCTTTATTATCTTATTATTAACACATATTAATTGTACATGTTAGGGTCTGTAAACAAGTCTGGATGGCGCCTGGCATTTTGCCAGAGGGAGTGGTTTGTGAAGTAACGCCAGCGAGCCATTAAGTGTGGAGGTTCCTTATTGGTTGACTGCTGTATCTAGTTTATGTTAATTAGATAAGCTGTGTGGAATGTATAAATACCCCTCCTGTCCTACAATAAATGGCTCCTACTCCTGCTGTATCAATGTACACAAGTTGTTCGTCACCCCCCGGTTATTTTGCTGCAGCCGGACTGCAGCAATACAAATAAATGGGTTTCACTGTGACATTTCCATACATGCTTGTATTGTGCATTGATCTTGTCCATACTCCCTTCTATCCTTACTCTTCCCTCTTCCTTTCTCCCTAGTCCCCTTCCCATATAGTCTTGCTTCAACTTTCAGGACTTTTTTCTTTGGTCTGGCTAATTCTCTTAAAATAATGTCCTACAATTCCATCAATTTTGCTGCAAATAACAGGATTTCATTCTTCTTAATGGCTGCACAATACTCCATGTGTGTATGTACCTTATTTTCCTTATCCATTAATCTATTGATGGGCACCTTGGACTATTGTGAATAGTGCTACAATCAACATGGGTATTGTTTTAGTTAGCTTTTTCTTCACTATGACTTAAAGACCAATTATAGAGGAGGAAGAGTTTATTTGAGGGCTCACAGTTTCAGAGGTCTCAGTCCATACTCAGCAGGTTCCATTCCTCAGGTCTCAAAATAAGGTAGCACATCATGGTGTAAGAGTGTGGTGGAAGGAAGCAGCTCATATGATGATCAGAAAACAGAGAGAGCAAATCCACTCACCAGATACAAATGTGTACCCCAAAGCCATGCCCTCAATGCCTCACCTTCTCCAGCCACACCCCACCTTGACTTCAGTCACTACTCAGTTAATCCCATCAAGTTATTAATTCACTGATTGGGTTAAGGCTCTTGTAACCCAATCATTTCTTCTCTGAACTGTCTTACATTGTCTCACATGTGAGCTTTTGGGGGACACCTCATATCCAAACCATAATAGGCATGCCGGTTATTTCTTTTATATATTGACTTCATTTCAAATATATATCTAGGAGTGCGAGAGCTGGATCATATGGTAGATCAAATTCTATTGGTACAGTGGCTGTACTACTTTATATTCTCAACAAATATATATAAAGATTCTTTTTTCTTCACAGCTTCACCATTATTATTATTACTAGTACTAGTACTACTACTACTACTACTACTAATTCTACTTCTTATCATTCTGACTGGGGTTAGATGGAATCTTAATATAGTTTTTTTTTTTTAACCAGGTATTGAACTCATGGGGTGCTCGATCACTAAGCCACATCCCCAGACCTATTTTGTATTTTATTTATAGACAGAGTCTCCCTGAATTGCTTAGTGCCTTGCTTTTGCTGAGGCTGTCTTTGAACTTGCTATCCTCCTGCTTCAGCCTCCTGAGCTGCTGGGATTACAGGCATGTGCCACCGTGTCCGGCCCAGAATCTGAATATAGTTTTCATTTTCTTTTTTCTGATGGCTAAAGGTTGTGGTGAGCCGCTTCTGCCGTTTATGCAAATTATGGTCGCCATTACAAGATGGCGCTGGCTCCGCTGTGGTCTGTGACAAACAACTCCTTATTTGGGAGAGTTGGCGCATGCCTTTTCATCACCCTATGAGAAAGCTCCACGTGGCTGCTTTGCATTGGGGCTTGAGATGCTTTATGAAGGCTGGGAGGGGCATCCGAGAGAGGAGAAGAAGAACTATCAAGGGCCTGAAATAAACTACTGAAAGAAGATTCCTGAGTGTTGCATCTTCCTTGCGGGCAAGGGGGCGCAACAAGTGGTGCCGAAACCCGGGAACCAGAACTTTCAGCAGTCAGGGGGGTGCACCGTAGTCCCAGGTAAGTGGGATCCGCGATCAAAGCGGGAAATAGTCCCAAGTAAGTGGGATCCGCGACCAAAGCGGGGCAGCAGCTGCATTGTGTACTTTCG